>NC_133581.1:40813517-41140693 GCF_964106895.1 Numenius arquata | reverse complement strand
GGGACCGTGATGGGGACACTGCATGGCCTTGGGCAGTTCCTTCCACTTGGCTTTGCCCCTTGGAGAAGCTTCCCATGACAAGCTGCAAAGCCACAGTGTTTTGTTTCTTTTGCCTTGCCTACAACCCCCTGCAAGGAGATGCTGGTGCCTGTCCCTGCATCTGTCCCCCTCCTCCCTGTGGCATCCCCAGCTCCCAACGAAGTGTGAAAACCCTGAAAATGGTGTGAGGTTAAAGTTAGTGGCCACGTCTCATCCCCGGCGTGGTGATCTGCCTGGGGCACCCACAGTCAGAAGTGATGCTGAACTGGTGATGGTGAGCTGTCGCTGCCAGCCTGGGATGTGTCCTGAGGTTCCTGTTCCCTGAAATAAACCTCGTGGGCGAGTTTTGCTTCTGGTCATCTTGTGCAGGGATCCCATTAGCCTTTCGTGTCTGGGGTGTGTCAGGGCGTTTGCATCAGGTCCACACGCTGGCACTGCTGTGATGCTGTGGAGCAGAGGTGTGTACGTGTGGGAATAGGAGGCTGCAAGTTGTGCTCTTGCTCGGCCATGTGCAAGATGGGTATAGAGGCCAAACTGACGTTGCTGCCAGTCCCTTGTGAAGCAATGCAGTCCTGGGGCCTTCAGGTTGGTCAACCAAAGTGCCCAGTAACACTGACAAGCTTCTGAGCAAGTTGGCAAAGCCCTGAGATGTTGCCAGGGGTGCCTTGCTCTTGCTGCCCAAGCCCGGTAGCCCTGGCAGGGGCCTCTACGCAGCTCCCTGCAGAGAGGGGTGCTGGGTCTGCACGTGCAGAGACGTCAGGGCTGGGAGGAGGTCCTCTGCAGCTGCCTGTGTGACCACCAGCCGGTTTCTAAGCCTTTGCCTTGCTTTCTCACTAGGAGGGAGGTCTGAAGTCCTCTGGATCAACCTTGGGGACCTGTTCACGTCTGAGTGTCCTGCAAGGACCAGAAAGTGCCTTCTGCCGCCTGGAGGGGCAACCTTAAGGTTGCAGGAGTATTTTCCTCCTCCGCGGTATGAGGGTGACAGTACAACTGAGAATGTCCTTGGCCGCAGTTTGCCCTGGGAACGCCATACTCTTGCAGCTTGGGAGTCTGAGAGCAAGGTGCTGTGGCCTGTGTAGGCAGTGGCACTTGTTGCAGTAGATCAAATGAATGAATCCTAAAATAGAAGATGAGCATGGCCCATAGCTCACCCCCTCACCATGCTTTGAAAGACTCATGGTTTGGATGGGACCTCCTTACCCCTGTGCTAGGGTGAGGGGGGAGCCGCATCTCCTTGATCATGCTGGAGGGTGCTGTGTCTCCCCCCAGCACAGGGAGCTCCCGACTCTGTTTTATTTGCATGGAGAGATTTTTGGGGAGAAACAAACTGCGTAGAGTTTGGGAACTTGCCAGTTGCTGCTCACCTCACTGCAACCAAAGCCCTGAGGGCTGCACCACCTCTTGACCAGCGTGCTCCTTTCCCCATCTGGCATGGGAACACCTTCCACAGCCGACCTCATCCATGCCAGTTGCTCTGGGGGGCTGGCCAGGGAGCCTGAGGGAGAGGAGAGGTCTGTGCCTGATGCCTGCGGGCAGGAAGGGGGAGCGGGGACAGGATCTCATCAGGGATGGCAGTGTACATGGGAAGAGTGAGTATCAGAGCACTGAAGGGACGGCAGGGTGCGAGCTTGTGATGGAAACCAAGGCTGAAGGCAAGCGGCGGTATGTCAGCGGGGCGGGGATGAGCTGCAGCTCCCTGGATGAGCTCCCAGGCTCTTCTCCCTTGGTCCCTCTGGTGTCCTGGCAGGGAGGAGACAGAGAGGCAGAAGCCCAGGAGATGTTGGTGTCACGCAGGGCTTGCTATTAATAACACTTACACTTTCCCCGCGGTTGACCTGTGCAAGTCAAGCGTCCTTGGCAGGGGAAGACAGCTTGTAAAGTGAACCGGGCTGCTGCTTGCACACTGCCAGCTCTGGTGCCACCGCGGCTCCCCAGCACCCGCAGCAAGCTGGGACACAGGGACGCAGCCAGCTGCCGTCAGGAAGGGCGTTCGTCACGGAGCAGGGCAAAGCTCTCAGACTCGTTTCCCTTGCTGTAGCCCCGTGGTTGGAAAAAATGCTTTCCAGTCGACTAACTGGAGGTTTGCTGAAAGGTCGGGAGGAGCTGATGGTGTTTTTCAAGTCCAGACTTCTCCAGGGCTCAAAGCTTGTGCCTTGTGCTGGCAGCAGTGTCCTGCAGAAGGGTCCTCTTGCCACCCTTGGTGCCACGAGAGGGGTGCCAGGTTTGGTACAGTACGAAGGTAACCTGGGCTCTCTCTTGCTTCTGGGTGCTGGCAGGAGTAGACCAGGCTGCTGGAGGGACAGAGGGAATCATAACGTAGAGGAAGGGCCGAGCAGGCGTATGACACAACATCCTTGTACATGTCTAAGGGCACAGAGGACCTGTTCAGTATGGTGCATGGGGGTTTGCTTGAGGCTCATGAAGCAAAGCAGAATAATGGAGCGCAATATCCAGAAGCTCCTCCTGACGTGGGTAGAGCCTATGCCTTGAGGGACACTGCATGTTTAGCCCTAGGAGTCAGCCTGTCTGGTTTTGGAGCTATTACCACTGCAGGAGGGATGGCTGCTGGCTGTCCAGAGAGCAGGGTCCTCCATATCAGCTGATCCACAAGCTCTGTGTCCACTGAAGTTACAAGATGCAAGTTTTTCCTCTTTTTTCCCTGCTTGACTTTTGTAGGGCATTTAGGTCCTGCCACCAAGGTTAGCTCTGTCCTTAGACACTGAGTGCCCGGAGACCTTCCTGCAGCAGCCCTCTCCTCTCCTGGCTCTCGAGGGCAGCACTGCTGCTGCCCATGCTCCAGGACATGTTCCTGCTTCAGCAGCATCTCTGCCCACCAGTGCCAAGCAGGGAGTATAGGAAGCTGAGGAGCTCTGAAGGGTCTGGCTAGGGGAAAAAAAACCCTCCCAAGAGCTCTGACTGCAGATCATGAGCAGACCAGAGCTGCTGACTCCTTCCTCATTCACAGAAGGAGATTGAAATGATAGTGCAAAGCTGCTTGTAAGTAGAGTTGATATCCTAGTGCGTGCGGCAGAACTTCCTTTCCCTCCCACCCTGCAAATGCCAGGCAGCCTCCATCCAGCCTCCTTACCTAACTGAGCTGAGCAATGTAGTCTGCAGAGCAGCTGCAGGCACCCCTTCTTCTCCATCTTGTCTCAGCAACAAACGGTGGAGATCCCAGAAATGTGTTGGTGTTAGGCCAGGGGCTTCCAGGGCTTAGCTCCTCTCTGGGTGCTCTGCACGCAACTCTGCTTGTGCACATCAACCCTGGGCACCCCTGGCAGGCTGTCCATCTACTCCGCCAGCGGCAGCTCTCAACACCTGTGAAACACCATTTGGAGCTCAGATTGGAAGTAAGTTGCGAGAGATGGGGATATCTTCACCGTCATATCTGACCTGCCACGTGGTGCTGTTGTGGGCTGCCAGATGGTTGCCTGGTAATAACCTTCACCACTGGTGGCCTGAGCGTGAGTCCATGTGCCACTTGCAGACAGCCCTGAAGATAAAAAGGACCATAATCAGCCAGTACCCAAACATAAATGTCAAGCCAAGGTTGTTCTAGCAGATTTCCTCACGAGACTGTGGTGCAAAAAGGAAGGAAGCTGTGTTGAGAGATCTTCCTGCCCGCAGCAGCAGCTCAGCAAGCAGTGCAGCAGCTTCACACTAGTAGAATATCTGGGGCAGGAGGGAGCATCCATTCAGCTCATCCGGGATGTAGTTGGACAGTATGTCTCCCCCAGCAGTTAAAGCTGGCCAAGAAGGGTCTGCTGAGCATGTCATACCCAGGCAGTGTTCTCTCTTGTGGTTTTTGTTTTAGTGTTTTATTTGTTCAGACAATTTATAGCACCTGTTGGTGATGATACAGTTTACCGTGCGTCATCCTGAGGACGATGGGGAGAAGGAACAGGAATGGAGTACTGCAGGGTTGGGATGGGCTGGAAGCAGCATGATCAGCAAAACCTGCTTTTGTCCTCCACGGATCTGCACGGGGCCTTGGTGGTGTGATAGTTAACCTGCTGGTGACGAGGTGGCAGTGGGTGTACCTGCATTGCTCACTGTGGTGGGACCTGAGAAATTCCTCTGAGGAGGTGGCGCTTTGTATTTGCTTTCAGTTCAACCAGGCTTTAGCTGCCCTTGGCTCTCTGAACTGCAGATTCCTCTGGAGGACATCGCTGTCCTTCCTTCCCTCCTTGTGCTACATTACTGAGTACAGACATGGGAACAAGACTGTAGAAACTAAAGAGCTGTCTTTCTTGCGTACCAGGCTGGAGGAGACTGAACCAAGCCTGACCTCCAAAAATATGTACTCAGCTTTGTACTCCTCCAAAAGAAACAGAGGTGCAGCCTGACTGGTTGCTTGTGGTACAAGAACTATGTGAAAGCTCCAGTTCACGGTTCAGAAAATAACACCCACGTCCCATCATACATACATATCCCAAAACAAAAAGGGAAGCTTCTGACAAGTGCTTCCTTAGTGCTAACCTTAGTGAAGTGGTGAGTGGTGTGCCCGTACCCTCATGATGGGTAGAGCATGGAAATTGTTGAGATTGATGGTGGTGGCTTGTGCGTGCCTGCAGCCTGCCGTGATCCTCTGCCTTGGGCGCGATTGGAGAGCCAGAAGTTTGCTTCTATCAAACTGTGGGTCTTGGTGGTTTTTTTGAGTTGCCCTTGAAGAAATCCTCTCTATTTAGCGGCTGAAGAGAGGCAGTGGCTGGAAGGTGGGAAGCAAAGCACTAGCTCTGGAGGAGGGGAGCACTGGGGCTAGCCAGATTCAGTCCCTTCCACTCCAGCCCTTGCATGCCAAGCCACCAGCACTGAAACTGCTGCAGCACCTTCCACCTGTGGCCCAGGGCTTTCCACGGACTGCTGCAATGTCCAGGCAGCCTGTCAAGCTTCAAGGGCTGGGCAGGGAAAGCTTGAGAGCCCCAATAAGGCTCTCTCCACCAGGAGAGGGAAGTTTTGGGCAGGACAGATGGGATGATTTTCCTAGCTCTCCTCTGCTCTACTCCAGCTCTCCCAGCCTCCAGCTCTCCCAGCCAGCTCTCGCCAAGTCTGCCTGCCCTGCTTCTACTTACCTGGTCAGGTTTCTTCTTTAGGATTCACAAGGGCTTAGTTTCAATTTGCTGCAAATTTGGTGGGGTTGGTGCTTAGCCAGAGTGGTTCCCATGGGGAAGCCAGGTGGACCAACTCCAGGAGAGTGGTGGGGGTAGTCATCAGGGCTGGTCGGCACCTCGGGGTGCAGGGCAGGGGCTCTGCTGGTCCCCACGGCAGTGAGCAGGGGCTGCAGAGGTTCCCGGCCGGGTGGTGACACCTGCCCTGCCATCACAGCACCCTGGGCTGAGCCTTGAAACTCAAGGAACGGGGGAGCTGTGGGGAGCGGGAGCCCCAGAAGCGCGTCTGCCCAGCAAGCGGGTCCCAGCCCTGCCATGTGTGTCGCCATGTCCCCCACCCTCTGTCCTCCTCTGTCCCCTCATCCCCTTGCCCCTCGCTGCCTAGTCTGGGGACTCATGGTGGACCCTATTTAATTCCTGGTCTCTGTGTTAACAGCCACCATCTGGGTGCGATGGAAACCTTTTTTAGGCGGCACTTTGGGAGGAAGGGGACGCGGCGTGCCAGCGCGGTGGCCGTGCCCACAGGCAAGGCCAGGCGGCGCTCCCAGGCTGGGCTACCCTCCGCCTCGCTGGCCCAGCGCCGCCGGGGCTCGGGTGCCCCGCTGCCAGCCCTCTCCTGCCTGGGCCTGCCCCACCGCCCCGCTCCCCGCCGCCGCTCCAGCACCACGCCGCCCTGCCTCAGCCCCAGGTTTGCCGTCCAGACGAAGCGCGGGGGCCGGGGGCGAGCCATCGATGCCCACCTGCTGGGTCCCTCCGTCCTCCTGGCCAGCCTCATCCCCACCGGAGAGCAAGGGGATGGGGCACCCCACACCGACAGCTCCAGATCCGAGTCTCCGGAGGATAGCGGTGGCGGTGCGGTGGTGGGAGCCGAGCGGGGCCGGGGCGAGCGGCGGGCCGAGGAGAGGTGGCTAGCCATGCTGCCCCGGCTGCGGCCACTCCAGGCTGGGCTGCTGTTGCGGCGACCCCGCTGCCTGCGACGTGCCTCCTCCCACCGCCTGCCCACCGAGTTCATGTATGGCCGAGCCACCTATGGCTTGCCGGGCCGCTACCGCCGACTCAGCCAGCGCCGCCGCTCCAGCGATGGCCCCCGGCCCGGGGTGCTCCCCTCTGGCCACCTGCGGCTGCTGGCCCAGCACTGCACGGGGGCGGCTGCAGCCGGCCACCCCTCTGCCACCCTCTCCGAGTGCCTGGGACCGGAGCTCGGCTGCCGCACCGCACCGGACGGCTGGAGCCCCCGGCTGCTGTATGTATGGCGATGGCTCAGGGCAGGGAGGCCGGGTGCAGACCCAGGTTCGGTGGGGAAGGAGGGAAGGGGCTCTGCGCCATTGGCCATGGCTGCGATCTGTGTCTCACAGTGCTGCTCGTGTCCCTTGAGCATCTCCCACCCGGGGCCAGCGTTGTCTCTGATGCTCTCGGTGCAGCCCCCAGGGCTTGCAGGCATCCCCTCCTGCCAGCACAGGTCTGAAAGGAAGGTGGCAGGCCTGGCTGTGGGCTGGAGGTGCACGCTGTCTCCAGCTGGCTGGCTCTGCTGTTCCTTTCCTCCTCCCTAGCACACCTCACTTGCCCTAAACAAACAGCTGCTTTTTTTCCAGCTGGCTGTACTGGTGACCAAAAACACCCCAGGCTTTGAGGTGCCTTGGTGTGGGAGAGCTGCAGGAAGCCTCTGTGGGGCAAGGGCTCCAGGTTGTCCCTGCAAAGGCAGCCCCACCACCAGAGCTTGGTGGGGTGTCCCAGGCTGTTTTGCAATGGACCTGTCGTCCCCGAGGGCTTTGACCCAGCAGGCCCAGGCTGTACCTTCTGCCCAGTGCAAGGTGTCTTTGGCTGAGCCCAGCAACGTGGCCAGCACCTCTTCATCCCATGGAGCTGCCTCACAGGAGGGGGCACTCCTCAGCCAGCGGTGCTGGGGTTTCACCTCATTTCCAGCCACTTGGTCCTGAAGATGCTTTTCTGTCCAGCCTCACCATCCATCCTAGAAGCATGCTGTGCTTTGCACATATTCCTCCTCCTCTGATCTAATAGCCTGCCCTCTTCTGTCTTCCAGGAAAGCTATTGCCAAGTCCAGCCTCCAGCACATGGTAGCCCAGCCAAACCCTGCACTAGCCCTGAGGAGCGACTCAGAGAGGCAGATACGCAACACTGTGGACTGGAGCGTAAGTTACAGCATGTTTTGCTGGGTGTTGCATGGAATGGGCTTCTGGCCAAGAAGCAGCGGGCTCTTCCCAGGCTGAGGCTTCCCAGGTGACTTCAGCTTTGACACATTTATGGCCTCCACTGTTGCCACCAGCTGGTGCCAGCGTCTGTGCTGCTGGCAGCAACTCTTGATGCTGCAAGGAGAGGCTGTGCAGGCACAGGTGGTTCCTGGGAGGATGGCATAGCTACTCCACTGCCAGGTCGTCTGCTCCTGGCAGCTGAGGTCTTCTGGTGGCTGGGGCCAAGCAGCAGGAGCAAGCCTCTGCTCCTTCGCAGGCAAAGCCTGATGGGTTTTAAGCCTCATCCTCAGGCCGTAGAAGAGAAGTTGTTTCAGGGTAGTCCCCTATGTTGAATTAGTCCTGATGCCTTCTCTTAGAGGGCGATGGAAGCAGCCCCCCTGCTCAGGACACTGCAACTGGCCTGTGGGTCTTGGAGCTGGTTTCCTGTGCCCCTCTCATTTCCGACCGGTGAGCTGTGACAGCAGCTTTGTGAGGCTTCCTCTGTCCAAATGTTATTCTGTGCATCTTGTCTCCGAGCCTACACCTAGCTCCAACCCCCCAGCCTTGTCCCAGTGTCTTGTCCCTCACACAAAGCATTTTAGGAGTGTGGATGCCCATCTCAGAGAAACACATTGTCTTGTACCTTTCAGGAGACTGCAGTCTATGGGGAGCACATCTGGTTTGAGACCAATGTCTCTGGGGACTTCTGCTACGTTGGGGAGCAGAACTGTATGGCGAAGCTGCTGGTGAGTCACCTATGGTCGCCCGCCTCCCTGGCAGGGGCCACCGATGCGGGCTGTGCTGCCACCCGGCGGGGACACCACAAAGTCCTGCTGCTGCTGCCGGGGAAAACGTGGGAGCCTGGGGGGCTACCAAACCGGGGGGAGCGTGTCCCTCCTGCCTCCACATGCTGGAGGGCTGTGTCCCCAGTTTCTGCTGGTGCTCATTTTGCAGTGGGTTGCCAACTCATCCGGAGGCAATGTGATGATATTCCAGGGAGAGGCTGTTGGGATATCACGCCCTGAGAGGGAGAATCCAAATCCAGCTTCTCTGGAAAGACCTTTCAGTAGAGGAAAAAAGCGAGCGCTGGCGACCCAGGCCTGCTGCCTCCTGACCCTGCAGGCAGCACAGACCTTACAGGGTTGCTGCAGTTCTCCCTCCTGGCTTGCAGACTCGATCCTGCTCGTGGTGTGGACACAGAGCACTAGTGCCATCCTCTGCCTGCCCACAGGGCTTACCCAGTGCCCCCCAGACCAGCTTCCATGGTGCTCTCAGGCACTGTCAGAAGAGGCCAAGGACTGATTAAGCAGAAGGAGAGCACCTCCCTGCTCTGTCACAGACTTGAGAGCATCTGCTCTAGGCACACGCTTAGATGCCTTTTCTTGCAAAGGGATCTAGCTGTATATAACTTTCCTGTAGGACTTGTTCCACATACTGAAAAATGTGAAGGAAGTGTGAGGGGAGGCTGAGCTTCTGAACGCTGCTATTCATATACATGTTTTTCCTCCCCTTTTCTCGTCCTCCAGCAAAAACCTCTCTCCAGGCGTAAGTGTGCAGCCTGCAAAATCGTAGTGCATACACCCTGCATCGAACAGCTGGAGAAGGTGAGTGGGGTCTGTTAAGCCTTCTATGTGGCTTGCAAAGCTGTAACAGCCTTTTCCTGGCCAGCCCTTACTCTTGGGGAATGAAACAGAAGAAGACTGGGAGCTGCAATGTGTCGTTGTGAAGAGGGGTCATCTGAGGAGGCGATACCAAAAAGAGCATCTAGCAACGTGATTGGGATCCCAGGCCCATTTTTTTCAGTGAGAGAGAGATGGCGGGGAGGAGCGGGTTGCAGCAAGCACCAAACAGGCTCTGGGCCTGCAATAGTAAAAAAAACCTCCAGGTTTCCTGCCGGTATGATGGTTTTACTGATTCCTCTTGTGTTCAATCCACAGATAAATTTCCGCTGCAAACCTTCCTTCAGGGAGTCGGGATCCCGGAACGTACGGGAGGTAGGAGATGTGCCTTGGACACTGCCCACATCTGCCCCGCCTCACCTTCCCAGTTTGGTGGCAAAGGTGTCATATCCTGCCAGCCCATTGCCCTTTGGAGTGCAGGCATCATGCTCCCGCTTGGCTCAAAGGGGATGGTGCAGTAAAAGGGATGTTTCTTTGCAAGGCGGCAGTGCAGACTGGGTGTGAGAACTCTGCATGTGCTGGTTTGCATGTTCTAAAGCTCCTGTTTCTGCATGGAGGGAACCTGCAAACACTTGTTTCCTGGGAGAGGTTTTTCCCCCTACTTGTGCTGGTCCCCAAGCAAATAGAGAAGGCTGTGGCAAACAGCAGGTCCCCAAGTCTCTCACAATTTGGGAGGGGAGAGTACGGGCTCACTTCTGGCTTTATCGCTCAGCCCTGACCTGGGTGCCCCAAGTACTCCAGGTAGCAATGGAAAATGCCCACAGCAGTGCTGTCAGACCCCTTTAGTCCACATTTTAATGTCCTGGGTGTAAGCAGTAGCCTGGGACCTTTCTGCTCAGCTGCACTGGTAGAAGCACGTGTCAGCCTTCATGCTTCATGAGCCAGCGTAGCCCATGTGGTGCTCTGGAGTGGGTTTGGATGGCTCAGACATGGGCCACTGTGTTTGTGATGGCACAGCAGACACAGTAGGGGGTAGGTACTCAGACTCAGGGCTGCCTGCTCAGAAATGCCAGTGTCACCTGGTAAGGTGGAGCTTTCAACATCACTTTGAACCTTTCTTTCTTCCTTTGCCTCTCCCGCCATGCGGCCCTCCTTTCCATGTCACTCTTAGCTCAGCTCCTTTATTTGTCCTTCACTTACTTTTTGGGCTCCGCTGACAACTTCTGTCAGTCCCTCTCAGCCTCTGCTCACACTATTTTCCTCCTCTCCGACCTCTACAAATTGTCTCTCCCTCCCCTTTCCTGGTTTTTCTCCTTTACTCACAAACGCTGCTTCTCCATCCTGTCTTTCTGATACTCCTCAGTTCCCCCAAGGGTTCTTCCTGCCTCTTTCCCTAGAAAGGTGCTCTTCTGGCCTTTGTGCTGCCAGGGACCCTTCAGGGTCAGTGGTTTCCCTACATGTGCCTGGTGGGACCCAGAGCTGAGCTCAGGACATAGCCCCCCTTCTGCTTCCACTGGATTAATGTCCACTAAAGCCAACAGGACTCTTCATCCTCTCCCCTGTGCTGTACTCAGAGCAAGCAACCTTGCAGCTGACCCAAATCTCCTGCCAGTTTCTGCCTCTATCATCATCATGATCCAATAAGCTGCCACGAGCAGGGTGTTGGGCCCTACCGCGCTGGGCTGTGAACTCATGCTCCCTCTTCTCTCTTTGCTGCCCTCCCTGCAATGCCATTCGCAATCCAGGGCTGGAAGAGGAGGGTGGGAGAGGAGGGTGGGATTTAGGAAATGTGGTACTTCGTTGCAAAACTTCTGACCCCCTCACCATCGCTCCTGCAAGTCCCAGCCCTCACCTACCGTGAGCCCACAGGCAGGGAGAAGGTGCCTGCGAGCAGCCTTGCTCCCCTCCCCACGGGCAGGCAGGGGCTGAGGCAGCCTGTCAGGACTTGTCGTGGGGTGAAGAGCAGGGGGAATTGGATGTGGGGGTCTATGGGGCTGCTGCTCTCCTCGAGGAATGTGGAGATAGGCAGTTCTCTGCTTAGCTGCAAGCATTTCCATCTTCTTGCTCTGGGCGCAAACTGTGTCTCCCTGGGGATTTTCACACCTTCCACCAGCATGTTTTTCACCTGACACTGGGGGCATCTGAGCAGAGATACTAAGGGATGAAGATGTGATTTATGGCAAAAGCAGCACTCCACACTACTGTTTGCCCACTCTCAGCTGGGTTTGCTTTGTGTGATTCTCAACCTATAGTTTCCTTCCCCTCCTTCCTGGTTTTTTTTTTTTTTTCTGATTTTAATTCCCTCTTCTCTGAGCACCTTAATTTGGCCTCTTGCCCCCTGATTCTTTGGCTTCGCCTTCTCCCAGAGGGTTGGCACTGGTGCATGTGAGCAGTGGGCTTGCTGCAAGAGCAGGCCCGGGTCCGTTCCTCTGCCTATTCCTGCTTTTCCTCACACACTGGGCCTTTCACTCCCTTCTTGTTTCTTTTTCTTTTCCCTTTAGCCCATCGTTGTCCGACATCACTGGGTACACCGGAGACGGCAGGAAGGGAAATGCCGGCAGTGTGGCAAGGTGAGAAGGTATCTTGGTTTTTTTCTCAGCCTGAAGGAAAGCTAAGGTCAAACCAGAGACAAGAACAGGGCTGGGGACCAGAGATAGCATACCATTCCTGTTTGGCAGCAGCAACATACAGCAACACCACGATGCATGCCCTGTTTTGCACAGAGAAGCACTCCATAAGTGCTTCCCACATAGAGTTGTTCTTCCCTTGGGTCCAATCAATCCTGGAAGGAACTGTCTTCCTGACACGCATTCCTTGGGCAATAGGAACACCCCTGCAGAGCACAGCAACCTCTCTGGTGCCATAGTGGTGAATGAGTCTATCTGACAAGGATCTGGAGGGCTCCAGCTGCAGGCACACTCTTTGTAACGTCTATCCTGGTGGTAGAAAAGTCCTGTTGGATGGTAGAAAACTGCGAGGGAATTCCGTAAGCCTCTTATCCTTCCCTTCACAGGGTTTCCAGCAGAAGTTTGCCTTCCACAGTAAAGAGATTGTAGCCATCAGCTGTTCCTGGTGTAAGCAAGCGGTGAGCACAGCCCCCATTGAACGAATGTCTTACCAGCCTGCTCTGCATCTAATGCTTTCTGCTGGGACTCCCCAAGCCGCTTCTCTGCAGCCTGCCCTTATCAGCTTCTCTTACTGGGAGAGGCTGTACTGTGGTAGCTGGGAGCTCCTACGAGAAACTTTCTCATTGCCTTCCCATTACAAAATTCCTGCATGGTTTCCTCCGGCATTCCTTGCACTGGCATGGGGGAGCTGGGAGGAGAGGACAGTTGTTCCCAGCAAACTGAACAGCTCAGTTTTCTCCTTCCCCAGTATCACAGCAAAGTGTCTTGTTTCATGCTGCAACACATCGAAGAGCCCTGCTCGCTGGGGGCTCACGCTGCTGTCGTCGTTCCTCCCACCTGGATTCTGCGGGTCCGGCGGCCCCAGGTAACTCACCTCAGCTCTTGTGGCTCTTTCACAACTCCTGTTTGCCCAGCAGCTCCTCATGGAGTTTTTGTGTTTGTTTCTTTTCTCTCTAGAATCCACTGAAATCTAGTAAGAAGAAGAAAAGGACGTCATTCAAGAGGAAATCCAGCAAAAAGGGGGCCGAGGTAAGAGATGAGGGGGCAGGGGATGACCTTGTCTTGGAAGGGCGGAGGGACTGGACAGTGAGGAACAGGTCTGGGAAACAAGGGGGCTTTGCGGGGAGTGTGCTGAGATTAAGGAGGGTGAGGTGGAGGGAGGGAGAGAGGGTGCCTGCTGGCAGGGCAATTCCAAGGTATAAGGCTTACAGGGTGGCTGGGATGTTCTCTTCCTCCCACTCTTGAACATGTGTGATGTTAGGACTCAGCAGGAGGTGAGAGTTTGCATTTCCCCGGGTGTGTTGAAGGACCTGCGGTGTCTCTTGCAGGAAGGGAGGTGGAAACCCTTTGTGATCAAGCCCATGCCAGCTCCTCTCATGAAGCCCTTGCTGGTGTTTGTGAATCCCAAGAGCGGTGGGAATCAGGTATGGCCTTGTCCTACATCTCCCTGAGAAGGCAGCTCTATGGGGGCATTGCCTTTTGGCTGCTGAGAACTCAGTATAGTTTTGGTAAAGTCTCAGCTGCAGAAGAGGCAAGGCAACCTCTGTGATGCCAGTTTGTTGCCCATCAATTCCTACCTAGGCCAGGCTTTGCCTGAGTGCCCCGGAATGCCGTTGTCCTGGTCTGTCCTCGAGACCAGGTGCCTTCTTCCCTCTGTCCTCTGGGAACTCCCTGTTCCCTGCTGAAGTCTTTATTGTCCTCACAGGGAGCCAAAATCATCCAATCCTTCATGTGGTATCTCAACCCACGGCAAGTTTTCGACCTCAGCCAGGGTGGACCCAAGGAGGCGTGAGTACTGATGGGGGCAGCACCCTTCTCTCTCCCATCTGTGCCTCAGAGAGCCCTCCCCAGAGCTCTTCCCATGGCTGGCAGAGGCCTGATGCTCCATAGCTGCCTTGTGCAAAGACAATTCCAATGAGTTGGAGGCCTCTCTAGGACACCTTGTGGTCAGCCAGTGTTTCCTGCCAGAGGGCTGGTCTAATCTTAAGGCTAGTGGTGAAGAGACCAGCTGTGGGGTGAGATTCCCAGACCTAGTTCATTATGTTCAATTAATGTCACGTGAGTCTTGTCTGCTTGCTGCATTTTGGTTTATCTACATGCACATGGACTGTGGACACCCTGCTCTTCATCCACAAGAGCTGGTGAAACCAAAGTTACTGTGGCTTTGCCCACTGCTGTGAACTGGTGCAGTGATGGGGAGGGAGACACACAGGTGGCTTTGTGAATGCCAAGGGCTCTGCCAGAGCAGGCAGCCCTGCAGCTGCTGTGTAACACCTTCGGTGCCTCTTCCCTCCCCTCCTCACCCTGACTGTTCCCTGCAGGCTGGAGCTGTACCGCAAGGTCCACAACCTCCGGATCCTGGCATGCGGGGGAGACGGCACGGTGAGTCCCCTGGCCCCTTCTTACCCAGGCCTTTCCAGTGCCAGCAGCAGCCCCCTTCACTGTGATACAGAACGGGAGCAAAATGTGCACACTGTGTCCCTGTTCCAGCTGGTGGCACTGGATACTGTGGGTCCCTTGCATGCACTGCTCCAGGGAGTGCTAGTCTGTGGCATGTCTGGATTTGTGGCCCTTTTGGGGGCCAGTGTCCTCACTGGGGTTACTGGTATCTCCCACAGCACCCATTTGGTGCATTAAAGACTGTGACTAGCCTCGGTGGTGGCTAAGGGGACCTTGTCTCTCCCCCTCTGCCATCACTAGTGCTCTGAGTCACCTCCAACTGCCTGCCGGTCCCTGAAATAGCCGACTGTTTCTTTGCCCTCTCTTGCTTGAACAGGTGGGCTGGATACTCTCCATTCTGGACCAGTTACGCCTCAACCCACCTCCTCCTGTGGCCATCCTACCTTTGGGGACAGGGAATGACTTGGCCAGGACACTGAACTGGGGTGGGGTAAGTGATGGGCACAAGAGCCCACTGCTGACAGAGGGGGGCTGAGCACTCCAGCTCCGTGGTTCGACACACGGATGGAGATTTGCAGCGGCTAGGTGCTTTGACTGCTTTGACTTTTCCTAAATACAGACCAACAAATAAGTGCCCATTTGGATGCCACTGTTCTTCTGACATTTGAATTATTCTGATTTAGGTTATTATAATATTAAAACATTAACAAAGCAATCATTTCAAATTTTGGGAGATTTTTAGAAGGAAGAGATACTGTTTTGAATTTAAAGTCCCACTTTGTCGCACATGCAAGTAGAGTCAATCTTTCCCACATCCTTTGCTCTGGGATGTCATCCCAAAGAAGAAGGCATCTCTGATGGAGGCAGGTAGGAGTCTCATGAAGTCCTGCTCTTCACCAGGGTTACACAGATGAGCCTCTGTCCAAGATCCTGTCGCATGTGGAAGATGGGAACATTGTGCAGCTTGATCGCTGGAACCTACATGTGGAACCAAACCCTGATGCAAACCCTGAGGAAAAGGATGAGGCAGCCACTGAGAAGGTGGGACACCTCCTCTCTGTGTTTTTTCCCTGCACTGAGGGTCTGCTTTCTCCTTCCACTGGCTCAGGCAGCCCCAGCACCTGGGACTATGGTGTTGGGCTGGCGTTTCCCTGCTCCAGTTCCACTCATCTCCTCATGACCCTGACCCATGGCACTCATGGTGAGGCATGGAGAGATCAGAACTAGGCGTCCGCCAGCCATTTTTAACCATAGCTTGCAACAGGTCTAATCCCAGTCCCCTCTGAGACTGTTTCTTTAGCCAGAAACATGGGTGATTGAAGGTATTTTGAAGAGCAGAGCGTGTCCCCTTGGGCCATATGGTGTACCCCTAGGAGCCAGGGGCCATTCCATCATCTCATGCTGGTGACCTCTGTATTTTCCTGGGGGGAAGGCACGGTGCATGTGCCTTCAACCTTGTGAGCACGGTGCATGGCTCTGCTAGAGCCTGAGCTTGTCTTTGCCGTGGCCACACGCTAGCAGCCTCATCTTTATTCCTCCCTCCATTTCAGCTCCCCTTGGATGTCTTTAATAACTATTTCAGCCTTGGCTTTGACGCACGGGTGACGTTGGAGTTCCATGAATCCCGAGGTATGGGGGCTGGGCAGGGCTGGGGCAGGGTCTGTGGTTAGGGGGTGCCCCAGAGGTGGGCCTGTAAAATGCTCCTTGGGAAAGTGAGTGAGAGGATTGCCCCAGGGGTGCCTGCATGGGAAGAGAACTGGGGGCTGCCTCCTGGCCAAGGCTGGCTGGAAAGCCGCGTCTGGGGAGAGCTGGCAAGTGAAGTATTTCCATGTGCAGGCCAATGACCTGGACTTTTTTCTCCTTTCCCTAGAGGCCAACCCAGAGAAGTTCAACAGCCGGTTTCGGAATAAAATGTTCTATGCTGGGGTGAGTGCGTGGAGGGTATCTGGCCATGCCTTCATAGCAGCCTTAGCGTCAGCTGGAGAACAGACATGGCCCCAGCTCCTATCCGCACCCTCAGCTCACTCATCTGAGTTACATGGGCCTTCGTGTGCACCCAAGCTGAACCCTCCCCGAAGCTGGAGAGGTGCTGGAGAAAGGCTGCAGCCCTGGGAGTCACAGCTCCTCTTTGGCTGCAAGTGCTGCTGGCGGTACAGCTTGCTCTCTGGCCTGCGGTACAATTGCTGTCTTGATCTTCTGCCACTATTGTTCTTGTTCTCCAGCTCACGGACAGTCACCCAGGCAGGACCTCCCCGGAGCTGTGGGGAGGCAGGCTGTCCCCCCTGCAGAGGAATGGGAAGCCTTTCCATAGAGCCCACACACTGCTTCAGTCTTTTATTTTATACCTTGCACCAGTTACAGCTCCCTGGATAATTCTGCCACGCTCCTGTATCTCACCTCTAGAGCTTTGGGTCTCAGTGTTGTCTTTGTCCATCCCCTCATCCTCAATATACCTCCCTACCCAGGTGGCTGGGTGACCGGTATATGAGCAGTACTAAAGGCCAAGGGCTGCTCTGTACCATCTCACATCTCTCCTGTTTGTGTCTCCTCTCTTCTCTGTACAGTTAAACCCAAAGGGGACCCTAGGGTCTGTGTAAGAGAGGCCATGCTGTCTCTCCTGCTATCTCTAGATGGGGTCACATCAGCTCTGTTTAATGGTACTTCATTACAGCTTGAATTTGTCTGTTGTGACTCGAGTCTCTCACTGGAGGAGACCCACGTTGCCAGCTCTTCCCTAAAGCAGGCAAGGGAATACTGGGGGGTGTTACTGAAGCTGTGAGGTGCCCCAAGATTTTTGGTAGGCAAAACAGCCAGAGGAATGGATCAGGTTGTTTTGGG
This sequence comes from Numenius arquata, assembly GCF_964106895.1. Classification (NCBI taxonomy): domain Eukaryota; kingdom Metazoa; phylum Chordata; class Aves; order Charadriiformes; family Scolopacidae; genus Numenius; species Numenius arquata. Next base: position 41,123,873 of record NC_133581.1, on the reverse strand, counting down.
AGGGGGGAGAGAAGAGGGCTTCTGCCAGTGGACAAGGAAGGGATTTGCTCCTCTCAGCAGCTGAGGTCTGGAGGTTGGTGGCAGGCTACCTGGCTGCTCATTTTGGTGAACATCTGGGCACTTACGCTGTCTCTTGCCTCGGCAGACGGCTTTCTCTGACTTCCTCACTGGGAGCTCCAAAGACTTGGCAAAGCACGTCAAGTTGGTTGTGAGTATGCAGGGGTGTTCTGGGCCAGGGAGGGGAGTGAGCTGTGGAGGTGTGAGGAGCAGTCCCTTGGCACACTAAATATCTCAGGGTTGGGGAGAGGATGTGTTTGTGGGGTCATCAGCTTCCCCTGGCTTGGAGGACAGTTGCTGTGGGGAGCAGAGGGGGAGGCCATTTCTTCCCAAGTGGGTACAGTGGGCCAGGTCCCCCCCTTACAGCAGCCTGAATGCCCCTGTATTGTCTCCAGTGCGATGGGACAGACCTGACCCCCAAGATCCAGGACCTGAAGCCTCAGTGTCTGGTCTTCCTGAACATCCCCAGGTGAGCAACCCCAGGACCTGCCCTCATGCGCTGGGCTCCTTACCCCCATGCCACAGATGGGCATGGTTTTGAGGGGGGCCTGTCCATTCATTGCTCACCATCCCTTCACAGGTACTGTGCAGGCACCATGCCCTGGGGCAATCCTGGGGAGCACCATGACTTTGAGCCACAGCGCCATGATGATGGCTGCATTGAAGTTATCGGCTTCACCATGACGTCCCTGGTGAGTTGTTGCTGTTGCCAGTTGTAGCTAACAACCAGGGGAGTGACTGATCCCATTGACTGGGCATCAGCCAACCCCCCAGCTTCTCTCCTGCGGACTTGTGGTGTTGGCCTGTGTGACAGTGTCTGCTCTCTGAGATTTAGGTGAGGTGCTGTCAAGCCCTGGTCTCTGTGAATCCCTTCCCACTGAAATCGGGCCTGAGACTCTCAGAACTTGGTTTCCTTGCAACATCTGGCTGACAATAGGTGCTCCCCCCATACACCCCTCAGTCCATGCTCTGTTCTCACTCTGGACACTTTCACAGGCTGCCTTGCAGGTCGGTGGCCATGGGGAGCGGCTGTGCCAGTGCCGGCAGGTGGTTCTCACCACGTCAAAGGCCATCCCCATGCAGGTAGATGGAGAACCCTGCAAGCTAGCGGCTTCCTGCATCCACATCTCCCTGCGTAACCAAGCCAACATGGTGCAGAAGACCAAGCGGCGCAACTCCATGCCTCTGCTCAATGAGTAGGTTCCTCAAATCAATCTGCCAACCTCCTCTCCAAAGCAGAATGGGATGGAGGGGGAAGGGATATGGAACTGATCCATCACTCCCAGAGGCGTTTCCATCCTCTCTCAAGGAGGGCCTGGGAAGGGGTCAGGTCACAGAAGTATGGCCAGACCTTGATGCTGGGGAAGCGGCTGGTGCCAAGCTCCCCAACCCAATCTGTGCACAAGACTATGCTCTTGTCTGTGTTGGAGGGGTGAGTGGGATAAGGAGAACGCAGACTGTCACTTTCTGATCCCTTCCCTTTTCCTTCTCCCCTGCACCCAGCCAGCAGCCAGTACCTGAGCGGCTGCGGATCCGGGTGAGCCGAATTAGCATGCGTGACTACGAGGCACTGCACTACGACAAGGAAAAGCTCAAGGAAGCCTGTGAGTGACCAGCTGAGTGACCAGGGGGTGGGAGCTGTGGTCTCCGTGTCTCAGCTAAGCTGTGTGAGGTGTTGGGGATGAGGCACAGGCTGCTCCCTGAGTTGTGTCTGTGCCCTGTCATGCAGCTGTGCCACTGGGGATCATCGTGGTTCCAGGAGACAGCGACTTGGAGTTGTGCCGGACCCAAATTGAGAGGCTGCAAGAGGTAAGACTGCGTGGGAAGTGGTCATGGCTGGATGCCGAGGACAGAGGGGCTCAAGGCAGGGATTTCTAAGCCTCCTTGACCTGCATGCACCAACACACATGCTCTTGCTTCTCATAGCAGGTCATGGTTTGCCTTCACCACATGGTGGAGGCAGGATCCCAAGCTGGATGGCCTGTTGCTCCATCTTCTCTGGCAGCTTCTTTCTCAGCATTGCTTGTTCTGCAAGCCCAAAGTGTCAGTGGCTCAGAAAAATTATGGGGCAGTGGAAAAAGCCAGCACACATCCTATGGGGACCTATCACCCCCTGGGTGTTTGGGGAGGCCTTTCCTCTGTCCCTTTGTTTGCCGTGCTGTGTTCCTTCGGCCCTCTGTGGGCTCCATGTTTCCTGGCACAGCTCTGCCCCCACCAGGTGCCTGGATTAGGGTTGTCCCCCTCCAGCTCTTCTCAAAAGTGCCAGCTTTTGTGCTCCTGCCAATGTGCTAGCGCATGTCCATGACCCAGACACGGGCTGTGTAACCCTTGTTCCTGGTGAGCAATGCCTTTTGAGCCCACAGTGTGCCTCCTGGTGCCACACTGCTCACTCTGATTTTCTCCCAGAAGACTGAAGTGACCTTGCTCAGTCCCCAGTTAGGTGGCTTTTGTGCCTGAGGGAATCCCACCCAGCGTGTGCGTAGTGTCCTGCAGGGTTGAGTTGCAGAGCTGCTTGCCCAGGCTGGCACACTGGCATCTGCCTCTTGCTCTGCATGCCTGTCCCCCGCCCACCTTGTGCCCAGACACTGATGAGGACATGCAGACAGGCACATGGCTAGCAGCTCCCAGGCTCAGAGGGTAACGCTTTCCTATGGGATCAGCCTGGTAGACTGATGCCTCTGCAACCTCCTGCACCTCTAAAGCTGTGCATTCAAGCTGGTGTTCCTCGGTCAGTTCAGTTTACCTCTTCTTTCTTCTTGGGCAGCCACTGTGCTCTGGCCTCAAAGCAGGGCAGGGACCAGGGACCTTGGCCAGGCAGTGTGTAAAGCCAGATATGAAAGCACGTTAAGCAAACCCCTATGGGATGAGAGAGGGGCTGGAGGGCCAGCCAGGCAAAAGCTGTAACGGCTAACCTTGCCTTTCTGCAGGACTTCCCTCCGCAGCCCTCTGCTTTAGAGCGCCTGCTCTTTCAGGTGTGTATAGCCTCGCTCCATCCTCCCAGGGTCATCTGTCATATCCACCATGCCAGTCTTGTGGGCTCATCTTGTGGCATTTCTCTCCAGTGAGCTCCAGTCTGTCCCGTGCTGCTCCCCGTTGCTGTGTGCTGTGCCCGTGTTCAAGTTCCCTTTTCCATCTAAGCACCGGTGGTCCTCCATGTCTTCAGGGACCTCCCAAAGCACAAGGGATGCTCTGAGAAGAGATGAGGAGAAGAGACATGATTTTATCCTCTTCTTTTTTTTTATACAGGAGGGAGATGGAGCCAAACCAAAGATGCTGTCATCCCAGAAGCTGTCGCCCAAGTGGTGCTTCCTAGACTGTGAGTATTATCTTCCCCTGGGAGTACTGGCTGTGTCTGAATTTTGGGAGGGGAGGTGAGGTGACAGACCCTTAGTGACAAGCCAGTGAGACTCAGGTGGGACTTGAGACTCACGGATGTTGGGGTCTTTGTGGCCAAGTGCAGCAGTACTTTGCCCCAGGCTGTGCCTCTGGCTGCTAACCACGAGTGGAGCAAGGAGTGTCTGCTGGTCTCCTGCCCCCAGAGCTGAAGGCAGCTTGGCAATGTGTGTCCCGTCACTGTGGGACTGCTGGGGTTGCTCTCCTGTGTCATGCAGGCAGGGGGCCCCCTGCTCCAGCACACCGGGAGCAAGGCTCACCATGAGTATCCCAGTGGCATGGGAGCAGGCTCCCTGCTGGGCTCCAGCTGATTCTTCTCTCCTGCCTGAAAGTAGCTTTCTCCTCTCCCTTTGCCTTCACTGACCAAGGGGCTCCAGAGCTCTCCTCTCTGGAAGCTGGCCAAGAGAAATGACTGCTGGTGGCACTTCATCTCCCTGACTTCCCAGTAGCATGGCATAGAGCACAGCAGAGCACAGCCATGGGTTTAAAAGTGGGCCTGGGAAGCCTTGTGCTAGGCAGAAGGGATGCAACTTCTCCCTTCGGGCCTCCAGCCCTGCGTGTGGGGCTGCTGGCGCTGCTGCTCCCAGGTGTCACTACCAGGACCACCTTCCCTCCTCCTGCCAGTCTCACATCAGCAGGTTCTGGGCTCAGGAAAATGTGTCAGGGAAGAGGCCAGAGACTCATTCAAGATAGCGCAGGCTCATCCAAGTGGACGAATTACAGGCCTTCAGCAGCAGCTCCCTGGCTGTAAATCTCCAGCCAGGACAGGATAAACGGGTCTCTTTCACTCCTCTCATCTGCTCTGGCCTCTCCCTCTTCTGTTTGCGGAGATAATTCCCCAGGTCCCCAAGGGTCTCACCTGCAGCAACCTCACCTGGGCAGGCACCAGCTTGCAGGACATGTGGGGAAAATGCCACCCTGTGTGAGGACCCAGTTATCCTGGCACTGTGCTCTTGCCTGTCCTGCTCTCCCCTGGTGATGCCATCCATAAGTCCCCAGCCCCTCCCTGCTCCCCCGAGGGGTGGTGGCTTTGTGGGTCTGGCTCCAGCAGAGCTGCTTGTTCCATTGGTGTTGAAGGAGCTCCTCTCTAAGGAAGCGGGTGAGCAGAGGGATGCACTCGGGCAGGCTGCTGCCAGCAACAAGCTGGCTGCTGGTTTGAAGCTCTCCTGCTGTCCTAGAAGACAGGATGCTTGGATCTACAACTGGTGGCAGCGTGCTTTGTTGTACCTGGCAGTCACAAGCTCTGACACGGCCTTGTGGTGGTCTGTGGGACGTTACAGTCAAGTCAACGGGAAGCTGCACTCCCTCTTCTCCCAGCTTAGTGCCCCCATTTCTTAGTGCTCTGCAACAAGGTGCATCATGTTAAATTGGGACAATTCCTCACCTGGTGCAAGTGAGTGCTGAGACACATGCTGCACAGCCCTGAGTTTCATCTGCCCGGTCAAATCCTACATTGCAAGACTGGAGCACTCAAAAGCCCCCAGAAAGGCCATGGCATCAGCTAGTTGTGTTCTTGCCTTCCCTGTCAGGAGTCACTGAGGAGGAGCTGGCAAGCAAAGGCATGTTGCACAGGAGCATGGTGGTCTGCAGGCCCAACAGTCTGCCTCTAGGGTAAAGACAACAGCAGGGTCCCAAAGGGAAGGGGGCTGCTCCTGGTCAGGGGATGCTGTTTGCTTTGCTGTGCCCTCTGTGCAAGCCACGAAGTGGCTGGATAGTTCACTAGCACTCGGTGGTGGAAAGTCTCCCTCATCTCATGCCAAGAATTACCCTCTCTCTCTCTGTCCCTGTCTTACAGCAACCACAGCTGATCGGTTCTACAGGATAGACCGTGCACAGGTGAGTGTCATCGTCCCCAACATCTACTGGGAAGATGCTTGGGTGTCCTGCGTTCACATGGACTGACAGGCAGGCTTAGTCTTGGGGACATGCAGGTCTCGCACCACTGCCCTGCTCTGTGGCATCCCCTGAGGGGTGGTGTGACAGGCCTGGCCCAGGACCAGCCCCAGCACCTCCAGGTTCCCGCAGAAAGGGAATGGGTGGAAGCATAGAGACTTGGGTTAGTAGCTGCCCACATGACCCTAGAGCAAAAAGGGTAAGGAATAGCAATGTAGCAAGGCTGGCCAGGCACCCACTGACTGGGGTCGTCTTAATGAGGGGATGTGGAGATGAGATGTACGGGTCATCTGCTGAGTTAGCAGGAGATGGGAAGCCTGAAAAGGACAAGGAGACGCAGAGGCTTCCCAGGCACGGGTCCCAGGGCTCTTTGAGCCACCATGGCTCTGCTGAGGAGCGAGTGGGCTACAAGACATGGGATGTGAGGGGATGAAGCTATACAGAAGTAGGTCTTGCTTCTGAGGAGGGGTGACTTGTGTCTTTCAGGAGCACCTCAACTATGTGACAGAGATATCTCAGGATGAGCTCTATGTGCTGGACCCAGAGCTGGTGATCACCCAGACCGTGGGCACTTCTCCTGCCATGCCTGACCTCGTTGACTCATCTGCCACACCCACTGGGGACCATTTTGCATTCCCCTCCTCTTCCTCCTCTCCACCCTCCTCTCCTGCCCCCAGGTGAGTCTGGAATGGAAGTGCTGGACCTCAGGACAGATGACAGTGATGGGAGAGCCAGGGTTGGCTTCACAGCATTGATCCCTGGCCCATATTACAGGGGGGCTCCCCCCCTGAGTTAGATCAAGAAGTGAGATGCCATCCTGTCTTCCCTGCTCTTCTGCCAGCACTGCTGGAAGCAGTGGGGCATCACCAGGTGGTTCAGCCATGGAGTCAAGCTCCAGTGCCTGGCTCATGGGGCAAAGGGCATGGGTGTCTTTTGGCCCAAATGAGGTCAACCTCAGGTATGGGTGAGCAGTGGAGCTGGGAGCAGTAGCAATGGGAGTGGGAATGGGAAAGAACTCAGATCAGAGAAGAAGCAGATGGCATGGCCAAAGAGCAGAAAAGTCCTTTGGCCTTCCTCTCCTTCTGCCTGCTGGAGGAGTGCCATGGGCAGCTTCTCCACAGCTCTCCCTCCACCCGCTGCGTGCCCTTTTGGGTGATCTGCTGCCAGGACTGGCAGGGTTAGTAACGCCTTTTTCTTTTTCCCTTCCAGCGCTGAACCTGAACGCTGCCTCCTGCAGAAAGGTGAGTCCTGTCCCACCCCTGTTGTACACCTTTGCAGGTCACACTGTTTTGGGATCCTGCCATGGTTTTGTTTTGGTTTTTTTTGCCTGTCCTTTCCCTTGACGTGCAGGCAGGATCCCTGCTGTCTGTGTGCTAGGTGGGAGCGCAGAGCCCCAGAGGTGGGCAGGAGAGACCTGACAGTGATTTGTGGAGTGGACCAGCCAGGCGCCTTCCTGACTCCACCGTGCGGGAAATGGTGTGGGCGAGGGGTTAATCCCCCACCTGCAGAGCCAAATGTTGTGGGCTGGGTTGAGGGGCTGTCTCTGGCGGCTGACTGAGAGCTCAGGAGGTGGGAGCACAAGCAAGGTCAGGGGCCTCACCGAGCTGAGCAAATGGAAGGAGTTTCCTGAAGCTTGAGCGGAGCCCAGTGCCTGGAAGTGTGAGTGAGTCATGGGTGAGAGGCATCTCGGCCGCTGGCTGACACCCAGGAGATCTGCTCCCTGCTTCCATTGCAAGTCAACCTGCCCGTGGGCAGAGACTGCTCGCCCTACATGTGCACCTCCCTGGGGCTGAGGTCTGGCTGTGCCGCCGGCTATGTAGGGTCTTCCTCCTTCCTGTGGCTTGTCCCTTATATGCCTGAAGGTGGGGGAGCCATGTAAAACCAGTCTGACCAAGGGGTTAGCACCTGGAGGAGCTCCAGCTGACCGCTGAGCCTGAGGTGCCCAACCCTTGGCTCCCCAGTTAGATAAATGGCATTACAGATTGGCTTTTCTAACCCCGACCCATCTCCCTTCTTTTCAGACGACCTTCTGATAGAAGCTGCCAAGAGCGGCAACTTCAGCAAGGTAGGCGCTGCCGCTGCCTGCTGCGATGTGCAGCCCAGGGCTGGCTCTGGGTGGTGGGTGCTGGCCCGGCAGCCTGCTCTGCTGGCATTCCCCTCGGGCTATGGGAAGCTCTGCCAGCCGCCCTCCACTATGGCCCTGGAGCAGCTCCTGTTGAGTGCCTTCCTGCAGGACCAGTGGCTGGAAACCAGGCAGGCTCCTGGCAAGAAGCCGTGTTCCTCCCCTGGGGGACACAGAGGGAATGGACTTGGTGGTGTGGCTGAGCTGGAAAAAGCTCCCTGCCAGGTCCTGAATATCCACACAACCTGCTGGGTACCCCGGGGATGCGATGCTGGGGCTTGGGGCTTGGAGCTGGGAAAGGCAACTCATCCCAAGCAATCTGTCAATCCTATAGTTCCAAGAGCTGCACCAGGCTGGAAGAGACCTGATGGTGCGAGACTCCTCAGGCCAGACCGTCCTCCACCATGCCGTCAAATCAGGGAGCAAGGACATTGTCAAATACATCATTGAGAACGGTGAGCTGGGGCCAGAGTGCCACCCTTAGCAAAGGAGTCCAGCAGCCGAAAAGCCCAACCCTCAGCTCGGAGGGGGTGATCCTGGGTTTAGATCCCTTCCCTCTGGGTTTGCTACATCCTTCTGGCATATGGGCTTTCCCTGGTATCTGTCTGCCAGTACTAGGGTGACCCATGGCTGTTGCTGCATCCTGGCAGGGACCAGCATGTTTCTTGGAAATGTTTCTTAGTGTCCTGCTTCTGCCTTCAGGACAGCTGACCTGTTGATGTTTTTGGCAGTGCCCACTGAAATACAGGCTGCTTTATTTTTATTTTTATATTTATATTTCTCTGTGATGAGTCTACAACAACTCTTCTTCCCTGGGCTCGGATGCCATTCCTGGCCTGAGTGCTTTGGAGCCAGGACTTTTGCAGGCAGCATGGAAATAGCAGCCCCTATGGAAAGATAAGAGTGTGACTGGGGAGTAGGTGGGTCTGTCTCTGCCCCGCAGCTGGGTCTCACTCACCCTGCACTTTCTCTCCACAGCCCCTTCGGAAATCCTCGATGCCACAGAGGAGGAGAAGTAAGTTGCTGACTGACTTGTGTTACCTGTTGGCCAGACCCTCTGCGAGGTGACCAGTTGTCTGGGCACTTATCAGCTGCCCTCGCTCTAATTACCACCCATGGTTCCCAGTCCACTTTGGACTGACTGTCCCTGAGCAGCGCCCCCCTCCTCTGCCGGGTCTGCCTGGACAAGCGTGCAGCCCGCCACAAGCTTCTGCTGCAGCCCAGTTGCTGTCCCTTGCTGCCACCCACACATGCTGCATGTCCCTGTTTGGGGGGGACATATCACATGTCCTGCTTTCTCCTCCCCAGCGGCGAAACCAGCTTGCACCAGGCTGCAGCCTTACGCCAGCGCACTATCTGCCACTACATCGTGGAGGCCGGGGCTTCGCTCATGAAGACGGACCTGCAGGTGATGGCAGGAGGGCTGGCAGCAGGGCTTTCTGGGGGGACTAGGGGGCTGGCAGGAGCGTGGCCAGCAGGAGAGCAGGGCAAGGGTGCTTTGGCTGGAGTCTTTTCCAGCCAGAGAAGAGCTGATGTGAAGCACCCATGCTTGCCGAGCAGAGCCCAGCTGCAGAGGGGTTAAATCCCTCTCCTCCTTGTGCTTCTCTCCCTGTTGTTTTATTAAATTAGAAGCAAGGGGCTGGAATGTCTCATCCCCATCTCCCCCTTCCCGCCCTCCGGGGTCAGAGCAAGGACAGTCTAGCTATGAGCTCCCTCCCAGCTGCAGGGCTCCCCCCGCTCTCCCCCGCGGGCAGCCGTGATGGGGGTGCTGGGACCTCTTCTCAGCGGGTGAAGCTGGCCCATGGGGAGCAGGAACAGGCGGTAGCAGCCTTTTCCCTCGCCTGTTGAGTTAATTGAGACGTGCCGTGGTGCTGAGGAGTTGTGCCAGCCCTGGCAGACAAGTCACAGGAGGGGGACTTGAGGCCACGTTTTGGTACAGGAGGTTCCTGGGGCAGGCGTGCGGCAGAGGGGAGACATGGTTGTGTCCATCTGGCAGAGGCTTGTAGTGATGGGCTGTAGTGGAGGAGATGTAGGAACAAGCCAAGAAGGTGCAGTCTGTGGCTCAGGGACACAGGGCAGGAGCCCAGCCATGGGGTGCAAACTTGCTGGGGCCAGTGGAGCTTGGGGGCTGCCTCAGACAATGCACAGCCCCCTTGCCAGCTGCCAGGGAGATGCTGTACAGACAATCTCTGGCTCCCCATCGCTCCTCCTTGGTCCTGGCCAAGACTTGGGCATTGCACAGTGCCCGGAGCAGGGCTGGGCTGGCTGGAGACTCAGCTGGCAGCCGCAGGATGAGACAGCGATGCCCAGGTGAGGTGGTGAGCCAGGAGAGGCAGGGGGTGAGGGCAGCTCTGGGGGCCCCCAGCCCCCTCATCTGCCTGAAGGAGGGGAGCAGCCCCCAACCTGCCAGCGAAAAAGGGAGCCCCGCTCAGGCATGGCGGGCTGCCCCAGGGAAGGGGGCTTGCAGGTGCCTGTGCAAACGCGTGTCCAGGTTTGTAGCTGCCTGGGGACGCCGCTGCGCTGACCTCGCCTGGGCCCCGGGTCACAGCCTGCCTGCACAGGCACGAACCCACCTCGGCAGAATCCCCGGCGTCAGACCGGTGGCAGGGGTTCGGAGCGGGCTGATCCCACACCCCGCAGCGGCGAGGGAGGCCCAGCCTTATCGGTTGGCGTGCCTCAGCCCGGCTGGGCAGGGGGGCCCTGGCAGCTCCGGTTTCAGGCTGCGGGCAGGCAGCGGGGCTTCTGCAAGGGGGGACGGGAAAGAAACTCAATTCCTCCTCTGGTCTTTCCCCCACTTAGTTAAATGAGCGCTTGCGTTCAGGGGCTGCGGAGAAGAGGCCCCCCCGAGGAGAGCTGGCACCGAAGCACGGAGCAGCCCCCCTACCCCTGCCTACGTGTGTGCAGGGGTGTGTGTGTGTGTGTGTGCAGGAGCATGGGGTGTGCCTGGGTCTTGGGGTGCATGTACAAAGGAGGGGGCTTCTTGGTGCATTACACTTCTCTGCAGCCGCCTGCGGATGGGCTTTTGTCCACAGCCACAGCCAGGCCCAGCGGAGGCTCCGCGTGTCTGACCATTGTTCCTGCTGGAAAAATACACAGCGGGTCGCCCTGGAGACCCCGGCACCTCACCGCAGCCACCCGTGCCCTGCTGTGCACCAGGGGATGAGCCGGGCAGGCCGAGCATCCCTTCCGGGGTCCAGTTTTCAATGGCGGCGGCAGAGCGCCAGGCTTCCGCGGCCTTTCCCAGCGGCATGGCAGAGCCCGGGCGCTTGGCAAGGAGGAGCTGGGGGGGAGGGAAGGGGGAGAGGAGACAGAGCTGGGAGCTGTTAACAGATTTGCTTTTTATGGAGTGCGGGAGTTCATTAGTGGACACAGTCCAGATGGCTGCAATAAGCTGGTGAAATGTGATCCTCCTCCGGGAGCCGGAGCGCTAGCCAGGCTGCCAGAGGGAAGGGGGGTTGGTATTCCCGGGCACTCCCCAGGCATACCCCTCATTCCTCACCCTCTCCCCCCTGCCTCACCAGCGGGGAAGAGCAGGTCGTGCGGACCAACCTTTGTCTCCTCTCAGGGTGCTGGTGACAGTCCTGGACCCAGCTGTAGCCACCTTTTTGGAGGGGGAATGGGGGCACCTTTGGGTGCCGAGGCAGCATTTAGGCAGTGCTAGATGCTCTGACATCTTTTGCTTCCCTTATCCAGGGAGACACCCCCAAGCACCGGGCTGAGAAAGCAAACGACCCCGACTTAGCTGCCTACCTCGAGAACCGACAGCACTACCAGATGATCCAACGAGAAGACCAGGAGACAGCTGTGTAGTGCTTGGCGTGCCTTAGCCCAAGCCAGCTTGGGCAAGATGAGAAGAGGACTATGGCAACTGGCAGAGCTGTGAGTCTGGCCCAGCCCTCCTTAGATGTCAACCTGGTCCCCAGAGGAGATGGAGACAGCAGAGCTCTGCCCCAGGCTGGGCTGGGACTCTTGTTTATGAGGACAGTGGGTATTTGGGACTTGAAGCCTGACTCTTTGTGTGTCCCCCCTCCTTTGCCCTTCATCTACCACATTCCCTGCTCTGGATGGGCTCCGTCCTGCAGCCCTGTTGGGGAAGGCCAGGCTGAAGTCTCCAGTCACCCTTGTGCACGGCGGTGATGCCAGTGCCACCTAGGCAGGCTCCTACCTATGATCCTCATGGCATATCATTGCTCGCCCCTTCTCCCTGCTGGCAGCTCCCCCCCCCCCCCCTCCACTTGGCTAGGTTCATGTCCTGTTCCTCCTCTCCTGTCTGGCACAGCCGTGGGAGGCATAGGCTGTGCAGACAGACAGCAGAGCCCGTTGGCCTCAGACTTTGCCCTGAGGGAAGCGCCATGACTTACTGCCCCTGCTTCCTCCTCCCTCCTGTCGGTTTGGGGCTGCCCAGGATCTCTTCGTTGCCCTGCTGGGGCTTTCTGTGGCAGGAGGGAAGTCCCTGATGCACCCAGCCTTTCCTCAGAGCATCTGGGGCTGACGTAGCTGGAAGCAGGGCAGCTGCTGCCCTCCCAGTTGCCTTTAGTGCTTAGCCAGTCAGAAGTCTGGGCCGGGGCAGGGATAGCATGGAGGAAGGCTACCAAGCCCTCCCACTGTCCTTCCCTCTGCAAGGCTAGGTGGAGCAGTGCCTGCTGGGCATCTCTTTGTGAGCCTGCTGCAGCACGTAGCAGTGGTGGAGAGCTGTGCTTGGCCTGGGCAGTGGCTGTGGTGGAGCCTGTTATATTTCCCAAATGCTGACTTGGATCCAGCTGCCCTCCCTGCTTCAGCTCTCCCCGCCTCTGCGCGCAATGCTAGACATTGCACTGGGCTGGAGGGGCACTGCTGGGGTCAGTGCTGCTCTCAGGGATTCCCCCCATGCTCCCCAACCTGTCAACACGCATCCTCTGAGTCCGACTCCTGCCACCCCCCCAAAACTGGGTGCAGGTCTTTGCAGGGAAAACTTGGGAGCTCATCCAGCCCAGACACAAGCTCCCTGGGCAGGCCGCTAGCTCACCCTCTCCAGTTTTAGCAGAAAGAGGAATCTGGATACATAGGAAGCATCAGGGCTCCCAGCCATGAGTTATGCCTGCAATGGGATGGCATTTCACTTACCACCTCCCATGGGGCACAAGGCACCACGGCCCATCTCCCCTGCGGATGCTGTGGGTGCTGAGCATCTGCAGAGGCACCAAGCCAGCCCTTCAGCAGGGCTTTTGCAGCACTGACAGTCTCTGGGACCAGGAGGTGCCAGCAGAGGAGGAGAGCTGGTGGGCCTTGCAGACCATGCTTGGCCCCTTCAGGTGGGCAGTGGTTGCGAAGCAGGTTTGCTTGGCTCCCACGAGAGGATGCTGCTGCCGCCCATGGTGTGTGCGGTCCCACCTGCACTCACACCCAGCTGGGTAGCGCTGGGTGGCACCGTTCGAATCTCCCCTAATACCAGTGACAAAGAAAAGGGTATGAGGATACCGCAGAGAACCAAAATACCCTTCAGGCTTTTTGGCCAGGGGGCAGATTTCCCTTGGAAGATGGAGGATGCTGTGGTGGAGAGGAGAGGCACCAGGGCAGTGCAGAGTGCCAGGGGTCAGCGGCAGTATTGGCTATCAATGACAATAGCGTCCCAACATGTTCAGAGCTGAGGTGCTACAGCAGCACCCAGGGTTCCTACCAGCACTGCTCGCTGGCCACCGACAGACAAGGCACTGTCATCTTCTCAAAGGTGCAAACTTCTGCCCCCAAGCCGGGACGCCCAGCCTGGCCCACAGGCGTTTACAGCCCCAGCTTCCCCCTTTCTCCCCAGTTTTGTATCTTCCCTTATAGTTTTTGTACAGGTAGTTGAGAGACACACTGTCCCCCTTCCTGCCTGGCCCCTCCATGCGTGCGTGAGCTGAGTTGCTGTGCAATTCCAAGCCTTGCTTGTATTTCGGTGAAGGCGGAGGGGGTGTTGGTCACCCTGCCCGCAGAGGGCAGGGGTTCTGTGCAATACCTGGGTCTGTGTTTCCTAGATGCTGTTGTAGGACTGTATTTTTGTAACTCTGTGAGGGTGCCGGCTCCAACAGGCCGAGGGCCTGGTCTGAGCCTGTGTTCCCATCGCTTTTCGACTTTGACCGTTTGGATGTTGTTGTTTCTTGCCACTGAAATAAAGAGATGGATGTTTTAGTTCCTGTCCGCAGCTGCATCTGTGAGAATGATGTACCTTAGAAATTGGAATATTTCACACACCGGGTAAACGACCTCACTTTGGGACAAGAAGGATGCGGCAGGCACTGCACGAGTGATACCCCTCCAGGCTGAACCCCAAGGCTTCTGCCCCGATCCTAACTGGGGGTCCTCTGGAGAGTTCCCTGCTGGGTCAGGTCCTTGCCTTCTTCCCTGCACAGCATCCCTCTGGGACAGTTGCTGGATACAGTGACATTGCCCTGAGGGACCTTCTCCCCAGCTCTGTGGCATACATAGATATTTGGTGTAATGTGGAACAGAGGGAAAGGGCACTGCCATCCCAAGTGATGCAAAAGAGCTTGGAAGTGTGAGTCAGGAGCTGGCAACCTGCTGTTCCTGCCCTGTTCTGGTTCCTCTCTGGGGCAGGAGGTGGCAGCTCCAGAGTCAGGCCTGCCCTGTCCTTTGTAGCCGCGTGGCTATCGATGGGTATGGCAGCAGTATCCAGCTTCCAGATCTCAAAACGCTTCTGTCAGCCCTTTGTGTGGTGAGCTGTCCCCAGCCATGCCGCTCTGCAGGGGACAAGCCTTTCCTGTTCATTCCCAGCTCCAGAGAAGAGCGGTGGGGTCCTGCTTCCAGTGCTGAGCACTGGGGCTGCAACGTCGAGGGCTGGGATTATCTCTGGCGCGGGAGGACCGCTCTCCGATTACAAAAGCAGGGGATTAGGGACTTTTCTGCTTCCAGCCCTTGTCTCGTAAGGACGACTGCGGCCAAGGCTGTCTCTCCCTGCAGAGTTCCCTTTGCAAACGGGAGGGAATCATTCCGTCCAACGACGCGCTGGTGAGGGAGCTGGGGATGGACATGGTGGGTGATGGGGAGCTATACTCATACCTTAAACTCGGATTCCTGAGGGCAGCTTGGCAGCCTGCCTGTCGCTCCAGCCGCCCCCTCCCTGCCTGGAGAAGCAACCTCCTTCCCCGGCTGCGTTGTCCCTTCCACCGCCACCCCCTCCTCTCCCTCCCTTTCATCGCCTTCAGCCTTTCAGCTCCTGCCCGGAGCTAACAGTGGGGGTCTGTAGCGGGTGTAAGGCACACCAAATTGTCCCGGCCTCCCTGGGCCACTGCCCGGGGACCAGGTGGACGTGCGACTGGGAGGAGGGGGCCCACTCCGCTTCAGTGCCCAGACCCCGGCACGCTGGCGCTTGGCCCACGTCTCGGCGGTGAGGGCTGTCAGTAACCATGGCAATGAGAGTTTTCCAGCCGCCCTGGTGTCAAATTTATGGCGAGGGAGAGAAGTGGTCCCAAACGCGATCGCTGTGATGAGGGGGTGTTAGGAAAGGGGCAGTCCACCTTTCGGGGGGAGAGCCCTGCCCTTCTCTCTGAAGGGCCTCAGCATCCCCCATTTGTCCCTTGCAGGCGGGTGTCAGAGGTCCAGAGGTCTGTCTGGCCTCTGGTGGGATAGAAACCCACCTTGGGGGGGCGGGTGGGGTGTGGTGTATATGCATATCGGGGGCATGCATGCAGGCTGGGAAAAGCTGTGCAAGCCCTGCCCCAGCTAAACCGAGCTGGGGTGACAGCAGTTGACCCTGTTAATGATTATCTGCCACACGCTGGCTTCCGCAAGCCGGAGCAAGGAAAACTCCCCCCCACACCCCCCCGCACAGCTGTGTTCCCGCTCTGGCACTGCCGCCCCATGCAGCAACGCTGCCCCGAGGATCAGGCTTCGACTGGAGATGGAAAATGCGGAGTTGACGTGCCATGAATTACCTTGTGACGGTTTTAGAGGTGAAAAGCTCGAGTTAAGCAATGGCAAGGAAACACACCTGGGTTGGTCACGTTCCCTCTCTTCTCTCCTTCCCTCGGCATGAGGCCCCTCTCTGCAAACACAGCCTTCTGCTGCCTGTTTGAGCTGGGGAAGGAGCCATTCCCTCCCCCCTGCGTCCCTCAGAAAGGACCTGGAGGGACCAAGCACAGCCACTGCTGAGAGTGATGGGCACCAACCCATCTCTGCTCGCCCTCACAGCCGGCACCTCTCTCCTGGTCCCCAGCCCGAGGAGGTGACAAGAGGGGAACGGGAATAGCTGGAAACAGAGGAAGGAGTGAAAACCTTGGGCTGCTCTGCCCTGGGGACACCAGCAGGGTCTCTGGCTCCTAGCTGAAGAAGAGCTGCAGAGCTTGCCCCACACCCAGCTCTTTCACAGCTCCACCAAGCTCTGGTTTGCCCATCACAGTCCCATAACTCAGACTTGCAAACCTGATGCCGCTGAACCCCAGCCAAAAGCAGGACACCTAGCTTCCCCTTATGTTTGACCATGAAGTTTGTCTCCACAGCTTTCTTCAGCTTTGGTTTAAAGGTCCAGGATTGGGGAGGGGGTGACTAGGGGGACTCTTGGCTTTGTTACCTGTCCAGCTGTCAGGATCCATTTCTGCACCCTGTGTTCAAAGGTACATCCCAGCATGCCCAGACCACCAGGGCACCCAGGGCAGCACCCCTTGCTGTGTGTGCAGTGGGCAGGGGAGGTGACGTGCTCCCATGGTTGCTATCCCTCCTCTAAACCTCTACAGATGTTCAGGAAACTGCCGGCAGGGTGCGAGTTAAATGCGGGAATCTCTCCGAAAGTGACTCCTGGTTGTGAAGCAGCTCATAAAAAACAGCTCCCCCCACCCCCTCCTCCACTCCCCCAACCCCACCTGTGGTAGCCCTGCTCTCTGCAGCCTTCTTCCAGGGTAAGGGGTGGAAAAATGGCTCCGTTCCCCACCACAGCCCCATTCTTCTGGCATGACACTCGCCTTTCTGGCTGGTAACTGCAGAAGAGAGTTGGCCTGGCCCCTACTTCTCCTCTCCTAAGAAAAGGCAGTGGATGTGGGGAAGGGAGCAGTCACATCTGCAAGGTCCTTTCATCCCCAACCAGCAGCCTGATCTCGTATCGTTGCTTGGCCCAAGGAGAAGGTCCGCAGCATGGCTGAGTGGGGACAGGCAGGTCACAAGGGACAGGCCTGGGTGGACACCTAGGCCAGTGTAAAAGTGATGTGCTGAGCAGGTAACTGCTCCCTGGTACCCTCCCAGGAGGGGCAGAGCCAGAGGAGAAGGGTGAAAAGGGCAGAGACCGTGAAAGGTCAGTCCATCAGTGCCAGTGGCCTTGGGCGGGGAAAGAGGCATCCACGGAGCTGGTGGAGAAACGGGGTGGTTCCCTTCACTCCATCTAGCCCCAGGGGTGCCCCAGGGACCATCTTCCAGGGCCCAGGGGAGCCCGCTGTTCAGCTTGCACCCCTCCAGCCACTCTGCGATGCCGGGGTGCGTGGTCAGCTGAACCCCCACAGCTTCATTGGTACCACGCCACAGAGCCCGGAGGAAGGTGAGACACCCTGCTCAGGGCAGGGGGGACACGGGGACGTGGCCTGACCCCTCGGCCTCAGCACACTCACCGGCTGAGCAGGGAGCGCCGCCGGCCCGGCGCTCCCCCCCCTTCCCCGCCGGCCGGGGTAGGGGGAGGGCCAGCTTGCCCCATGGGGCCGCCCCTCCGCCGCCCCTGCCTGCCTTTGTGCCTGGCCGGGGGGGCAGAGGAGGAGCTTGCGAAAAGTTTTGGGCTAAAAAACCCACCTTTTTTTCTTTTTTTCTTTTTTTTTTTTCTTTCTTTTTTTTTTTTTTCTACTGCCAGCCGAGCCCGACGTCAGGGGCCGCTGTGCGCTGCGCGGGGGCTCCGCACGCGGCCGCCACACAAAGGCAGCAGCTCCGCACCGCGCACCGCTCCGCGCCCCGCGCCGCAGGTGAGTGTAGCACTCGCCCCCCCCCTCCCCCATCCCCTCCTTCCCCCCGGTACTCGGGGCCAGACTCCCCTCCTTTACCCTCCCCGAGCCCCCGCCCGACGCCACGGGGATGGGCGCCTTCGACCTCCCCCTCGCCTCCCCGGGAAGGCGACGGTAATCCAGGCTGAGGGCTCTCCCGGTGGGGAAAGGGGGTTTATCGGGGTAGGGGGACATGGCCCTGGGTGGGGAGGAGCTGCGGGAAAGGCGGCTGGGGCAGGGGTCCCGGGGGCGGCAGCCCCCCAGGTGCGGGCTCGCCTGCCAGGAGCCAGGGAAGTGCCTGAAGGTGCAGGAGGAAAGAGTTTTGGAGGCAGGAGGGACTCCTGCAGAGCATGCAGGGGTTGAGGCAGTGGGCCAGGATCTTAGCCCCCCCTTCCCTTCCCCCTTGGGGGGCACCCCACACCAGTTCGGGGAGGGCTCGGCTCCGGCGGTGGGAGATGCTCCGGCCGGATCCCGGGGAGCTGCCCCGGAGGGGGGCTCGGCCACCGCCAGCCTCTCCGGGGGCGAGACCTGCCGGAGGGCGGGGAAGGGATGTGGGGAAGGGGCAGTACTGGGCACAGCATCTACCCTGGGGAGGGGGCAGAGGAAAGGCGCTGCCTGCTCCCCTCTCTGCCCCACAGTGCCTAGGCAGAACTCAGAGCAACCCTTTTCCCCCTGTAGCACCTTCTCCTCGCTGCGAGGGGAGGGTGAGGTCCCCTCGGCTCTGCTCCCCTCCGGTACCTCCTGGTCACGCTAACACCTTTGCCCACGGGGAAAAGCTCAGTCTCCCCTCTCCTGGCAGCAGGGAAATTCCTGCTGGTGGGATGCTGGGTACCTCAAGCCACAGGCTCCCCGAGCACTGGGTTCCCGGCCCGGAGACTGGGGAGCAGCTCAGCCCGCGACGGGAGGGCAGCAGTCCTGCACCACCTCTGCCGGAGCCAGCTGCAATTGGAGCTGAGCCGAGGGGTCCCGCTGCTGGAAGAGGGGCTGCGAGGGGGCCCAGGAGAGCATCGGGGCAGCAGCAAGGGAACAGGAGCTGGGGAGGATGGTGTGGCCCATCATAGGAGAAGCACTTTCTGGTAGCACTGCCTGGCCGTGGGCAGCATCCGGAGATGGATCCAGGCTCTCCCATTGCAATAGTGGGTATTTGGGCTCTGCTTCAGTATCACCAGGTGATTTTTTTTTTTTTTTTTAATAGAGCTGATCCTAGATTTTTCAAACCCAGGGCAGCTACAGGAGGGAGGGGAAGGGGAAATGGGGACTACCACGATGTGGCCAGGCTCCAGACTGCTCCGCTCATGCAGCCCGTTCCTGGGAGAGACCAACACGGTGTGAGAGCCAGCTGGGATCTGAGCAGGAGAGGAGCCAGGACCCCGCAGGATGCCGGAGGAGCTGGGCTGTGCGAACACGCTTGAAGGCACTGGCAGCCTGAACGGGAACAGCTCTTGTTTGACTGGCAGAGAAGGGATCAGGCTGTTTGGAAAATTAATTGGAAAACTGTTCTCTCTCTTTCCCTTATGAAAAGCTCATCCTAAAGCATTTCCCTTATGAATGCTTTAGGATGAGCTGTGGCTGAGGGTCCCTGCAGACCTTTGCCTGGGGGCATGATGATGCTCCCGGGCAGAGCCTGGGAGCAGATCCAGGAGTCCCTGGGGCTGTAAGCTGGGCTTCTCCTTGAAGCCCCCCCCTCCCACATCCCTGTGTACACATGGGCAGGGCCCCATGCGGTGGGGGCACAGGGTGTCCATGCAGGGGTGAGCAGCACAGCTGGGGCTGTCTGCCCTGGGCGCTCAGAGGCTGCATCCAGTGGACCCGAGCTGGAAGGCACTGGGCTGGGAGGAGCACAGGGAATCGCTCTACAGCAGAGGCTGGAAGAAGTTCACAGAGCACCTGAAACCAGGGGGATGCTGTGAACAGTGCAGGTGTCAGAGGTGCTGCCCTACCCGAGCTACTGCAGAAAGTGTGTCAGGAGTGCCCATAACTCAGCTCAGCCCCAGCCTTGCCATCTGCAACCGGCCTGTCTGGGCAGAGCTCTTGCCCCCTTTGAAGGCGGCTGGGTGGGAGCAGGTCTGAGCTGTGCCGTGCTCGGCAGGATGGCTCTCAGCCAGGCTGGGCGAGGGGGAAGGCAGCTCTCGCCCCCTCGGCTGTGCCTTCAGCCAGCTGGGCTGTGTAATTCCCTGTGACAGTTCAATGCAGAGCGAAGCCGGCCGCTTCGCAGCGGCGGACGCATGAAAGGTGAGTGCACTGGAGCCTGAATAATGCGGGGAGCTGCTCTCTCCGGCCCACTGCCCGGGGAGCCTGGGGGCAGGGAGCAAACGCTGACCTTGGGCTCTTCCCTGCACTGATGTCCCTTGGGGCACACAGTGTGTCCTGACCTCTAACAGCCCCGTCCCACCAAGCCCATCGTGCAGCCAGGGCAAGTGCGATGTATTTGCTGGCTGGCTGCTGCCAGGCAGATATGGGTGTCATCCTAAAAGGCTTTGGGGAAGTAGGGATGGGGCCGCCAGGCTTGAGATGCCGGCTCTGCACATCTGTGCTCCTGCTGAGGGCAGGAGGGGATGGACAGGGCCCCAGGAGCTGCACCCTTGTGTGTGTGCACCCTCGTGTGTGTGCACCCTCATTCCCCAGCCTGCTCCCAGGTGCATGGACATGCATGCACATGCATATACACACACGTGTGCAGATTCCCTCCCAGCCCCCCCCCCACACTGTGTGCACGGGTGCTGTGCTGGTGGCTGCGGTGCCAGCAGCGGGCGCATCTCTCCCGCTCCATCTCTCCAACAAGCTCCCACGCTGTGGGGACTCTTTTCTTTTTTTTGGTATTTAATCCACTGCTTTAGCTCTCAGACCCCTCATGGCAGTGGGTTTGGTTTTGCTGGGCTTTTTTCTTCCCACCCCCCAGATTCCTGTGGAGCCGGAGAAGGGTACCATGGCAGCTGCGCTCCCCTGGCCCTGGGGCTCTTTGGTGTGGGGTGGCAGCCTGCTGGGTCCTGGATAAATGAGCCACAGAGAAATACAGCAGGGTAAGGGCTCTGGGTAGCAGGACCCCCTGCTGCCAGTATGCAGGCGGGGGCTGCTTGGCTTTCTGGGGGCAGGAGCAGCACGGGCCCTGGGGCAGCCTGGTGCTGGGTGCACCCAACCAAAGGTCCTTTCCCAGCTGCTGTGTGGGGTGCAGGGGTCCCCACGGGGAGCATTTCGGCCACACACAGGGTAATGAGGGGCTGCAGGGATGGGAGGCAGTTACTGAGATGCACAATTAACCTTCCCATTGCAATTAATACACACAGACTAATGGGTGGCAAGGAGCAGGGCATGGCAGTGTACACACATGTGCACGCACGCAGGTGCATGTGTGTGATGGAGGTAGCTGTCGCCTCACTCGCCGTGCCCTCTCCTTGCCACCCGCATGGTGTCCCAACACCTCGCCCACCTCACCCTCTCCCTCATCCCCAGGAAGGATGCAGATCCGGGCCTTCCTCCTCCTCCTGGCGCTGATCCTGCTGGCCGCCACCGCTGAGGCTGGCAAGAACAAGAAAGGTGAGGGACAGCCCGGGGTAGGGGGCCTGGTGCCGGTGGCAGCACGGGACATGCTCCCGTGCCCCCGCAGCGAGCACCCACACCCCCTTCCCTTGCAGAGAAGGCAAAGAAGGATGTCTCCGAGTGCGAGGACTGGCGCTGGGGACCCTGCGTCCCCAACAGCAAGGACTGTGGCCTGGGGTACCGCGAGGGAACTTGCAAAGATGAGAGTAAGAAGCTCAAGTGCAAGATCCCCTGCAACTGGAAGAAGAAGTTTGGAGGTGGGTGCATGGCGGAGGGGTGGCTGGGGACCACCCTGGGCTGGGTGGCTGGGGCCGGTGGCCGTGCCGGGTCTTGCTTTGGTCTGACCTTGTCTTGCCTGTCCCCTCTCTTCCAGCCGACTGCAAGTACAAATTTGAGAGCTGGGGGGGGTGTAGTGCTCAGACGGGTGTGAAGACTCGCTCTGGCATCCTGAAGAAAGCCCTGTACAATGCCCAGTGTGAGGAGATCGTCTATGTGACCAAGCCCTGCTCTTCCAAGATCAAGTCAAAGTCCAAAGGTCAGTCCCCACTGCTCCCATCCCCTAAAGGGTCCTGCTGGGACCCCAGGCAGGGGCTCTCGGGGGGTTAGCTTGACCCCTTGGGGTTGGGCTTTGCTTGTGGCGTGGGCAACCACGTAGGATGCTCTTCCCTCTGTGTCAGCACATGTGACAGCCCCAAAATCCAGCTGCTGGCTGGGTGGGATGCAGTTGCCACGAGGAAAAACCCTGGTGTGTCCCCCCCAAGTCACCGCCAGCTTCGGTGGGATGGGGATTTCCCTCTTTCCTCAGTGGCATGGGTGGGGGGAGGCTGCCTGCAGGGATGCGGCCCCTCTGCGGTGCCGAGCCGGCCATGCTGGCTACATTTCTGCCATGGCAGCACCTGGAGGCGGGGGGGGATGTGTCGGTGAACTGTTGGTGGACACACTAACAATTATCACTTGTGTTTCTTGGATGCAGCAAAGAAGGGCAAGGGGAAGGACTAGGGAAGCCAGCATCCGCGCTGGCCCCTCGACATGGCACCCACAGGGCTGGAAGCCCAGCTGCAGCCAGCCCACACTCCAGTCTTCCTCCTCCTCTCCTTTTTCCTTTCCACAACCTCTTCTTTCACTGAGATGCCTTGTTTTAATTGCTAGTGTTGTAGAGAGCTAACCCACCCACCCCGCAGCAGGGGCTGCTGCCCTCCCCACCATCTCTGCCGGTGCATCCCGCTCGCCTCCTCTTGGCTGGTGTCGAGGTTCACTGAGATGCGCCTGGAGAGCTGGGATGGGAACACACATATTTCCACCCTCCAGCACAAATGAGTTGCCTTTGGCGAGCCTGGGAGCCTCCCTGCACCTCCACGTGGCGGGAAGGGATGAGTGTTGAATGCCCGAGTAACCCTGTCACTCACATGCCCCTCACTCATGTGAGGACTGCTCTCAGCTCAGGGGGCTTCCTCCAGCATCCCTTCAGCCAGGGCAGGAGTATCCTGCAGCAGCTGGGGAAGAACAAAGCCACCGGCCCCAGGAACCACTGCGTCCCCTCTCCTCCATCACTTCTAACCATGTGTCCATGCTGGGGCTGCAGCCCCTCTGTCTTCAGCGCACCAACACTGGTGATGGGTGGGAGCTCTCACTTCTTTTGGAAAATGGGGTTTGTTTTCTTTTCCAATAAAAATCTTTGTAAAAAAAAAACACCCTCCAAACCCAGCTGTCCTCCTCACATGGTGCTGCTGTGCTGGAAACCCCAGCTTTGCCGACACCAAAGGGACCAACAGTGAAGTCACTGTGTGGCTGGTGGTGTCGGCTTTGGTGCCACCACACGTGGTCCCAGGAGAAGGTGTGTGGGTTGGACCCCACAGCCTCTTCTTGCCAATGCTTTGGGCTGCCCACCTTGCTCTCAGAGGGACAGGTGGGGCTGCCACCCACAACACTGCAGGAAACATCAACAGTGGGCAACAGTGGGGAGCTGGGGAGGAGCGATGGGGTGACAACTCATTCACTCCTCACGCCATGGCGGAGGTTGGTTTCTGGTCCGAGGTCTTTATTTGTCTCGGGGTGGGTTGGGCTGTCATAACAATTTAAAAAAAAAAAAAATAATAAAAAAACCAAACAAAAGCCCGCCAGACATTTTGGGCACCACTATGTGAATTATCCTAAAGGCAGTGGCGGTGGGAGGTCCTCACCTGGGGACCCTTTCTCCAGGTTGCACATCATCGCCCCAGTGTGGGGACAGGAAGGACATACAGATGCAGCATTTGCCAGTGCCAGCACGGCCCCATCCTGTCCCTTGGCTGCGCCCGGCCGTGCCCACAAGGTTTGTGGCGACCCGGCTTTGGGAGAAGCTGAGGAGCAGCCCTGGGATGGTCTGGGCTGCGCACACATAGGGGCTGGGAGGGGGGGGGTGGAGATGCTGGCTGAAGCCTGCATGCTGAGGGCTCCACCACAACACCAACAACAGGGTTATATCCATTTACAAAGCTCAGCAGCCAGCTCCTTCGGCCTCCCCTGGACCTCCCAGGGCACGAGCAGGGCTGGGGGCCACCACCATCCTCTTCTGCCTCCAGATTCATGCACCAGGCCTCCCCACACCGGCCATGGGGAAAGTGGGGACCTGCTCATGGCTCAGATGAGACACAGGGCACCCTGGCCACATTGCAGACCCTCTTCCCAACCCCCTCTGAGACCCCCCAGCTCCCCCCATCCCTCCCAAGGCCAGTTATTTTCACTGTTGCTGCTGCCCACTTCTCAGGGGCCACGTTCCCCCCCCAGGGCCATGGAGAGAAGTCCTGCACCACACCACTGCTTTTCTTTGCAGTTTTAGTTTCCATCTTTGTAGGAGGTGGCTGGGTTTCATCCTCCTCACCCAGGCGTGAGCTGCTTGGTCTGTCTGTCTGTGCATCCAGCCAATTGCTGGCCGAGGGCAGAAAAGGCATGAAGGGGAGAGCAGAGACAAAGCCCAGGGAAAAATTCTCTTCCCTGGTCCGTGGATGAGGATGTACAATGGTGTCTCTGAAGGGAAAGAAAGGAGCTTGCCACATCTGCTAGGGTGCAATCTTGACTGCCTTGCTGGGCCAGCGGGACTCCCAGTGAGTACACCCAAGCCAGCCTGGTCCAAGATGGCTGGCAGATATTTGGCCCTGGTTTCTTTCCGTTTCTTGGGTAATGAATGGTTTAAAAGTCTATCGAAAGCATCCAGCGTTAGGCCGTCTGCATGCAGACAAGCTCTGATGCCCTGGAGACAGTCAGCCAGGGGGAGAAGAGGCATTCAGTCTTGGGCAAACACTGGTGTCATTTGGCCAGCCTCTCGAGAGCAGGGAGCTGGGAAGGGCTCCTGTGACCATGTCTCCTCCTCTTGCCTCTGACTTTCCCACTGGCTCCCCAAGCTAGTCCCCAGGCCCCGGGGTGACTGGAAGGAGCTGCAGCTCAGGGGTGCCTTGGACCTTTGTCAGCATTGGATGAAGGGCATCATCTGCAATCACTGCACAGTCTGCACTGTTGTGAGTGGGGAGCAGAGGACACCCCCACCTCCTCGGCAAAGGGGAGGGCTTCCGTAACATTGCTGAAGTGGTCCCTGAGTGCCAGCTTATCTGGCTGTGCCAATGTTCCTGTACTGGCACATGAGAAGGTGCTTAAAGGTTTTCTTGAAAGTGGCATTGCAGAGGGCATAGCAGGCTGGGTTGATGGTGCTGTTGACGTAGCAGAGCCAGTAGCCGATGGACCACACTGTTTCGGGTACACAGGTCTCACAGAAGGTGTTAATGAGGACCATCACGTTGTATGGAGTCCATGTGAGTATGAAGGCTAGCAGGATAGCAAATATGGTGCGGGTGACTTTCTTCTCCCGGGCTGCCATCTGGCGCTTCTTCCGTACTTGGCTCCTGGCAATGCTAGCAAACTTCCTGGCAACGTTGACTGGGCGACTGTTGGCCAGGGAGTTGTGCTCAGAGGCTCCTGCCTTAGCTGGGACGATCTCAATGGCAGTGACACATTCGGTCCCACTCTGCTTGGTGACAATCTTAATCTTGGACCACTTGGAAGTTGGGTTCACCCGGGGGTGGGATGGGCTCTGTCCTTGCCCTGCTGGCAAGATTTCTGCTGTGGGCTTGTCTTTTGTGGTCTGGGTCATGCTGACTGTGCTGGACTCATTGGAGGTCTCCTTCTCCTCCTGATGACCAGTGGCCTCTGTCTGTGCTGAGGGCTGGTCATCCACTTTCCCATTCCTCACCTCCTCCTTCACCTCCACTGCCCTCTTGGGGGAGTTATTGTTGTTCTGTTTGATCACGGGGCCCTTGAAGAAGCTGATGGACTTGCCTTTCCTCTCTTTCCTGCTTTCAGGCTTGTGCCTCCTCACCCTGCTCCTGCTGGCCAGGGAGATGTGGATGTACAGCACCGTCATGATGACCACGGGCAGGTAGAAAGCAGCGATGGCCGTGCCGAAGGTCACCGCTGGGTTGGACAGGAATTGGATGTAGCATTCCCTCTCAGGGACTGTCCTCTTGCCCACAATGAACTGCCAGAACAAGATGGCAGGGGCCCAGAGAATGAAGGACAATATCCATGCAGCCGCGATCATTAGCCCCGCCATCTTGGTGGTCCTCCTGGCCGGGTATGTCAGGGGCTTGGTAACACAGAAGTACCGGTCAAAGCTGATGATAAGTAAGTTCATGACAGAGGCATTGCTCACCACATAGTCCAGGGCCAACCACAGGTCACACACCACGGCCCCCAGCGGCCAGTAGCCTTTGATGATGTAGACTGTGTAGAGGTTCATGGAGAAGACTCCGATGATGAGGTCTGCACAGGCCAGGCTGAAGAGGAAGTAGTTGTTGACAGTCTGGAGCTGGCGGTTCACCTTGATGGACAGCATCACCAGGATGTTCCCCACCACGGTGACGAGGCTGAGCGAGCCGGTGACCGTGGCGATGAAAACCAGCTCCACCGTCTTGTAGTTGGTGGGAGGCTGGATGGTCACCTCGGAGCGGTTGCCCAGGGTGAAGTTGTCGTAGGTCAGGTTTGCCATCTTCGCCTGCCAGGGCTGAGCAGAGAGGTTGTGCATGGGGTCTGCAAGGGGAGCAGGGACATGACAGGAGAATATTACACCTGCCGGCCCCTGCAGCTGTCCAGCCGCAGCAACCACGGCCGCGAGCTGCTGTAGCTTCACCGCATCTCTTCTCCTGCTCGCTCTCCCTCCGTTCCCACCTCCTACTCCTGCTGCACTGCTGCTGCCCGGCCCTTTCCCGAGAGGTGCGTGAGGACCCCACGGCTGCAGCAGGGGAGCGTGGAGGGTGGGGAGCACACCTTAGCTGTTCTCTTGTAACATCCCACACTAACGACCTGCAGAAGTGGCTGGTCCCTGTGTGCAGGCTGAGCCGTGCAACACCCCGTGAAACAGCCCTGAGGAAGAGGAGCGGGCACTGGCTGGGGGCTGCCCAGACCCGCTGTAGGCAGCGTTTCCTGCCTTCTCGGCTTCCCAGGCCAGCACCGCTCTTGTCTAGGGCTCAAAAGTCTCCTTCTGCCGTTGCAGCCTTCACCCCAGGACCTCTTTAAAGGCACTTTTTGTGTCCCCACTTAGCAACAGAGGAGAGACAGGGGGCTGCAGGGAGAGGGACAGGGACAGAGCCAGGGACAGCCCTTTGGCCAGGGTACGATGGTTTTCTCTGCAAGGCCAGGGACCATCTCCCAGCAGGAGCAGAGCCCCGGCATGCCCCGGGGAGGCACTCAGAGAGGCCAAGGGGCTGCAGGAGGAAGGGGGGGTTCAGAACTGAGTGGTGTGGCACAGTGCTCCCTGCCAGGGCAACATGGCACAGAGCCAGCACCCTGCCCCAGGGATGAGAGCTGGGTGTATGGTGTGCCCCAGGCATGTCCTGCTGGTCTCCCCAAAGCACCTCCCCAGGAGCGGGGGGGGGGGGTGGGGGGGGTGTTACCCAAAGGCAGAGCACCCCCCAAAGCCCGTGCCATGGCTCACACAGCTCACCTGCGTCTCTGGCAGCAAACAGCTCCTTCTGGAAGATGAAATCTGGGACAGGGAAAACAGCGAGTTATGCTACAGCTTCAGCTCCAAGGAGTTCATACAAGTCCCACAACATCTTCCTGAGGGGCAGCACCAACCTTTCCAACCGAGGTGGCATTGACAAAGGGGTGACATGTTCAGAGATGGATGCAGACAATCCAAACAAGGATGAAAACTGGTAATTTGTCTTGGCCTGGTTCACAGCCCAGCCCCAACAGGCATGGGATAGGGAAGGGACCATATGAGTGCCATCAGCCAGCGATGCTGGGAAATGCTGGCCCCTTCCCCCAGTCCCACATCACACTGCAGCTGCAGCCACACCAGCTGTGCAGACGTATGGGATGAACCCAGCCATCTCAGCCTGCTACATGGAATTATTTATGAAAGGCAGCAAAAATTATGGACAGAAAGACTGCCTTCATCCAAACCCAGATGCCTGTGGTTAACCCCCCACGGTAAGAGGAGAATGGACCTTAAATAAATAAAACCACCAAAATTGATGTTTTGGGATGACAGAGAATTTCCTGGAAGGGGAAGGAGCAGCAAAGGCGCTGGGCGAGGCGAGCTGGGCAGAGGAGCTTCCCATCAGACCTGCCTCTCCACAATCACCCGGGTCCCCCAAACCAGCTGGGCCTCCACCAGCCTCATCCTGGGTGCTGGGGGAGCCCTGACTCCACCAGCCCGGCAAGGGCAGCCTCCCCACCAGCTCTACCTGGGGAGGGTGGTCCTGCCGGGCTGCCCACCCAGCCCCATGGGAGCTGCTGCCAGTAGCCCAGCGGGAGCCGGTGCGGTGGGCAGGCGCCCATGCCGGTGTGTGCAGCCGGAGCACTCGGCACAGCGTGTCTCTGCAAGCTGCCCTGAGAAACGGCGCTGGCTCCAAACGCCTGGGACTCCTGAAGATGATTTTGCTGAGTGGATAAACACACCATTAGCGCCCTCCTCTCCAAAACAATGCTTGGCAGGCTTCGGGATCAGTTCACGTTTTTTAAAGTCTTTTAAAAGAAATGCCCTTGCCTTTCGCTTGTGGTGAGGGTGGGAGATTTCTACCATCATCAAACAGTCAAGGTTTGAATATAACCGCTTTTTAAAGAGGGGCAGGTGTGGAAAAGTGGAGGCATGGCTGCTTAGGTGCTAAAGCCAGGGTACCAACATAGCCATCAAGGCAGCTTCTGCATCAGCGAGGCTACATCTGCAATAGTGGCCGGGGCTGTTACACGCGTAGGGGAAAGAAGTGGGTAAGGGCCAGAAAAATACCTCTGTTCTATTTTCCTCTGAGCCTGTTAGACGTGGCCCACGAAGACAAAGTGCTTTGAAAAGAAAGCAATGCCCTTCCTTCGGTAGGTCCTACATGCTAAATACCGACGGGGTGAGGGAGCCCATGGGCACTGCCCAGCTTTGCACCGAGCTCCACGCGCAAGGGATGCATCAAGGGAGAGGAAAAGTGGTTTCTGCTGCCATCCTTCCTGGGCACCCAGCCAGGGATGCGAGAAGAGGTGACAAGTGTATAAAATGACTTAGAAATGTATAATCGTGGCAGTTTGGGAGTTGGTTTCAGTACAATTGAAATGAGTTTAAAATTCCTCACTTTGGTAAGATGGGGAGATTTAGCTGTCATTCTTGTAACAGCTAATCAAACCGATCAGACAAGCTAGCAATCAAGCAGACATCTACCCCAGCTCTTCCAGGAAGAAACTGAAAAATCTTGAAAACAAACCTTTCCTTTGTGTCCACTAAAATGAGGGTTTCATTTTTTCTCTTTAGTTCATGAACCGGCAGCCTCTTCTAAGGGCATTTAATTAATTATCAGTCTTGACAGAGGCTCGTGTTCTCAGTTGCCCAACCAAAGCAAGATGACTCCAGCTGGTCCCACTCCACAAAACCGCTTGTTCGGGTCACGAGAAATGAAGGAGGAAACGGCTGGCGCAGCCCCACTGGCGTGTCTTTGGATGCCACCCAGAGGTCATGTTGGAAACTGGTGTGCCGAGACAGAGGCAACTGCAGCTCCGGGGGTGAAGGACGGGTGTTTTGAAAACGAGCCTTCACTGAAGGGCAAAAATAAAGCCATCTCCCCTTTGAGGGTAGGAGGGGGAAGGAAAATGGTCGAGGGTGTGAAGATACCTACAACACAGACGTACAACAAGCCGGAAGATGTGTACATCACTCACCCTCCCTAGCAATTTTCTGCCATGCCCCAGCCTATCGGACATCCCTTCTTTCCCCATCTTCCGCTTTCTCCATCCCGCTGT
Organism: Numenius arquata; assembly: GCF_964106895.1. Classification (NCBI taxonomy): domain Eukaryota; kingdom Metazoa; phylum Chordata; class Aves; order Charadriiformes; family Scolopacidae; genus Numenius; species Numenius arquata. The sequence goes on along the minus strand of NC_133581.1, from coordinate 41,094,689 downwards.
CTCTCTCTTCTGCCCCAGACACCCTCTCTGAGCTCGCTGGGACAGCATGGCACTGCCTTTGCCTCCCTGAGCAGGGCAGGCAGCTCATTCCAGAGCTGGGAGCAGGCCAAGGATGCTACGAATTCATCGGGTCTTAGAGCAGCTGACCAAGCTGTGTGTCATGCCTGCATAGGCACTGGGGATAGATCCTGCCGTTTGCCTTTGGGATGGAGCACACCCAGGCTGTGTGGGGAGGGTCTGGATGGGGGCACAGCCCTCGGGCAGCCCCAGCTCTGCCTGCACCCCCAGGATATGCCCAAGGAGAGAAGGAGCATGTGGGAGAGCTGCGGTGCTGTGATGGACTCATGGCGTGACTCCAGCTCCACTCTCACACCAGCTGCATCACTGCCCGCAATGCTGTGAAGCTCCCAGACACCAAGGGACCTCTCCAAGGCCCTACGGTCCCTCTACTAAATGCCTCCCCCATACATCCCGGTGCCCCCCTCTCTCCTCGTGCCCCACCAGAAGTGCATTTCTTCCCCTCACACCCCCTGTTGCCACATCACCCTCCTTGTCTCTATCCCCTTCCGCCCCCTGCCTCCATGCCAGCACTGCAGCCTTGACAAAGCCCAGAGGCCACTTCAGAAGGGCTCCTGGTGCTGAGGCCCCTACTTGCGACATCAGTTGGCTTTTCTCCCTGCACATGCCATGCATTGTCTGTGGCTCCCAGTGGGTGCTCTGCTGGACCTGCTCTCACCAGTCAGCTACAGCAAACCCCATCACCGGCCTCCTCCCTCCCTAAGACTTCTGACAGTGATTTATGTCTGATTTTCTCCTCTCCATCGAAGCCATTAGGAGCCTCCAACTCCTCACTGATAGCATCTTTTGGTCTAAGGGTTTCTGTGGCCCCTGCAGCACTCAGCAAGTGTGTCCTCAAGGCAGGGAAATGCCCCTTCCCACCCAGCATCTTGCATGTTATGGACACAGAGATGAGGCACAGGCAGACGCAGATGCAAGCAAAGAAATTAGGTGCAATTTGGGTGAGGTCCACCTTTTTTGGATAGCACTCAGCAAAGCAGGGTCCCCATCGCTGCCTCAGATCATGGATGCCACCACTGTCGGGCAAGGAGACAGCTCCAGAGCAAGAGCGCAAAGCCAGTCCTTGCCCACCCCTCCTTGGTCACAGGGTGACATCCAAGGGCACGGAAGAAAGCTCCTGCTGTTTCCTTGACGCACACCTTGTGTGCCACACCGGCGAGCCTTCCCAGCCTGTCAGGCCCTGCAAAGTGCCTTGTAGCCCACTGCCAGGTAGTAAAGAAGAAAGCCCTGTCATGGTCATCCCGTACCCGAAAAGCCTGCACTGGCTAGAGGCAGGTGCTCCATTGGGTGCAGTTAGTGACAGAGCACTCAACCCGTGTGGGACGGAGGGTCTTGCTCCCTCCTGCCCTCCCTGTGGCTCCCTGCGTGGCAGGAGCTGGCCACCCTCCCCACCAGCGCAGCGAAGGCAGCAGGAGATGCTGGTATTTACACACATCCATGTGATGGTGACACCTCGAGCTCCTGGACCAAGCAGCCCTACTGCTCCAGTGTCCCCTGCCTCTGCTCCCTGTTGTGCACAGCCTCCACCTTCCACGGCCCCTGTCCCTCATGCCACCACCAGCTGTCCCCTCCCTACTCTGTCACTGCCTCTGTCCCAGCCCCATCCTCATCCTCGGGGTTGGGGGAGCAGGCGCAGGTGGGGACAGAGTCACAGCTGGTCCACATGTGGCTTGAAGAGAGGTCTCTAGGAATGCGCAGGGCTGCTGAACGCACCCAGCACGCTCGGCAAGCATCGCCACCAGAAACCAAGCCCCACGCTCACACGCCTGTCGAGGGAAGAAGAGGTTCATAGGGGAAGGACGGGAATTAGAGAAACCATTACTTTCCCAGAGGCTTCCAAGTGTTAGCTGCTCCCAGAGGAAAAGGGATTTTGCTCTGCATGGATGCAATCAGCCCTCTGGAGGAACAGCAAAGCTGAAGAGACACCCCCAGCCCAGTGGGCTCCCGCCTCGGCAGGGATGGGGTGGCCACAGCTGCCGGCTCCTGACTGAGTGCACTGTGCTGGGCTCTGGGCACTGCCTGACTCCAGGAGGGAGGGAAGCTGGCCCCCCTCCACTGCAGGGACATCCTGGGGGGGGGACAGCACACATCAGCTCCAGCATCGCCAGCCCCACTGCCAGCCCTCTGCTTGTCTTGGCCTTCCTAAAAGCTCAAGAGGGTGAAAAATCTTAATGGGGTTAGTTCCGCCATGTCAAACCACGGATGTGATGTGGGACGGAGGGGGAGAAAAAAGAGGGGAGGGATAGATAGATGCTGAATGGATAGCTGCGTTTATGGCTTGTGCGTGTCTGTGACATAAAGGGAAGGGGTGACGCTCTGCAGAGGGGGTGACAGTTTGGTGGTGCTAATCGCGTTATCTAATAGCCATTAATTAGTTCCTGAATCATGGCACCAGTTTACATCTAGTGAGGGTTTGTTCTGGTCAACAGATTCACACCCCTCAAAGAGTGTGAAAATAGAGCTCCTAGATACCAGGAACAGGCACCTTAGAAATACAATATACGGGGAGGGCATCAAGACGGGGGGGCCATGCCTGGTGGGGGGATTAGCCTGTGTTTGCCTGGTCGAGGAGGGTTCTGCCAGGCTGGTGCCAGGCTGCTCCCATGCTTCTGCATTGGCAGAGGTGAAGGCAATAAACCCACCAGGAAAACAGAAAGGAGACGAGGGGGTCAGTGGGATTTGCTGTGTTAAGATGGCACCTCTCTGGCACAGCAAGGGTCAGTTGTCCCCTGAAGTTCTTATCCTGCTCCAGAGGAGGTCTGAGCCATCAAGCCAGAGGAATTGCTCCTTGCCAGTAATGTATGGGGTTGATCTGGGCATTTTATTTTTCCTTTGAGTAATTTAATTTATTCCTCTTTTTCCTCTGCTATTCAACTGGTTCTGATGAGGCAAAGTAAATTCCTCCATCCTCACAAGCTGAGAGCCTCTGATGGCTTCTCCTGGAGCCACCAGAGAAGCAGTGAGCTCAGCATCATGGGAGCTGTCAGCTTTCGGGGGGGGGCGAGGGGGCTGGAGAACCCCCCCGCCCTGCGCTCAGCACGTGTTCGTGCATCACATTGTGAAAAATTCCTGTGTCCGGGGCCAGAAGGGAGCATTGCAGTCACCTAACCTGAGCACTCCCACCAAGCAAGCCAGGAGCCTCCCCTGCCTCTGATGCTGCTTGTAACTAGGCGATTGTCACTGGGTTTCAAAGCAAAACCGAGGCATCCTCTCCAAGGCAGCGCGCACCCAGCTGTGAGAGGTGCTTGCAGGTCAGAGCCGTGGCTTACAAACCGCCCATCTAAGTAACCCCCAGCCCATCACGCTCATCAGCATCCAACAGCTGGCACGGTTGCACCCCCCATGCCCAAGCTCCCCCCCTGCCCCCCGGTACTTGCCTGCATCCCTAACGTGCCCTGTATCACACGCAGCTCATAAGGGGCCACCCACTATCTACCCCCAGCATTACCAGGCAAGAAGCAAATTGGCAAGAAAGTGGGTTTGGGTGGTTAAAAGTCACTCCTATAATTAACCTTCCAGCACGCTGGCCACTCTGACAATTAATTAACCATCTGTCACCCAATTATTAGGCCCAATCAGTGGAAAGCTAATAGCAAGTGCACCCGGCAAACACCATGCAAGCCAACCCCTGCCTTACCCCACTGTGTCCAGCCCACGGCTCCGGGACACCGGCAGCTTCCCCAGCAGCTCCTGCTCCAGCTCCGGAGGGTAACATCACCGGGGGAGAAGGCTCACCGCTGTCCCCTCCCTCCTGTCCCCTCCGCCTTGGCCTCCCCAGGGCTGCAGCTCCGGGCTGGTGGCAGAGCTCAGCCCATGCCAGCGAGGTGCTTGGCTTTCAGCTGAGCCTGGGCTAGAGCTGTGCTTCTCCCCTCCCGTCTACTGCATTAATGCTCTCTGCCTCAGAGAGATGCTCACGTTCTTTTATATCTCTGGGCTGAAGCTTTAATACGAGCCAGCTGTTTCAAGGCAGCGCCACACAAATAACTCAGCTACAGGTCTCCCGCTGCCGGGGAAGGGCTTTGGGCTCAGAGGGGCAGAGAGGGGAAGGCGGGCAAGGATGAGAGAGGGTTTACAACAAGAAGTGACTGCCTGGATTAGCTGGGCTCTCCCCAGGGAGAGGTTAGTGGCCAGGATCAGACGCCTGCCGGAGAGACGGCGCTGGAGGAGGGACGGGGGGGATGAGGGCCAGGGAGTTGCAAGACCCCGGATTTGGTTGCTTAGAAGAGCAGCTCTCCCTGTGCCAGGGACAAGGACAGGCCTTGCCTGGGGACAGCAAGGGGGGGTGGATTCAACCCCTCTTCGGGGAAGCCAGTTGCAGGGAAGCCCCCTCACCCTGCCACTGCCCCGTTGGTCACACCAGGTCCCTGCCACCCACCCAGGGTGCCAGCCCACCCCAGCATCCCCAGGAGCCAGGGCTGGCACTGTGCAAGGTGGGGGCTGGCCCTCATGCAGAGAGCCCTAGCACCTTGCACTCAGCCTCTTTTCCCCCTCCCTTGGGTCCTCATGGGCCATGGGGTGAGGATACAGCTCAGGCAACCAAGGATCATAGGTTCGGGTTCAGGTTGGAAGGGACCTTAAAGATCATTGAGTTCCAACCCCCCTGCCATGGGCAGGGACACCTCCCACCAGACCAGTTTGCTCAAAGCCCCATCCAGCCTGGCCTTGAACCCCTCCAGAGATGGGGTATCCACAATTTCTCTAGGCAGCCTGTTCCAGTGTCTTACCATCCTCAGAGTAAAGGAATTCTTCCTGATATATAATCATAAAGATCTGATATCCGATCTGATATCTGAATCTGATATCACTGCGTAAAGGATGCGGTGTTGCCCGGGGATGAGGTGGGGGGCAGCATAATTCTCCATAATCAACTCCCCCCAGAGCTGAGGCACTGCAGAGAGAAAACACCAGGGTGCTCATCTAAAATTTTAAAGAGTGGGCAAGGCGAACCAAAGCTCCTTGGCCCCATGGAGCAGGACGAGGCTCTGCGGGGCTTTGAGAGCATGAATAAGCCAGCTGAGCAAGGGGTGAGAGAAAAGAGAGCTGATGCCCTGAGCCGAGGGCAGAAAATCAGGCAAGAGCAAGGGCCCTGCTGGATAGGTGTGGATGTGACAGAGGAGATCCCTAGTCCCAGGGACAGACAGCAGAGAGGAATTTTTGGGATGCTAATGAAAAAGGAAACTGAAAATTAATTAGACTCCACTTGGCCACAAGACCTGCCAGAGGGCTTTGCATTGGAGGTGATGCCTGAGCAAGGGGACAGAGTGAAGGACAGGAGCTGCAGCAGAAGGTGGGAAGGGGAGCCTAGGGCATGGACAGGCAGCACCGGAAATGTCGGGGCCAGGGGAGGAGAGCAGGTAGGAAACATGGTGACAACAGAGGAGGGAAGGGATGGAGAGGAAAGAGGTGGGAATAGCTTCAGGCTGCAGGGAGGGATTACATATCTCCCCCACAGAAGAGCCCTAAGAAACTCTTCCGAGAGGGAGGAATCTCAGAAGGTCTCCCTGCTGTCTTCCCTGGAGGGTTCCACCAGCTCCCGGCCAGGCAGAGCAGGAGACATGCTAAGGCTGGAAATGCAGCTTTCCTGCTTGGGCAGCCCAGCTCTGCCTAGGAGTCACCTCTCACCACAGGATGGTGGTCCTCAGCCTGTCATGGCCTGACACTACTGCCACAGGCAGAACTTGGGCAGGGGTTTTAGCCACCTCATTGCCTGTGACTGCACGTGGTAGCAGAAGGTTTCAAGAGTTGGGCATCGCTTATGGGCCATGGTGGGGGATGTGAGCTCTGCAAGCAGCCTGGAGACAACTGTGCTAGGTGTCACTCCTAAGTGCTGCAGAAAGGCAGACCCAAGCCCAGGCAGCTCACGCCTGTCAGGCAAAGGCTGATGCCAGTAGGGTGTCATTGCTCTCCACTCCTCTCTGCACACATGCCTGCACTTTTTTGGCTTTAACTGGGATGGAACTGCCAGCAGAGCAGGGATCCAAACTACCCCCAAGGCACTAGAGATGGCGAGATGCAGATTACGCTCCTTGCCCTCTCAGTCATGCAAAGATCCCACAAGGATGTCTGTCCCTCCACGGCAGAGCCAGCCCGCCGCGCTGCCCGTGGGGGGACCCAGCTAACATCAACATGGGGAGGGTTTGCGAGCGAGGAGTCACCGGAGCGAGGCGCCACGCGTGCCTCTGGAGAGCTGCCCCGTGACCTGGAGCGGACGCCAGGGCCTGGGACATTGTGTTTGCGGAGTGATGTTTTCAGACCTCGGTGTTGCACAACTGGAGGTCTGAGTTTCCCACAGACGAATCAATCTAGTTCTGCTTAAAGAGCCTAAAGACATTAACCCATTAACCAGCCGACATAAACCGACTCTGCCGCAAGCCTTAAACCTGCTGACGACAGTTCACCCCCATCCTCCAGACACCTCAAGCACCTGGTGCCATCTCCCCCACTGCCTCCTGTCCAGCTGCAGCAGTGCAAAGAGACGCTGCCGCTACAAGCTGCAAGGTGCCATGAAATACATTGGATTTAACAGCAGCTGTAGCAGAGGGGCTGCTTCTCTGCCTGGCTTTCTTGGCCAGAGGAGCACAGCTAGCCTCACTAGCTCGGTACCAAGTCGATAGCTCTGGCCGAGCCTGCTGCATCCGAGGAGCTCCGTGGTTTACACTGAGTCCTGCCTTTAAAGGACAAACTTCCCAGCTGCTGCTCTTCTTGCGCCAGCTGACCTAGGATGAAACTCCTCTGCAAGGCTCTTGAAGACAAGCAAACAGCCCTGTAGTCCCCCCGCGTCCTTTTCCAGCCTTTTCTGAGTCACGGAAACAGCGCCCGGGGTGGGTGAGGGTCCTCTTCACCAGCACGTGCAGGGGGGGACGGGAAGGGGACAGGACACTTGGGCGCCTCTGCTGCTGCCTCATGCACTGAGTGGGGCACAGGACGCCAGGGGCCGTGGGGACAGGGACACAGCAAGACAGGAGGGTCGATGTCAGTCATATGGCTCTGATTTGCAGGACCTCCAGCAATGGTGTCAGTGATTGTCAGAGGGACAAAGCTCTGTGCCTGTAGCTGCTGTGTTTGGAGGCTTGGAGGGGCTGGTGAAGTTAATTTTCTCAGCAAACTTACATCTTATGAGGTATAAACTGAGTCTTTGTTTGAGTTCCTCCTCCATGCAGTGCAGCCTCCCGGCCAAGGGCATCTCTAGAGGGTCCTGGGAGCTGCCCCAGGGCAAAGGCATGAGCAGCTGTGCCCGGCACGCAAGGGACTGGGATGGGGAGCGTCTCCGGCAGAGCCTCGCTTGCCAATGCTCGCTGTGCCGGGGAACTCAAGGTCTGAAGCCAGGTCAAATGACGGCATCCTGGCCCAGAGTCAAGGCCCAGCAGGACCACTGCATCCATCCACAGAGAAGGCAGGATGGATGCCAACATGCATACAGGGTGGGGACACCCAGGTGTCTGCCAGGGGGGAGTGGGGGGCTGTTTGCATGTCTGCTGCTAAAACCCTGCTGCTAAACATCAAGGCGGGGAACCTGTAGGTGAGACACCCCTGCCCTATGCGCCAGTAAAATCCTGGCGTAGCGGGTGACCCCGCACAGGGAGCACTCGCCCCAGATTCATTTGGCCAGGAAATTCCTAACTCTCCTTTGAAGCTGCAGCAAAGGAATTTATCTGAACATAGCGCAAAGGCCAACCCCAGTACATTCAAGGGCCTGGATGCAGTGAGCCTTTCCTGTGCCTAGAGGGTTAAAGGGGTGTTGTGGTGGGCAGTGCTCCCCTGGGGGATGGTTAGGGCTGGCACACTCCTCCACTTGGCTATGAGTTAGATAACAGCCACCCATTAAGACCCGAACCCTCCAGCCTGTTGGGGCCCTGAGCAGAAGAGCATATGAGTTTTCCTAGAAACTGGCAGCTGTTTTCTAACTGGTCGCCTGAATCTCTCAGAAGAGGGATTGCGTTGGCGTGGCTCCAAATGCTGTCTCGAAGATGCTTCAACATGGCCCGGGTTCTGAGCCCCACCACCGGTGCCTAGCACACTCCTGATGGACACTGGTGCTAAGGTGTGCTAAGGAGCAGTCAGTGAGGGATGCTGGGAGAGTGATGAAGAGAGGAGGGGAAGTAGATGGGAACAATCTGGTCCAAACTTCCACTGCTTGGCTGCACCATGTCCCACACCCTCACATCTCTCTAAAACACGTCCTTTAAATACGCAGTTTTAGAGCCAGCCCAGAATGGATGCTGAAACGCAAATCAAACCTTCTTCCCTTGGCTTACTGGAGAGCAACAAGGGCATAACCCTGTGCCAGACCGAGCAGAGACTAAAGGACAACGCCTTCTTCTCCGGAAGGTGCCCATCAAAGCCCTGATTTAGGGGAAGGGGTCAGCTTGCACACATGAAACTCTTGCTGCACCTACCTGCGTGCGGAAAGAGGAGCTGTGCTCATGCAGAAAGCAGCAGCCCCTTGCAAACAGCCTCCATTTCCCCCCTCTCTCGCTATTGCTCTTTCCGCTGTTTTTGCAGAGCCGCGTTTGCCACCTCAGCTGGGCACTCACCAACCCTCTTCACCTCTGTGGGTGCTGTTGGGCAGGGCTCGGCAGGGCAGGCAGAGAAGGGCTCCAGAGCGAAGGTGTGCTAGGGACTGTTCTGCATCAGCCACTCATTGTGGTCTCACTATTTTTATTCCCTGTTTTTGTCTTTTTTTTTTTTTTTTTCCCCTGTGGAGATGTCTGTCAGTTCAATTAAAAAAAAAAAACCAAACAAAAACAACAAAACCCCAACCATGACAAAACCTGATATCAACAGGATCCTCATGGGGACAGTTTAAAGAGAAAAACCATGCTCCTTCTGCAAACTCGGAGTAATCGGATCATAGCATTAATTAATCATTCCAGTTCATTTCTCTTCTATGAAAGAAACCAGACTGACCCGCCGAGAGGGGTATGCCCCTTATGTGAATAAACAAACCACTTTTACCGGTAGCCCTCCTCCTCCTTCTCCCACCAGATTCCCGCTGTCCAGTCATCGGGTCACTCCCGGGATGGCTGCCGCTCCGACCGGCAGACCTAGGAACTTGCTGCTGGCTCTGAGCAAGGGCGTGTTGGCTTGGCTCCCGCAGGAACCGGGGGCTGCCACGCACAGGGACACCACACACTCCCAGATACCTGCTCCCATCCCCACCTTCCCCACCCAGGGTCTCTGCCCGCTGGCCATCACCCCGGTTGAGGGGTGAACTGGGGATGGGTCGCTTTTTCTGAGGTTCCCTGTATGGGTGAAGTCATGCCCTCGAATGCCCTGCTCTCTGTTGGGATGCCTCATGGGGACCTAGTCCAGGCTGGAGAGCAGCAGCAGGTGCTCAGATCACAGAAGTCAAGGTGTTAGGAACCATGAGGTGATGCTCAGCAGTGGTGACAGCATAAAGCATCTTGCTGTTGCCTGTGATTTCAATGTGAGCATTGTCAGTGGTGGTATTTCACTGAAAGCATGGGCTCTAGGACCCTAGCATCTGAGTATTTTGATAGACAGTGCCAGCATTGACAAGCCACCCCACTGGGTGGGTACCAGCCCTCCCAGCCCCCTTACTCATCCCGCAAGTAGTGGCAAGAGAAGCCAAGCCGCCCTCAGAGGTCCCCTAAGGCACCTGTGACAAAGCAGGGAGCCTCCAAAAGCAGAGCCCATCAGCTTTGCCAGCCACCAGCAGGGCACAGAAGGTGGCTAGCTGTTCCTCAGGTGGGGAAATATCTCCCCAGCCTTGGTCTTTGCGAAGACCAGCTAGAAAATGTAGCCACGGCATAGTCAGAAGGGTTTAAAGCAGGACAGAAGCGAACTCATTGCTGCTTTGATTTAAAGACGTGACAAGAACTGTCCCCCTAATTGAAGCCAACATCATTCTGGGGGGAGAAAAGAAGGGTGGGGCTGCCCAACTCTTGGCCACAATGGGCCACAGAGAGCAACAGGGCAGCTCTGCCATTACCAGTGGGGCCAGCAAGGGCTAAAGGCAGATGAGATCCACACCTAGGCAGAGAGGGGGCAAGATCTGTCCCCCTTGCAGTGCCCAGACCAGCAAAGGGCTCTGCAGGCGGGTGGGGGGACTTCTGCCTCGTCATGCCCTGGGAGGTGGCCACAAGGGCCAGAGGGGTTTTGTCCCAGTTGGGGATAAAGTATCCAAAAGAGACGGGATCTTGTCCCTGCTGCTCTTGTTGGAATATAGAGGGGAGCAAAGCATGCATGCAGGTAGTTTCCTGCTCAGAAAACAAATCTCCTTCCAAGAGGAGGCACCAGGGGAGCAAATAACCCCTGCACTAGGTTCCCTGCTGGGGGGGGTGCCTGCCCCCGGGGGTGCAGGCTGGTCATGTGCCCGTGGAGGGTGCTGACAGGGTGAGCTCCTTGGTGGTCTGAGGGACCCGAGGTGCCTTGGACCACGGATCCCGGGGAGTGGTGTTGGTTTGGTTGGGAGCAGGGAAAGGGGGTGCCAGACCTCGTCCCGGTGCCCTGGAAGGGCTGGAGCCCTACAAGACTCCACACATCCCAGGGCGGTGAACCAGTGCGGGGGTCTGGACCCGCGGGGCACTCCCAGGGTTCCCGGAGGGACACAGGAGTGCGGGAAAGTTGGCAGAGTGACACTCCCCCACTCCTGGGACGACCGGGGGCGCGCAACCCCCTCCCCATGCACCCTCAAGTCATGCGGCCCCCCCTTCCCCCGCCCCCCCCTCCCGCAGGGACTCTCCGGGGGGGCCCGCGGGGATGCCCTGTTCCCACCCGCCCCGTGCACACAGAGCCCCCGAGCAGCGACTCACCGGGCAGCCCCCAGGGCCCGCCGCCGCCTGCCGCCGAGCGATTCTCAGCGGCCATGGTGCAGCGCCGAGCACGCCGCCGCGCCGTCGGGGGCTCCGGCACTCATGGCCCCGGCCGGCTCCCGGCTCCCGGCGGCGCCGTGCGCGGCGGAGGGGCGGGGAGGGGCGGGGGGAAGGGAGGGCCCGGCGCTGGCGGCTCGGCCCGGTCCTCTTCCCCTTCCCCCGCCCCCTCCCTCCCTCCCTCCCCCGCTCCCAGATGTGCCGCCCCCAGATGTGCTCCTCCACCCCCCCCACCGTCGCAAAGGCGCACCGGGGCGGCGGGGAAAGGAGGCGGGGGGGGGCACCACGACGTCAGGGATCCGCGGCCAATCCCCACGCCGCTGTTTGCCCCCCACCCCCCATCAATCCCAGATGTGGCTTCCTCCCCCCGCCGGCCAGATGTTGTGCGGGGTCTTGGGGGGGCGGTACCGGACAGCGACGGCCCCCCCCCTCCCGTCGGTAGTGGCCCTGCAGCACCGCGGACAGCGCTCCCCGCCCGCCCCGGCACCGCCCCGTGCCCGCCCGGGACCCGCCGCCGCGACTCGCCCGGTGCCCGCCCGGGACCCGCCGCCGGGTCCCCCCCGGAGACCAGCGAGGGGTAACCCCCTCCCCGGCAACACCCGGGGCTCAAGGCGGGAGGGAGCGAGGCGCCGGGGAGAGGCGGACCGGCACAGCCCAGGCAAAGGGAGACCTCGACGATCCCCCCTCCCGCCCCCCCAAAACACAGATGTGTGGCGCACACATCTGGAAGCTTGAAACGCGCGATGGACTCTCTCGGCCGGGTTGTCACTCATAGCCAGTATCGGGGTTTTCCCCCAGGAGCAAGAACATCAAGAGGCAGTTTCACAATCAGTTGACTGCCCCACAGGTTCTGCTTTCTCCTTTCATCGCCGCTATGAGAAAGTGTCAAGCAAGAAGAAACAAACAGGGGAAAAAAAAAAAAAAAAATCTGTCTTCACTTCCTTCTGCACCTTTCCCCTTCTCTCTGCTTATACCTAGACCAACTCTCTCACCCACCCCCTGCCTCTCACTCGTACTGTCTCACAGATATACATGGGTATCGTTTCCCCATCTGCTCGGCTCTCACACATACATACATATATACACATAAACAAATAAATGCCCCACTTTCTCCCTCCTTTGAGTGATTACAGTCTCAGACATCTAAGTTCCCACCATCGACTTCACTTCCTCACCCTCCTCTCTTAAATCTCTTGCTCTGGGAGGTAGCGCTTGACTAAAGAGCACTCTTTGATGCCAATGTCTCAGCTAAAATATTAGCCAGATGTGCCCAGTTCACAGATTTGACCTCACTGTTCCCCGGATCCTGCAATCTGGTATCTTCTCCCCGGAGAAGAAGACACATTTCTGAATGCCAGCAGAGAGAACATTGTAAGATAATTCAGACAATTTTCTGTAATGACACATCTCCAGCTCCAAGTGCTTTGCTTTGCAACCTGAAAAAGGTTAAAGCTTCTCGGCAGGTGCATCCTCAGCTCGGCTGCTGCCTTTGCACACTGAGAGGCTCCTGCCACAGCAGCAAGGCTTTCTTTTGGTCACCCTAGGCCAGATCCCGGCATTTCCTTTGTGAGTGTTCAGTCAACTGATATTCATTTTATTTCCTGCTTTCTTTGAGGAGCGAGAAGACAAAGCTTTCCCAGCATCAGCTGGTGCGGATCCACACGATTGCACTGAACGCAGCAAGGCTTTGCTGACTTTTGCCAGCTTAACATCTGCCTACACCATTTTTGCAGTCACCGACCAAAACCTGTCAAAGACTCTGAACAGTTAATTGGAGTCTCTTGCCTTACCCCAAAGCCTTGACCTCAAATAAATACCACCCTCTCCTCCTCCTTCTGCCCCCCCCTAAAAAAATTAATGTAAAAAAACCTTTGCCACGCTCTGGGTGAACTCATCAGACTGAGGAAATATCTGCTTCAAAGACAATTTGATTGCACTGGAGTTGGGCTATTTGATTGGACTCTTGTTTCAAACTACAACTCCCCATGGACAGACAAAAGACTGTAATGAACAGCAAGAAGTCTTCTTCCAAAGCTGATCAGTCATGGAGATAAAAACGTGTAACCAAATTGAATACAAAACTTTCCAGCTTCTAGCTTTATTCACTCTCATTAGTCAGAAGAAGTAGAGTTTCTGAAAGCCCAGACTCCACAAACATATTCCAATTAAAGATAGTACTTGCTTCTCTTGCCTTGACATAGTCAGACGTTCCCTGCTCATGGGCTGCCAGCGAGTTTCATCATCCCCTCCTGCTGTCACCAAAGTGACATCACCTTCCTTCTTAGGCCATGTAGGCACTGGTCATGAAAAATCAATAACTCTGACCCCAGCTCCAACCCTTCCCCTGGCCAGATACGTTGTGCCAGGCTGTGGGGTGGGACAGGAGGGACTTGTGGTTGACCCACATCAGAAGCCAGAGGCAAAGGTGCCTTCATGTTCAGTGGCCCAAGCAACGGAAGCACCTTATTCTCTTTTGGGATTACCTCTGTGACAGTCTGGGTCTTCTCCCATCCTGCTTTACTGACACAGCTTGGTCTGGCAGGTACCTGGGAAGTAAAAACCAGCACATGTTCCCTTTTAGGGATTTGGGATACTCCTGGAGCTGGCCATTTTTCATTTAACTGCACGTCTCCCTTTTTTTTTTTTTTATCACTGTATTACAATCCTCTATTTCTGGATGGCTTCTTTGTCTTTATTTTTTCCTTTTAGCCATGCCCACAAGCTTTGCTGAGCCTGATGTCTAATCAACAATTGCTGCTCTTCCATTATCAGTTGGCAATGCTCCATCAGGCTCCTCCATCTCAAAAATTGCCCTCACACCAAAACAACACAAACACCTACAAACAGGCAAAGCCACTCCTCTCCTCCCCTGCCCCTGACATACAGGGGCTGGTGGCAAGTGGCCACCTTGATGCTCCATCTTGGCTTGTTACAGCTCCTATCCATAGTCATCCTGAGGCAGAGGAGTGGTTACTCCATTGAGCAGGAACTCGGGAGATGGGTACATATGAAGAGCAGGGAAGGCAGTTACGGGTCATCTACTCTGTCTTCCCACACAGGCCCAGGAACATCCACTCATTATCCCTGAGAGATTCCCAGTAACTGTACTCACACACACGGCGTAGAGCAGGCAGCAGCCAGCACTGGCTCCGTGTACACAACTTAATGCCAGCTGGTGGCTGCTGGGGGATTTGGGGGACCCTGCAGCCCCACGCTCACGGCAGGGACTCTGCAGGTGAAGAAGCAGTTATCACCCATCCCTGCAGCACACAGGGCACGTGTCTGTTTGGACACACACCTCTGGCACCAGGCACTGCCGAGTTCAAACCTACTCGCCACCAGCTCTGGCCAGGCTTCCCCCTCCCTCTGCATGCCCTCCCAAGCCCAGCAGCCCCCACCGGTCTTCAGCAAAAACACCCCGGCCCCAGCTTGTCCTCCCATCCCACTCGTCGAGAGATGCCCTTGTGCATACGCTCACATGCTCCCTCTCCTTTCTTTCTGTCCCTCTCCAAGGCGCTCAAGTTTTCTTTCTGCCTCACACACACCCTTTCACGCTCCGCTTCCCTCCCTCCGGCACCAGATCCCTTTGCCCTCAGGCGGATCCAGATTGCCTCTCCCAGCACAGCGCAGGCAGCCTCCCTCCCTCCCTCCGACAGACGTACTCCCACAAACCCGCTGAACCCATCCACACAGCTTTAATATTCATAAAAGTCAACCCTAGTCTAAAGAAAATGTGGTTGATGATGAAAGTATTTACATTGCAAATCACTTTTAATAACCCTCTGGTAGTCAGCCTGGTGAGAAATGCTAATCCGTCTATCAGCCCAACAACAAAATAAACCCAACTCAGAAGGGGAGAGGCAAAGAGAGAAAAACCAGCCGGTGACAGCGAGGAAGGCTCAGCCCTTCAGCGTCCCCCTGCCAAGGGAGACGGGCTTGGAGGTTTTGCTCAGCACTTGGTGAGAGCGTTGAAGTGTCAGCACAGGGAGCAGGAGCAGCCACTCTGCCTGCTCTTGGCCAAGCCAGAAGACACCCCGGGGAACCCTGGAGGGATCAGCGGGGTGCAGGGCAAGCCCCTGGGCACACAGCCCCTTGGTCACTGCTGTGGAGCCGGCGTTGCCTGGCAGGGGGCAGTTGCCTAAACGCCAGGGCAGTAACTCAGTCTCCCTGCCCATGCCCAGGGCTGCAGGCAACCATGTGCTGGTGAGTGAGACACAGCCCACGGGGGACACAAGTCATTCCCCTGGGCCAGAGTTTTCCCCGTGGGAGATGGAAGAGAGGACAGCACCTTGTGGTCACCTGCCTCTCTCTTAATAGTTTGCCTAAGGGAATGGGATGGCACATTCGTAAAGGGGCTTAGGACAGTTTAAAGGGTCTGAAATAACTAACACTCCCAGGCCACATTCGCTTGGAGCATCCCACGGCTGCTCTTTCAGCTGAGACACAAGATGGTGCAAGCACACGTCCTCCTCTTCCCCATCAAGCACCATTCCCAGGGAAACAGCCTTTCCCCCTCATCCCAGCTGTCTGCAGGGGCAGCAGCAGGCACATACGCTCCACGAGTGCCCTGTGGGAGGGCAGTCACTCATGGATGTGGAGTGAGCCAGGACCCAAAACATGCTGGGACAAAAAACACGCTGCAGGAAGCAAGTGATGCTGTAGGGAAGCAGGGCAGGAGGATTTGCAGGGCTCAAGGAGGACCAAGGCTGCTGCAGCCTTCCCGAGAAAGGAAGTGACAAAAGGCACCCAGCCATGCTCTGCTGCCTCAGCCAGGCCCCCAGGAGTCATCCACATCCCTATCTTCTCGCACTTCATGGCATGCCTGGACCAGAGAGAGAGGAACAAAAATACCGACGCTGAAGCCACATTAGACACATCACTCAGAGCTCAGCTGTTTCCCAGCCTCCTGGGCTGCTTGGAGAGACAGGGTAATGAAAGATTCTTCCATTATTTGGAAAATGTCATTTTTAGCGCCAGTGAAGGAAGCCAGAACCCCAGCCCCAGGAGCGGGTGACTATGTTTAGCCATGCAGCAGGTGCAGCCCCAGCGGCTGAGGTGACGGTGACACCAGCGGCCCCCACTGGGGGAGCGTGGCCAGGGGACCATCAGACACCCGTGCCCTCGTCTTGACCGAAAATACCAGTGTCCTCACTCATGCAAGGGAGCCCGGCACGGTGAGATGTTAGACTTCATCTCACCCCTTGGCGTAGCCCTCAGAAAGTCGGCCGCTGGGCATTGCCAACTGCTTTGAGCTCATCAAAAGCGGGAGGGCAGCCACAGCCCGTGCCCGCTGCGGCTTTCGGGGAGGCACAAGGAGCACGCACCTCCAGAGAGGGTTAAACACAACAGCCTGCCGCCCAGCAGCCGGCACGCTGCAATCTCTTCAGTCAATAATCATCTGCTTTTTGTGTTTTAAAAGATTGCTGCTTCTGCTGCTATTTTAAGGTTGCGCTCAATTTTGTCACATTTGCCATATAAGCACGACTTCGAATATTTCAATATAATTGTTTTGTTGCAGTCCCCATTCTTGCAACTCTTATTTGCTTTCTGGGTAATGGAAGGGGGAAAGTGTTTCTGAATCACTTCTTTTATATCTATTATCAAAAAAAAAAAAAAAAGGGTGAAAAAAAAAAAAGAAGAAAGTGGAAACGTAGGTTTGAACCGCTCCCCTGCCACTTCCCACACTGCCGCAGAAGACAGCACATCCCCCCCGTGACCGTTGTGCCTGTGGGCCAGGTCTGGCTTGCAGAGCTGGCTGGCATGTGGTGTCACACCGCGGTTGTGGTGGGCTGCTGCTGGCAACCCTCCCCTGCCCCTCTCCCAGGCACGTTCCCACCCAGCTTCCTGCCCGACCACTAGGGAAAGAGCAAACAGGGGCTCAAGCCCCCTCCAACAGATCAGTCTAACTTGTGAATTTGCTAATTTGCTACTTCATTAATTCCTGAAATCGCTAACCCACGAATTCACTAACCCCTACGCTTACAGGCAGAGCAGTTCCCTCGCCGGTGGCGAGTGCTCAGCCTTCCTCTCTGGCACAGTGCAGGGTCCCTAGCAGCCCACCAGGCAGCACGAGAGCCCAGCTGCAGCTGCTTCCCCTCCCCTCCAAAGGCTTTTGGGGAACCTGCCACGGCGACACCTTCCAGCTGGGGAGATCAGCCTATGCCATTCCCATGGACTGGTGGGTTCTGCAGAAGGTGCCAGTGCCTGTTGCAGAGCTGCAGGACGAGGAGGATGGCTGCAGGAGACCACCAGTCTATCAGCCCCCAGTCTACAGGGGGACAGAGCCACCAAAACCCCACAAAACTTCATGGAGCCAAGACCACCTTTGGTACAGGCAGGCACTCACTGGAGGAGAAACTCATCCCAAGCGAGGAGAGAAGCCCCAGCCCCACGCAGGCACTGAACCACCCAGCTCAGCCGCCTTGTGGCTTGCCAGCTCCCTGCGCTGGGGGCACAGAGGCAAACCCAAGCCCCTCTGGGGGCTTCCTGCAGCCCCCCTCACCCCTGGCTTCTCCTCCCCCCAGGGCAGGGAGCCGGCAGCTCTGCCTGCGGCTCAGTCGCTCTGCCGTCAGATTTAATTCACTGAGCAGCTTGGTGGAGTCTGCCTTCTAATACACACGCAGCCTAATAAATATTTGCTTTAAGGCACCCGCTGTTTTAAATGGCTCTATTAAAAAGGTGCGTTTCCCCTGGTTTGAGGTAATTGCTGGGGGACGAAGAGCTCTATGTGTGCACATCTCACCCCAGCGCAGCCCCTGGTTTGGACAGGATTTGTGCTCCCCGCACACATATTTACCTCGCGTAGAGCCCCCATTAACATTAATGCTACCTACAGTCCCCTTCACGGGGAAGGAAACCAAGAGGAACCCAGCAAGTGTGCAAAAAAGCACAGCAGGTAAAAAAGCAATCAGCAATTTCTGTGTCAAGAAAGCATTTAATACCTCCAGAACAAAGCCGATCCTTCCTTCCCCGAGAAAGATGCTGCCCCTGCCAGGGACCCGGCCAAGCCGTGGGGCTGCCCCAGGGCAGGGACCCGGCCACCAGTCACTTGTCTTCATCCCGCGGGTGCTGAGGGTGACAGTAGGCAGCCCTGTGGCATTCACACCTCCCGCACACGTGGCTGCCCCTCTCCTCACCCCCGCTCCCCCCCAGCCTCTTCTCACTGAATTTTACCCCGGGCAGAAGATCCCACACCGGGGTCCAGGGTGGGCTGGCGATGGGTACTGAGCTGCAAGGAAGAAGGCAGCCTCCTGCCGTTGGGGTCTCCCATTCACCCCTGGTCTGTACCCTCCACCCGTCCCCAGCACTTGCCAAGGAAATTCCACTGCCCCAAGCAGAGACAAAAACCTGGCTGAAGCCTTTCTCTTATGGCAAGAGGCCATTTCTCAAGGCAGAGCCAGGGACGGAGGAGACTCAAGGCTGCAGGATGTAAGAGCTCTGTTCTCTGCCGGCCAGGCTAATAACCCTCTATTAAATTACAAGCCTGGGTTCAGTTGTGGTTGGTTGTTGTTGTGTTTTGCTTTTTTTTTTTTTCTTTTTTTATAAGCTGCCTGTTTAGATTTATCAGCGTAATTCCTGATACTGCCTTGTCGGACATCATTACGATAATCTCACTACTGTGTCTGCTGGGGAATTGGGAGACGAGCAGGGGGTTGCTGCAGAGCGAGAGGGCAGCGGGGCCAGGGTTGCCCACAAGGCACAGCCCTGCAGCCCTGGGACCGCTTACCCCGGAGCTGGGGACCTCGGGGAAGGTGGAGGCATGAGGGCACGATCCCTCAACAAGGGGACTCAAAAGTCAAAGAGTCACTGAAAGAACCAGCGCAGTCAGGGAAGAAGACACCAAGGGAACCAGCCCCCAGCTAGGCGGGTCTCCATCCCTCCCACGATTGAGCTGGGAGGAAAAGAAAACTCGAGGGAGGGGGAGATGGCGCACAGAAAAACCTGGAGGATCTGGGGAAGTTGGAAATGAGCAGCCTCTGTTTTGGCATCGATCCCTCACCTCCCCTTAATTCCCAGTAATTGCATCATTTATTTAAATAAGGCTTCTCAGGGCAGAGAGCACAGGAGGAGGAGGAGGGAAGGAAGCCACCAGTCCAGCTCCATCCATCCATCCTTCCACGCTGCAGCCCCTCTCCCCTTCACTGGCATTCCCGTGTGCTCACACACACACAGGTGCACAGCCCTCCTCCTCCTCCCAGCAGCCAGGCTGGCTCCCGCTCTGCCCTAGCACTAGCCCCATGATTTGACTGGTGACCCAGCCCCAAGACCCTCGCTGGTGGCAAGGGGGGATGCCCCGGCGCAGCGCTGCAGCTTCCTTTCCCAGCAGCTGGAGCTGGGCTGAGAACCTGCCCGAGGTGGGGATGATGGAGGTTCAGAATTTTTTTGGGCATGGCACAGAGGAAAGGCACCCGTGGGAGCCCATTAACACACGTGGAGCTTCCCCTTCCCCACAGGGCAGGGGCAGCCATGGGTGGAAGGCCGGTAATCCCATCAGCAAAATAAATAAAAAAACCCAGCCCAGGCTGGTGTTTTTGTTAATGAAAATAAGCCTGTGATGGGACTTAATTTCCAGCCCCTGGCTGATTAGGCTAGAGGACGGGAGCCGCAGCGAGGGACACGGCTGGGCAGAGCGGTGGCCCAGCCAGGGGCAGTGAGGGACCGTGACCCCCTTTCCAACGGGGGAGCGGGCACATGGCCTTGCAGCCTGGAGTGTGAGGAGAGGAGCTGCCAACACCTCCAGAGAGCAAGTGCTTCCAGCTGCCTCGCTGGAGACAGGGTGTTAACAGCCACCATCGCTCAGGTGGGATCTAGCCAAGGTCACCGCAGGATGGGGGGTGAGACTTCAGACCCCAGCTCACAGCACCCCTTTCCCCACGCTCTGGTTGTACCTTTGCCAGCTGCTGCTCCACAGCTGAGCCACCCTTATCCAGCTCCTCCAGTCGTCCTTCAGTGCGTCTGCTCCCGCAGTCACTCGTGCCCGCGCGGCTCTCCCCGCCCCCCCCGGCCACTGTGGCATGCCAGCGTCCCCCAGGTGCTGCTGTGGAGTCGGATGGCAGGCACTCCCATAACACAGTGAAAAAATAATTAAGTTCCCCTCTTGCTACCATTAAGTGGGGAAAATCTATTTTCATAGATTTTTTTTCAGAGCTACCTGAGTCAGAGAAACGCATTTTGAAGGTGGATTCTCTGTGAAGGAACACTGCTCTCTGATGAGCTGAATTAATTCATACTCAGTTGAGTACCTGACCCTAAATAGGTTTTATCACTGAAATTAGAAAGTACATAATATCAGTGATAATATTTCAAAAGAAGAAAGTAAGCAGCTGTGGTTTTATTTGTTTGAAGGGCAAAACTATGAAAAATTTACTTATTCTACCTGTTCAGGGCCTGAGACCCTGCCTGGAAATCTGGCAGCAGCCCCAGCATGGAGGAGAAGACCTCTCCTGCCTCAGCCATGGGGCAGGAGCACATCACCCTTGTGGGCAAGGGTGTGGGAGGACCCTTGTAGCACACGGAGCCTGTCCAGAGAGCGTTGAGCAAAGCAAAGCCAAGCAAAGCAGCACTTAACAAACTCTCCAAAGAGCTAAGGATGCTGGCTGGGAGGAGCAACCCCTTGGGACTGCAAAGGGCTGGCACCAAACCGGCAAAGCTGCAAACGGTGGCTAAGGAAGC
Source organism: Numenius arquata (assembly GCF_964106895.1). NCBI lineage: Eukaryota > Metazoa > Chordata > Aves > Charadriiformes > Scolopacidae > Numenius > Numenius arquata. Next base: position 41,074,107 of record NC_133581.1, on the reverse strand, counting down.
TGGCAAGACAGATCCTGTGCTCCTGAAGGGGTTCAAAGGGCTTTTCCAGCTGTTTCCCAAAGGTCAGGACCTGTTACATCTGCATCCATCCCTACAGCAATAGTTGCCAAGCCCTCGGGGGGACCCAAGCAGCACCAGCCCACAGCCTCCAGGCAAAAGCCCCCCCCAAGGTCCCTCTTCACCCCCTGGGTGCTGGGCCGGCCTCCCCATGCCAGGCTCCAGTCCCTCCATCCATCACCTCCTCAATGAATTGAGGCAGACGTACCACTGGCCCAGCCAAAGCGTTACCGCCAGCCTTGAGCTGGAATGCTTCAAATAGCCGCGCACTGCGATACAAATTGTACTTTGATGAGGTCCATTAGGCCATCTGGATGGCCTTAAACAGCCTTGATGAAGATGGAGCAGGGGCTGCTTGGGGCGGAAGGAATCTTGGCGGTTTCAGGGCCGTTTGCCGTCCCTCAAGCTAATATTTGTGCAGGCAGGGGGGCTGGGGCTGGCAGCATCAGGGTGGGTCCATGCAGAGCGGGCCCCAGGGCAACGCTTTGGGCGGTCAACGTGTCCCCCCCACCATGGTGTGGGCAGGACGTGGACATCTGCAGTCTGGCTCTGCTCTTGGCTGGCAGAGCCCGTGAATCCGCACCACTCTGAGGTGTCTCCATGGATGGATCCAAGCCCCGGGGAGCATCACCTCCAGGTTGTCCCCCTCCCATCAGTCCCATTAACTGCATGGGAGGCAGCGCTTCTAGGAAGGAAAGCCCATGCTCTCTGATGAGCATAAGATAAATAACTCTCCAGAGGGGGGAGGAAAAGAAAAAGAGCAGAAGGAGGTTGCTAGAGAAAAATCACCTGTGGGGGTAAGGGCCAAAGGGCAGGGAAGGGAGCAGGGTACAGGAGCCTGGAGAAATCCAGGGGGAAGAGATGCCCCATCCTGCTGAGCCCGCAGCGAGGGGCTGCAGGGAGGAAGCACAAGTCAAGACAGCAGCGAGGCAGGGAGCAGCATGTGGGACCTGGACAGGAATTTCACTTGCTGGTGGTTCACTGACTGCTGATGTCCCCGAGCCGGCTCTTCTGTGGCACCTCGGAGTCCCAGCGAGGTTTTAGTTGAGCTATCCCACAAGTTTGATTTCCAAAGTAACTTCTAGGCAACGAGCTCAGCTCCTCCGCAGGATGGGACCCGCCGGTGCCGCTTGTCCCCCTGGGAGCTCAGCCCCCCCCTGACCTCCGCCTGGCCGCCTGCGGCGTGCAGCCCCATCTCACCACCGCGACCTACATTCTGCCTCCCCAAACATACAGCCTTGCACTTAGCTGCATTAAACCCACGGAGTGCTGTATAGGGCTAATTTCCGATCAGGCTGTCAGGAAGTATTATGTCAAATACCTTACAGGAGCCTAAGCATATTATGCCGACGCAGCTACCTTTGTCAACCAAATCTGAGGTCTCATCAAAAAAACAATGCCAGGTTTAGCCATCCCTCGGCGCCTCCAGAGCAAAGCCACCTCCGGGGCTTCTCCTGGGTTCACTGCACCCCGAGTGCTGCCAACCACTCAGCCCAGGGGCTGCAGCTCTGGGGGGAGCAGCCCGAGCCCCCCCAACCCCAATGGTGGCACTTGCCTGCTGTGGCAGAGCCAGTGGCACTGCAGAGGAGCCCACGTGACTTCGAAATAAAAGGTTCCCGCCGCGGGGATCCTCGCTCCCACTGGAGATGGAGTGGGGTGGGAAAGGTTGGATGCAGGGCAGCTCCTCGCGCTGGGTGAGAGTGGAGCTGGAAAAGAGGTTACTGCTGCCTCTGCATGCTCAGCTCTTCTCCTCCTCCTCCTTGCAGGCTGCACCCCATGGCCCAGGTACTCCCTATGCGTTCCAAAGCCACCTTGTCCTTCCCAGTGCCACTTGTCATTCCTGGTCACGTGGGGTCCCACAGCCCAAAAGCTGCTATTTTGTGGCTGTGCTTGGTCCCCCTCAGCGGTGCAGCAGGAGACCAGCCTCAAATCCCTCCCTAAATAATTGGTTTAATTAGCATTCGCTTTGATGTAGGTGATTAGCAGGGGGCTGCTTGCAGGGCTTCCGTGGGAACTTTTGCAGTGGGCAGACAGATAAGTGCAGCCCTCCATACCACCGTAGCACTTAAACGCTTTAACATCAGCCTCCCTGGTTGCTGCCAGTCAATCTTCATTAGCCCCTTTGAGCCTTTTCCAATTCAGCTGGCAGACAAAGCAGGGCTTGCAGCAGCGGGATGGAGGTTTGCAGCGCCGGCCCAGGCACGGAGCCACAGGCAGGTGACCCCCAGGGACGGGTGCCCACCTCGGTGGGGGTACAGCCCTGCCCGGCAGGAGCGAGTAAATCCAGGGGTAATGACCGCCAGGGAAAGGGCAGAGCCACGGCTGCAGCGCCCTGGGGTGGGGGGGTGTGTGTGGGGGTGTATGTGAGACGAGGGACCCAGGGGAAGGAGAGAAGCTGGGTTTGGTTTCCAGCCAGCAAAGCGTGACAGAGCCCAGCAAAGGGCTCTGGCTTTCAGCAGTGCCTGGGCAGCAGCCAGCAACCACCACCCTGATACCGGGAACTCGCTCGTCCCTGTCCCCTCCTTCCCCACAAAGCCTGCTGTGAAAACAAATAAGCTGCAAATTAAAGTTTCCCTGCAATAGGGTGGCAGTACCCGGTGCTGTGCTGAGGGACTGGAGCCCATCTGCCACCAGAGCCAGCCCCAGTCCTACCAGGATATTACCCTACGATTGAACCAGGGACCGAGCGACGGGCTTTAATAGCTACAATGGTATCGGTGGTCCAGCATTAAACTCCAGGAAGGACCACGGCTTGGCACGCTTTCCCTGCTCCGAGGCAGCAGTCACATGCCACAAAATCCTCAAGGATAGAAACATTTTTGTCTCTGCACCAAATTAACCCAGGTTCATACACAAAAAGCCATCGGTGGGGGGGCGTAAGCCCGTGTTTGCCGAGCACCAGCCTTTCAAACACAGCACACTTGCCCTTGGGCACCCGCACCTGGGTTGACAGAGGCAGGTTCACGGGAGAGCCCCAGCAGCACAGGGCTGCTCTGGGGGGAGCACAGCGAGAGCCCCTTCCCCGGGCACCCTCCTCTCTGCCTGGACATCACCCAGAGCCCATAACCACACACAGTTGCGTGGATGCAGGGGAGGGGGCCAGAGCTTGGCCCCGGCTCTGCTCCCCGCAGGCAGGGGGGCAGAGGCAGGACAGCAGCATGGCATCTTGCGGCAGGGTCTCCAACGCCGGGCAACCTGATCTGGCCTCAAAGAAAAAGGAGAACACACCAACGTAAGGCAGAGCTTGGCACAGACGCTTCGTGTGCGTTGGCAAGGGATGCTGAAGCTCATTTAACACAGAGCAGAGCACAATCCCGCTTGTGCCAGGCCCGTCGCACATTAGGAACTGTCAGCCGAACCCCTATTCCTTCCTTTCCCTTCTTCCTTCCCCTGTTTTACTCGCAACAGAGCAGTTACAGAGTCCGTCCCCCCCATAACCCGTCCTGGTCTCCTGTTTTCTCCCAGGTATTCAAGACTTCCCTCTACCCTCAGCAGCTGCAAGGAGCAGCACGGACACAAGGACAGCATTTGCCGTGCGTTCAATGCTCAAAGTGACCGGCACCCAGCCTAGAGCTGGCACAGAGGAAGGGTTTGGGGAAAGCCGTAGCAGTGGTGCACCCACGGGGGTGGGAACATTGGCCTGGACATGTAGAATCATAGAATCACCTAAGTTGGAAGGGACTTTTAAGATTGTTGAGTCTAACCATTAACCTAACACTGACAAAACCACCGCCAAACCATGTCCCTCAGCACCGCGTCCACCTGTCTTTTAAATGCTTCCAGGGATGGTGATTCCACCACTTCCCTGGGCAGCCTGTTCCAATGTTTGGTAACCCTTTTGGTGAAGGAAATCTTCCTAATATCCAATCTAAACCTCCCCTGGTGCAACTTGAAGCCATTTCCTCTTGTCCTATCACTTGTTATTTGGGAGAAGAGACCAACCCCCACCTCTCTATGACCTCCTTTCAGGTAGCTGTAGAGAGCCATAAGGTCTCCCCTCAGCCTCCTTTTCTCCAGGCTGAACACCCCCAGCCCCTCACAAGACTTGTTCTCCAGACCCCTCACCAGCTCCGTTGCCCTTCTCTGGACCCGCTCCAGCACCTCAATGTCTTTCTTGTAGTGATGGACCCAAAACTGGACACAGCACTCGAGGTGGGGCCTCACCAGTGCCCAGTACAGGGGGATGATCACATCCCTAAGTAGGTGGGCCTGAGAACTAGAAAGGACCAAGCTTAAGTTACTGTGACATCTCATGCTTTTGCACAGTGTCTGCTATTTCCCCCAGCCTCTATAAAGCTGGAGTTAGGAGCTGAGAGGGTAACGGTGGAGGGCCGGGGAGCCTCAGGGTTTTCCCAAGCTTGGAAAGAGCAGGGACTCCAGAGTCCAGCTCCACCAGCCAAACTGGAGCAAGGCTGAACACAGAGAAGGAGAAACCTCAGCAGCTGCCAAAAACCTCGTGCCAGCCCGGTGCTCACCATCCCACCAGCCACAGCTGAAGCGAAGGCTCAGTGAGGTGGCAGAGTCCAGCCAGAGCTCTCCAAGCACACGTTGGTCCAGTTCCAGCAACAGGTCCTTCCAGAGACCTCCGGTGTCTGGCTGCCTCTTCTAGTGGTGGCATTTGCTCCCTGCTGGGCTCACCTCTCCCATCCCAACGAGTCATTTTTGAATCTTGCCCATGCCGTGCTTGGGGCCTCAAGTCCCTTCCCCACCTGGCACCACCGAACTGGAGGAGCTTGGCCCAAATCGGCAGGCAAGACCCTGGCAACAGCCTCCAACAACCAACCAAAGCCTTGATTTTCAGATGTTTGGCAGAGGGGAAGCCTCATGACGCCCTCTCCGGGATGCCGGCTCCTGGCGGGGTGGGAGCTGATGCCCAGGGAGAACAGCTTGATTCCCCACCAGCTCCTACACCTGTGCTGGGCACCGGCAACAACCACTGGAAAGGCAAAAGGAACAGGAGCCGAGGGAAGGTAATGGAGAACAGAGGAGGTGCTTCTCTTTCAGACGCTGTGGGGAAACAATTCCCTGCGCTCGCCTGGAGCGCACCGAGTGGGCTGTAACGAGCCTCCCCCCTATTAGCACTGCGGGAGCCAGGCAGCAGCAGCAGGGCAGGGAGGAGAGAGGCCTCTGCTCCCGGGGGCACCGACATTAATTGGCTGGCAGAGGGTGGCAGCTGGAAATGAAAGGCTGCCGTGTCCCCCCCTCCGGCTGCCCTTGTGCGCCGAGGGCCCCCTCCACACAGAGGCAGCAGCGGCGTGACATTGACGTGCTGCACACCGAGATCCCAATTAGAGGCGGATGGCTCACATGCCGCATGCTTTAATTAATTTGCCTATTCCTGCTGGAGAACAGCTTCTCTGACAGATTGGGACTGAGCAGAGAGGGCAGCCGGCCCCCAGCCGGCAGCCCAAGCGGAGGGGCTGGCTATAGGGCCTTAGCACTGGTACCACAGGGGGGAGAGAGGCTCCCCGTGCACCCAGTGGTGGTCCCTGTGCACAGCTCCTGGCCATCAGGTAGAGCTGGGGTCCCAGCACCAGCCAGCTACAGGGTCACCCCATGGACACCCCACGCCGGACACATGTGGGTATGGTGTAGAACTTCCAAGGGGGAGTCAAATGGAGGCGCTGGAGACGGAGCAACAGGCCAGGAAAGGAGAGAGGGCAGGAAACACAGGACTCGTAGGGACAAGCACATCTCACCACTTTGCTGTACCCCCTGCCAGGGCTTCAGCAACCCCCGTGGGATGCCGGGTCTCCCCTCACCAGCTGGTTTGGTCCCTGGCTCCAGGGTACTGGAGCATTCACCGGCTGCAGCAGTGCCTGTGCAGATTAGTGCTGTGAAGGATTTGTACAAAAGCCCCCTTGCCGCACAGCAGCTCCAACCATTTACCTCCTCCCACTGCCCCAGGCTTCTGGCACCTTCTCTCTTCCTAGCTAACCTAAATGATCTTGTATCTTCAGCTGTTTCCCTCCTCTTCCAGCTCATTAGTGCTTTTAGAGAACACTGGCTCCTACCAAACCTGACCAACCCACCATTAACCTCTTTCTGCGCCCAGAATTGGTTGTTACTTTTGACTCCAATTCCCAACTCAAACAGCTCCCACCTCCACGAGGACTCTACCCCTCGCCCTTGAGGTGACTAAGTTTCTTTAATAGCTTCTTGTGAGGGACTTTATCAAAAGCCTTTTGAAAGCTAAATAAAATTCTCTGCACTGTATTTCTCCTTTCCCCAGGATTTTGTTAGCACATTGAAAGGCTCCTGACAGGCTAAGGCTGGCTGAGAAAAGCTTTTGGTTTTTAAGATTATTTCCTGCTCCCAAGCAGCAAAGCTCTCGTTTTGCCTCCTAAATTGGGCCAGCAAGCAGGCACAGCTCTGGTTTGGTTTCCTCAGACAGCTCTTGTTGAATTTCCAAGTGGCTCCTGGCCGGGTGTTTGCCCCGGCGCGGTGTTGCCACGCTGCAGCGAGCAGGTAAGTGGTGGGGAAGGAGTCCTCTGCCGCCGCTGCGCTTGTCCTGGATGCGGGCAATCCCTCGGCCTCCCGTTCTGCGCAGGTCTCCAGGCCTCCACTCATCGTGGAGATTCAAGGGTGTTACTGCTCGAGGCTACAAGTCAGCTCAACCCTGCCCAAACCAACCAAGGATGAGTGCTGGGCCAGGACAGGGTAGTCCAAAGCAGAGAGAGAGTTTTGTTCTACAAGAAGTATGGAAGGCATAAGAAATAACTTGTACTGGGGGGTGGTGGTGGGGAAGCGAGTCCACAGCATAAAAGCGTGCTCAATTTTCCCTCTAGTCCCCCCTCTTCCCACCCACCCATCTCCCTCCATCAGGTCTCAGGTAGGGATGGAAACTGAGCTTGGCAGATTTTAGGTTGGAAACAAACAAACAAAAGCGTTGCTTTCTCTACATACGAGCCCACAACTGATAGTACCTGCTTAGTTGTGTGGCCACAGCAGGTCATCTACAAGGCATGTCCAAGGAAGTATCTGAAGATTAAGCCCACCCACACCCACCCTACCCACTGTTCCCACTTAAAGTCAGGCTGCAGCTGTTACCAGCCTTTGGCCCAGAGCTACAATGTGGGTTAGGAGAAACATCCAAGCTGCCTGCTCTGATCAGGCCTCCATCCTTACCTCATCTGGAAGAGTTCCCCCGCCAAGCCTCAAATGGAAAGCTGCTTCGGAGCTTCAGAGATGTCCTGAGTCGATGTCAAAGTCAGAAGCTGTCATTTGCTCCTGCTCCCACTGGAGCTCATTACCTGCTCTGCCACCGTCTCCAGTGGGGGCAGGTCTGGACCAAGGGGAAGTCCTCAGCAGAGCAGGCTTCAGGCCTCTGTACAGCAGCCTGGCCAGAGTGCCCAGCAATGGTACACGCCAGGCCTTTGAGAATCTGCCAACATTAGCGTGAGGCATACCAGAAGACCTTCCTCCAACTGGGATGGAAATTTTTCTGTAGGTAGCTTGGCTTTGGCTACGGGAATGGACATCTGTAAATGCTCTGCAAAACATCTACCAAGAATGGGCCTCAAGATTCTTCCGGGAATCGTGCAGGGAGAGGGAAGAAGAAGTGCCAGGTTGAGCTGAAGCAGAAGCAGGTTTTTTTCCAGGCTCTGTTTTAGTTTGTTTTGAAGCAGAGCGGTAAACAGCTCTGCCTAGACCTGCACCGCCCTGTCTGCCCAAGTCTTCAGCTGAGACACAGCTCCTCCAGCTCTCAAGTGCCAGCACATCCTCGGGCCACCACTGAGGCAATACAGGGATGCATGAAACCTTCCTCACCACACAAGGGAATCCCGTTTTTCAGGCTGCTCTCCTGTCAGATCAGGGATGTGGTTGGCTCAGGGCAGGTTTTAGAGCCTCATTAACACTCTGCAATGAGGCCTGGCAGCAGCTGATTTGATTTAAGGTTCATTTCCAGGCTGTGATTTAAGAGAAGATTTGCTTAATGTTCTCTAACAGACTCTTCTGACTGGGAGCTTGAGTGCTGCCTAATGACAGCCTTATTTATTGTAATGTCTCTGCAGCGCAGAGTCTAGAGGAGCCAGGCAGGAGCGCGGCAGCTGCCGGCAGGTGCTCAGACAGCAGGGGAAGCATCCCTCACCGCAGAGCGGTAACACTGGGGCAGGCATTCCTTTATCCAGAACAGCCAGATACTGCACCCCTTTTTTCTGCTCTGAGAGATCAGCAAGACAGGCCGCTCTCTGCTTGCCAGAGACAGACAGCGCTGCATCTCTACGTACCTTTTTAAGTGGGACAGTAGAAGTGCTCCCCTTTCTCCCTAATGCAGCACTTGAGTGATGGGAAATGCTGGAGTGTCTGTTCATCTCCAGACTGGTTAAAAGGCAATTTGCAATCAAGACTCCCAAATGCTCTTCCCTGTTTCCCAGTTTTGGGCTTCCAACTCTAAGGCTGAGCCTGCTTTCCTCCTGGGAAGGGGGTGGTCATCATGTGACATTTGTAAGCTGCCTTAAGCTTCTGAGCTAGATGTAACTATCCCAACGCCGAATGCAGAGACAACCATCACACCAATGAAGACAGTAGGTCAAGCAAGGGTTTGTCATATTTTAATGACATTGATCTTTGGTGTTTCCCTCGTTAGCACTCACGCTCTCCCCGTCCTTCCTCCACAAGCCTGCTAGGGATGGAGAGTTACAAATGAAAAGGAAAATCACATTTGAGACTAAAAACAAAATATCAGAGCCTTGATTTCTCCACTAGAAACTACATGTACAAGGTCAAGATTTCACATGCAACACCTTACATCACAGACTCATACCTCACACCCTGGCCTGGAGCTGAAAGACACTTCCTGCCCCCTGCCAAGGAGGTTTAGCTCAGTCCTGGCACCATAAAACCACTGGGATGGCTCATTCATGTTAATATTGGCACAGCTTAGAACATCCTTGCTTGAACTGCATCCTGACTAGAGAGCAGTAGCCCCTGTCCCTCTACTCATCTACACAGCAGCTCTGCTGAAATTCCTGCCAAGTATTAAACTAACTCTCTAAAAAGGAAAGATCCCCACCTGTGAGCAGATCCTGAGCCACACAGGTTTTGGCAAAGCCCAGCTCTTCCCAGAAAAGACCACAATGCAGGCAGGATGGATCTCAGAACACCACGTTCTGAGCGGGGAGCAGTGCTGTGCCACCGAGTGGGACTGTGGCCTGGAAGACTCCTCCACTCCAGCAATGGAGCTGGAGCATCACGCCCAGGTTTGTATGGTAGGACTGCCTATCTCCAGAAGGATGCTGCAGGCTCCTTTCCCTTTCTTCATTCTACTGATCAGCCCCGGGGCATAAAAGGGCAGGAAAGAGGAAAGGAAAGAAACTTTACAAAGGATGACACTGACCAAATTGCAAGGGTTAGGGCTGAGCTCAGGGGATCCCATGGGGCTTCAAAAATCTGCATCATGTGCAGCCAGCATGGTTCATACTCCTCTTAACTCTTCAGCAGTGGGAATGTTGGAACTTAGGTACGCTTTCTTCCCCATGGCTTCCCTTGCAGTCCTTATCCTTTCCCACTCACCCAGGATAGAGGAGCCCTCTGAAACACCAGCATCCTGTCAGAGCCACACGTCCCTACTCTTCCAGCTCCTGGCCAGCTGTGAGGTACAGGTCTCTGCTGAGCAGTACAAGGGTAGCACCAACACACAACTCAATCTCTACCTGTTCCGCGACTCCCCACTGGTGCTGTCATTACTATAGAAGTTGGTACTGTCAGGAAGATGGTTATTATTAGTTAGGTCACTGTATTCAATTGGTCCCTCAGTGTCCATGGAGGACTGGGCCTGCTCTGGCAGGTCCAGATCACCAGCGCTTTGTCCTTCACTCCCACCAGGGGCTGTCCGCGGGCTCAGGCCATGCTCTGACAGCTGCATAGACTCCGAAAGGATCCGTCCCTCCAGCTCAGCTGCCAGTTGCAGTGAGGTGGACTGCTGTGCTGATGTGCCCTCAGCTCCAGTGGACTCCGCACCAGTCTGAGAGCTGCGGTGGATCCGGTGGCTCACAATGATGTTGTTGCCAAAGCCGCCCATGGACGCCATGGTGGTGCTCTGCTCCCGCTGGACCACGGCAGTCATGCCACCTTCTGCCATCAGCCTTTGGATCCTGCTCAGGGCATCTTCCCCACTGGCCCCATATTCAGGACCTTCACCTGCAAGAGAAAGCAGAAGCAACTTTGGTGCACAAAGCAAACTACAACACAAAGAGAAAGCATTTCATGTCCAAGCCTTGGAGAAGCAGCTCTTATCTAGCCATACAGGCAGGGAAAAAAGCAGTGTCCAAGAGGCAGTGTGCTTTCTCACAGCTGCAGAGACAGTGCAGCCAGTACCACAGGGGCAGGAAGAAAAACCTCAGTTTGCACTGCAATAAACCAAACATTTCACCATGGTGTTAGAGTCCTGTGGCCTTTCCTACTTGGCCTGTTTGAGAACACCATAGGCAGATGACATGATGGCAACCTCCCCAGTATCAGAGAGGACACAGGACTGGCCAAGAGCTGCTGGCCAAGAGCAGACAGCAGCTACAGAACACAGCCTGTGCTTCCACATCACCTATGATCAAGGAAAGGTCAAGCGTGTAGGCTCCTGCTCCCCTTGACTGATATTTTTTAAGGAATGCAAAAAACATTTCTTAAGACCTAGAGTCTTCGTCTACTCTGAGTCTTCCCTTCATAGTCAGGCTGTACTGAGGTCTGAGGCCTTGGTTGCTGAAGATTACTTTTGAAGAATAAAATCTCATAGAAAAAGTCTATGTAACAGATTAAATCCCCACGGCAGGAAGGTCCAAGCCCAGTTCTGTTTCCCAGCATTCTCCTTTTGCTACAAACTTTACCCAGACCATTTGGGGAGAACAATCTGTAATCATAAACTGCTAGAATCATTCCACAGTGGGATCCTGAGGATTCTTATTAAAGAGATAAATCTCACTCCCAGCCCCATGAAGCTATCACAGTGCTGATTAGAGGAGAGGAGAAAGCCATGAGCTCTCCTGGCACCAAGGAAATGAACACAAATGTCAAAAAGGCTACATGTAGGTAGGAGTTAAAACACAATAAAAAACAACATTCCACACTGACTAGGAAGTCAAAACTACTTGGGGCTGTAGGGTGGAGATCACGTATCCAACGTGGGAGCTGGGGTATTCAGCACAGTCTACATTATGCCACTGTAGAGGTTCTTTTTTAAAAAAAGCAAGATAAAGCTGTTAACGTGTTATGCAGTCAGTCAGTGACAGCTTATTCCCCTTCCTCATGGGCTCAGTGGTACTTGCATCAAACACCACTGTCTTCCTCTACCACAGGATATGGCTAATTTCATCTTCAAGCAAGTCTGCTGACATACTGCCCCGCTGTAGAATTACTATGGACATTAAGGGCAAATTTAATTCTCACAAGCAGACTAAGTTCCTTTCTGCTAGGAATGTAGTAAGCCTGCTATATCCACTATACATAGAGCCGTTGCATATCTCCTTGGTTAGAGCACCAGTGAGACCACAGAGACACCAGTAACCACATAAGAATCTGGAGCAGAGCCTGGAGGAGTGAGCAAGAATACCCCCTGGGCAGAGCCTGACCCACAACTCCAGCAGAGAAATCCTGTTCAGGATGTGGCTGATGCACAAACCAGGAACCTGGCTGGCCAGCATGAGGACTGAGACCAGACAGAGGCAGCTATTAGACCGGAAACTTCAGTTGAAAAACACGCATGCCAGGGGATATCGAAGGATTAATTATGAGCAGAAGTTAAGTGGAAGGTTTGAAAAGCATGGTTTTGGATTCAGTCATCGCTTCCTTCTGAGGGCATAGCCATAAGCACTTTGTTACCAACCATCTGGTGAGGCCAGGGAAGAAGTGTGAGAAAGCCAAGATGTGCAACTTGGCTGAGAGACACACCAGCCAGCGCCACCCCCCCCTCCAGGTCCTGGAACAGCAGGTACTGTGCTCTTGACAGATTACTTACTATAAACCAGCCCAATGCAGGAGCATTGGAACAGCGAATCGGCAAGAATCCCCAGCCGATGCTCCTCAGCGTTACAAACGTGCTTCCCCAGAAGAGTCCACGCGTGCAGTGCACACCGCAGCACCCCTTGCTCTTCCCTGCCTGCTTACTGCCACGTGCCACGGCTGAATTTCCAGTCGAGGCAGCCGCTTGCTCAGAAAACCGGCAAGAGCTGACGGCACAGCAGAAATCAGCAAGTCACGAGCCCTCAGATGACGAGCACAGAGATACAGCAGTGTTGGAAATTCCAGAAAGAGAGCCCCATCAAGGGCCAGAAGCGAGCCTCACTGTTCACTTCTGCTTTGCGGGTTGTCCTCCCCCTTTCACCCCTCCGGTTTTGACAATGGCTTTGGCTGACTGGTTCAGAGCAAAGCTTTCCTGCGCAATTTCCCTTGAGCTGAGCTACAGCACAGATCCACGTACAGCCCCTTTCCGCTGCCTGGTGACTCCCACACACGTACTTTCACCAGGCTGCCAATGCAGGCTATATCAGCTCAGCGTGAGCGGAATAAGCTAACTTCCATTTGGTGGAGGGTTCAGGGTGTGCACACAGGCACTTACACAAAACAGCAGCAACGCCGTAAACCCCACACCTCAGACTGCAGTGGCCAAATCCCATTCCCTGTGGGCGGGAGGGGGCGGGGGGGGGAACAGAGAGAATCCCCATACTCAGGACACTTTTTATTCAGATTCCAAAGGGTTTAGGCATATCCAGAGCATGAACCTGAACTTGTGCAGGAGTAGGCTAAGTGACAGCACATCTAATTCTCCGCACAGAGAAGGCAATTTCTCTCATTTTTTTGCTCCAAACTCCATTCTGATCTCCCAGGCTCTGTAAAATCCTTTATCTTAAGCTTTTGTTCTTCTAAGCCTACCTTCTAGGGTCAGAGAAATAGAAAAACCTCACAGAGCACTACTTCTAGACAAAATCTAGAAAACTGAGCTAACCAGCTCCAGATAAAGTATGTGAAGTACCAGTGTAACACCTGCCAATTCGTCCTCCACATAGGCTGTCCCTGTATCAGAATCCATCACAGAGCAGGAAGCAATCTCAAGAGATAGTCTTTTTTTGGACGGGGACACAAAGTTCTGTGCCTGACAGGGTAGAAGAGCACCACCCATGGTTCCCTTCCACAATACAATTAAGTATTAGCATCCACAGTGCTGTGTTCCTACAAACCTTTTCTGCTCTAACCGAAGTGACCTTTCCAGAGGTCCGGAACCCCATCTATCCCACACACAGAAACCAAATATTACTCTTGAGAGTAATTATCTCGAAGACCAGGGGATTTCTGTCAATCTAGCTGACTGGCTCCAACATTTAACAAAATACTCCCCAGCTAACGCATCTGTCTCTAGAATTCCTCTGCCACGCTGCTCCAGCAAGACAAGAGTTTGACACAGAAGACTACAAAGGTGCAACATCTGGCAAACTTTCAATGGAGCTGGGCATAAGGCAGAAGCATTTCCACTGTTAAATGAAGTGGTCTCTGAAGTACTTACGGGGAGTACAACTTGTTTATCCCTGGGCACGGACCGCACACACCTGATAAAGAGCAAAGCCCACAGAAGCAAGGATGACATCGGGCTCCTCTGTGGCTGTGTGATATATTGACATTGCACTTGTATTTTTTTTCCTATTTTCAGCTTTCCTCTTTCTAAAACCAGCAGTAGTTAGTAGCCAGGCTTGCAAACAAAGCTTCAAAATTAGAACTAAGAGTAAGCACTGCAGAATCTTCAGAGAACATGGAATAATAGCTCTGAGGTGTGAGCTGACCCACTAATTCAGATGCTCAAAGATAAAAATATCAGCATTCTAAAATGAATTCACTCCTTGCATAAGAATAGGAAAGGGAGGGTCACACCACAGCATAAGCAGCTATGAATAATCACATTTCCCTTAGTGCTAGAAGAAATACTACCAGTTACTTTTCTCCCCAACCAAGCTCAGAAGCATATTCATACTTCCTTTCTGAGGCAGCTAATCCAAACAACTCCACCGAACTCAGAAAAGACATAACTGCTTTGACTTGTAAAAAAGTTCTTAGCGGTATCTCACCTTGGTGATTTGTATGAGTGAAACTTATTTTTGTAACGAGAGTTTAAAAGTAGCCCCCATAATGTAATCCCAAGAGAGCCAGGTACTTGGAGTAGCTCACACTGCAAAGGCTTGCGCAGTACGTGCTTCTAGAACCTGATTCTATTTTTTAGGTAGTGCTTTAAAGAGAAACTGAAATTTGCAGTTGTATAGGACATATGACGCACATTTTACAGATGGACGGGCAGATGAAAGGCTAAGGGATCTACCCACGTTTCTACTTGGAGAACGAGGGGCAGATCTGGAAGCCGATCCCTGGTGCCCTGGTTCCCATTTGCACACTAATCGCACCAGAGTCACATCACATCTGACAACAGCATTGCAAGAATGTGTTCAGCTAATGTAAAACAATGTGTTTCTTCTTAGCATTCATGAGGCTCAGCTGGGGACAGGGTATTCCTGCCTATGCAGCACCCCGACGCACGTTCCTAATGTCTCAGATTAAATAAATTACATCCCATGCAGACACACTGACTCTGCCTTTAAGTGCTCCTCAGGATGCTTTGCTTATACCAGGGAAGTTTCGCTTGCATGTGCTGCCTTTTCAAGACTGAATCCCACAAACTCAAGCCTTCATTTTACAACCCTTCCCCCTCTCAAAACTGTCTGCTGCAACTTCTGAAAGCAGTTGGACAGATTGGAAATTCGTACTGGCTGCTGAGAAGCACTTCAACCAAATAGGTTAAAACCTGTATATGGCACGACAGTAGTCAATATGTTGTTCCCCCACAGACACATGTGCCTACTTGCACAATGAGCCTTGAGCTAGCTATCTGAATTTTAAGCCCCAAAGGCAACGCAGATAATAGGAATTGAGATTACAATTGCCTTTCAGTTATTTCCATCGAGGGTTTTTTTTACACGTGGTTTTTTTTTTCTTTTTCTTTTTAAACAACTGGATTACCTGAAAGATGTACTGATGTACCATCAAGAGCCAGGGGACAGCACGGGCACGCCATCAAACAAGTGTCCTGAAGGGACCTCTGAAAACATCCTCAGCCTGGGGCACCTTTTGCACAGTTGTGGTCCCTGATGGCCACTGCCATTTGCGCCCTACTCCATAGATCCAGCAGCCTGGACAAGCGGCAGCCACAGCCTGGGAATTACAACTGCTAAAGGTTAAAGCTTCTGGCCATTAAACCTCATTAGGAATTTTTGTTGGTTTTGAGTGACATTTAATTTGCCAGTCGAATACCGATCCCTCCCCCATCATTCCTGTCCATTTGCAAGGGAGAGGGTAGTATAACTCCCAACAGACTGTTTCTAATTCAGAGTGCCTCAAAATTACAACTCCATCACAATTTCCACTATGTCTGTCAGCTTAAAAGAAATTAGGAGACAGCTGAAACACTGAGGCATTTCTTCGTGCCTCTCCTCGTTTTCTCTCAACTCTAACTTGCTTTGGTTTATGTGTGGCTTGGGAGCAGAGTTCACAAGGTAGCTATCAACTGCTGCAAAACAGAAAGATACAGACATTTAGAGGGATTCACTTCTAATAAAGTCATCATATACTCATTCCTCCAAAGGAGGTAGAAAGATAATCAGAACAGCAAAGTCCCCGCAGAGCTTTGCATGAGAAAAGGAAACTATTTATACCCGCACAGAGCTTAATTAGATTTCTGATGCAATTCTGCATACTTTTTTTTTTTTTTTGTACAGTAAGCACTTATCTGCAAGAAATGCCCTGAGCCAAAATTCCCCACAACAGCAGGGCAGACAGGACATAGGACAGAAACCCACTCTTGGGGGTAGCACTAGCCTTTCTTTTCTTTTTTCTTTTTTTTTTTTTTTTTTTTTAAAACATTCAAGGGTTTTTTTGAGTCATCCTTCCCCCCCCCCAATGACAATGTGATAACTAAAACACTATCCTTTACATTACTCAGAATCACATCTGATTTATCCATTCTGCTGCTGATAATACCGCTAAAGCCTTTACGTAGTGATTTACATCTTCAAAGCCCCATACAAAACACTAATCTTCACAGCCCCTGGTGTACTGTACTATGGGAAGATTTATTCCCATTTGGTAGATGATTAATAATTTGCCCTAGGTCACACACCAAGCTAGTGGTAGAACATTTTTTCCCCCACCTCTTCCTGTCCCTGACATCTAGATCCTGCTATTAGGGAACACTGTTTTCCTTTTCAACAGGCAAAGAGTTATGGTAGATACAGTGGGGAAATTAACTGTGAGAAAAGCAGTGCCGCATCTAATCTAGCCTGCCTGAACACAATGGATGAGCACCGCAAGTGTTTATGATGCTGGAAATACAGTAACCATAATGCCACAAGCAGTGCAACGGGGCTCAAGTATAATGTGAAGCACAAAGACTCCTGGATGAACCAGGCCACCGATGCCCCAAGTCCCTGGCTGAGGTGTTGGTAACAGCAGCTGAAAGTTTGTCTTTCTGCTTCTTGATAGGTCCTTGTACTCTTCCTCTGTCATGTTTTTTGGATCCTACATGCTCCTGGTAGTTTATCTCTTGACAGCTCCCCGCTATGAGCTGCTCTTGAGCTTTTGCACAGGGATTTCCACTGAGGATGCATAATTGGCATAAAACTGATCAACTACAGGGTAAGACTACTTGGCTCATCTCCAGTGCATGCATCCATACCGGAATAACTCCTTTGTTCTAAAGATCCTTATATAGTAAACAGGAGTATGACAGCCCATTTTACAGGCGAGACCACTTGCAAGGGAACATGCGATAAGTCAGCGTCTGACCCAGAAATTATATCAAATGTGGAACCCACCAATCTTCTTCCAAGCAAGAAAGGGAGACAAAGAGAAGTCTCTGTCCTAGGCTTTTTATCTACATTCTTTTTCTTCCAAACACTATGTATTTTACTCCTTTGTAGAGATACCCTGCCCAAGGCACTGGTAAAGGACAACCCTTCCCCATTTAATTAATAGTCTAGTTAAAATCCATGTTCTAGATCTGAAAATTGAAACATTAATCAGAAAGAACAGGATAATGAAGCCTTCAGACAATTGCAGGATGGCAGGACAGAGAAGCAGCACTGGAGAACTCCACTGGTTTAAGAGAGCACAGAAAGACCCCCAAGCCTAAAGCATCAGCCATCATGGCCTTGATGCAAGAAGGTCCCACACTGTACCCTGTTCTCAGCATACATACCACATTCAGTGGAAGAACCAGTTCCCACAAGTTCAGCAGTTGTCCAGGCACCCTATATTCCAGCCTTATTCATATGCCCTCAACTGTACTAACCTTCCAGAGAGGTTAAACCCAGCTCTGCTGAGAGAAGCAGATGGGAAACTCTGTCAGGAATCTGCCACTTAATAGAAGAGCCGAGATCAGAGAAATACAAAGCTTCAGCACACATGCTGGATGGTCCACAACAGAAACTGTGGAAGAGTCACATGCCAAAAAGCCTCTTTCAGAGTGACAGAACACAAGAAAGCATACAGGCACAAACAGGCATGTCATGGGGTCCTACCCAAAGCCAAGTGGGTTCATCGTGAACCAACACCTTCAAAATTGTCTCCTTGATTTTCTCTCTGTCCTATGTATATACTGCCCAACTCCTTCCTAGCCAAGTCTTCAGAGCTGGATTCAACCACTATGCTATAGTATAGAGGCAAGAAGCACAGAGAAAAATCACTACACTTTCAAAAGATAAGTGATTTTATCGTTAGGGAATTGCACATCATCTGCTTCCAGCTCTTTACATGATGGCAAGTTTTCCTGGTCTGAAAAACACTAGAGACTGTTCTGAATGGCTGACCTGGACACTCATTGCAGCCTTTATTGACGAGACTAAACAGAATAATCATACATTGTGAGAAGTGATTTACAGTATTTTATTTTGTATCCAGATGCTGAGCTTGTGAAGCCTGCACAAGTCTTAGATGCAGAGGTTTAAGGACCAAGCTAAGCTCTAATACAGAGGCAGAAAGGATAATTCTTAGCAGTTTGCTGCTTTACCGATGGCTGGGGTTTAGGAGATTTGTGAGAAGTGATGGCAGTACAGCTGATTCTACAAAGACACAATGATCTGGAGAAGAGTTCATTTTGTCCTCTAAAAGCATGTGAAAAAGACAACTTCTCTATTCATATGGACAGAGATTCACCCTCCTGATCATCTTGGCCTGGCTACAGGCAAATTAGGCTGGAGAAATCTTTGCTGAAGGGATAACAGGAGTGTTCAAATGCACTGACAGAATGTGGAACCTATGTGGAAACTCCTCACTCACCAGGTAAGCTTTGTCAGATAAATCATTGCTTGGGCTCCTACCTTCCCCAGTCCCTGCAGAGGCGGATTCCTGCTCCTGTACCTCCCTCTCTGTCTGAGTCTCGGCATTCTGCAGCTGAGGCGCCAAGGTCTGGGTACCCTGCGAAGTCACAGAGGTGGGGGGGTTTCGGGGTTGCAGGCCTATGGCATTCATCAGGCCCATGTCCCTGTCTGTCCTCCATGTGGCTCTGCTGGTTCTGAAAAGAGAGAAAAACAAATAAGACCAGGAGCATTGGAGGCAATGTGTCCCAGCAAGATTGAAGCATTCACCTGAGCCTCTCCTTGCCTCCACTCCAACCAGACACCTGCTAGCCACTGAGCAGATGGGGCTGGAGAGAGCTGTGACCTGCACTTATTTGCACACACACAGACACCCCTCTCCAGCCTCAGCTGGCTGGTCTCTTGAGGTTTAAGCCAACAGAGTCTTACAGTCTACTCACCCTTCCACAGAAGCAGCGTGTCTGACAGGCACAGAGAGATATCCTTGTAGCATCACTGAGCCTGCAGAACAACTCTGACTCGGGGTCACTGCGTTGAGCAGCCAACACGACATGCAGTGCAGGACCACAAACACACACACACACACACAACCTCCCTCTGCACGTCAGCAGGGTGGTTTTAACTCCCAAGGATGCAGCCTGTATCCCTTCCCTCCTCTGGACCTTCTAGTTTGTCAGCATCACAAGTGAATGCACTCCAGCAGGCGTTTCTGCCCGTTCCAGTTGGACAAGAGAAATTCTCTGTTCTCAAGAGCAAACAACAGGAACCGCCTCAAGGCTCATTAGCTTCTTCTTAGAATTGAACAGCTGAAGTGTACGACGACTTTACAAGAGCTGAATCTTGACAATGCTTGGGTGCTCTTTCCAAAACTGACCTTTGGCTCTAAGTGCTGCGAATGGTAAAGAGATTCTAGGAAAGATTGCCTCGTTCCCAACCTTTTGTCATAAGGTTTTGAAACCCGCCACACTTTCCTTGCTCTCTGAGCTAGTTCATTCCTGAGCAGTATTTCTGCCTTCAAGCTGCTCCTAAACCCATCATGCAAGACTGATATGTGCTGTCAAAAAATGTGAGTAGTGGCAATATCCACTCATGTGGCAGAGTAAAGAATTTCTACTGCCTATTTTTTCAGTCTCAATCAGTTCAAGGCTGTAGGACAGCACAGACGTTGCCCTGTACACCAGCTCATGACTTCCTTGGGATCCTGGAGCTCACAATTCAGAAACAAGACTGCCACCCTCTTGCTGAGAACAGCTGGCTTAAGGAGAAGTACTCTTCACTGGGACAAGAAGCAAGGGACTGCAGCGTCACCCTTGTGTTTAGAATAACTAATGCATGCATCACCAGACAGACTGGATGAAGCAGCCAATCGGGCTGTCAAGGGATTTAGCTTTATTTTTAGAGTTTATTGCTGAGAAATAACTGTCCCATGACTAGAAACCAAAGGGATGAAAATCAGTCACCAGGACTGCCCAGTGGATTTGCACCCATCTCCGCAAAATCCCCCATTCTTCAGTTATCGTCCAAAGGCCATTTACTTTTGCATGGGGTTTTTTGATGCCTGAAGCCCCACAAGTTCTTCCCGCAGCTTGCTCAAGGATGTTACTGAGGCCACGGATGACACACGTAGTTCACAATCACTGGCAGCACTTTTGGGCACTGAATGTCACTTACTGGAAGCAGATCAGGTAGCCCAACTAGACAGTGTCAGAAGAAGAAAAAAAATTGCATAATTTAAGCTGCCAGTGCTAAGGGACTGCAGAAGAAGTGGTGCTGTCAGATGTAACAAAAGCAGCAGAAAGGGTCAGATCTCTCTAACCCGTACCCAGGAGACTCACCCGGGCCGCTCAGTGCTCCTGCTGCTGGAATGCACAGCAAAGACGTTCTCATTCAGCTGGTCCCAGTGGTACTCAACTCCAGAGTTTAAGGCCCTTGAAACACCAAAGAAGGAAAAAAAATATTAGTATGGCAGGACAATCCTCCAGCCAGCACACATTACGTCCCCACAACACGAAGGACAGCGTTGATTCCTGCCCTACAGAAACTACAGATCTAGCTCAATTCATGTTTTCGTTAAAAGGGTTCACCACCATAAACAGCCTTGCGAACATGGAGCACTGTATTACCCAGATTGCTCTGGAATATTCCGTGTATTTCAATTCAATATTAGCACAGCAACAGGAGCAGCAAGATTTTCAGGAAATGAAGACATACAACTGTGTGTATAAAATCAGGTTACCCTAACTCCAAGTGACTAAACAAAGAATTGGAACGGGAAGGCCAATTCTCTCTGTGGTGCCTGCCAGCATTTCCTGCACTAGGTAATGCTGAGTAAAACACTGCTCTTATTTGACATTTAGTTTCTTCACAAATGGTTCTCATTCCACTTATAAATAAATCTCTATACAGCCCTCTCACTGACAGTCACTGTGGAGCAAGGGCAGATGTAGAAGATATTTTAGTAAGTTTCCACAAAAGAGTTTGTACTGGATCAACTACCTGTGTGTCCTAAAAGTCCAAAACTTGAATTTTACAGCTAATTCAAACCTCACAAAGTTCAACCAGGCCAAGTGCACATGGGTCACAACAAACCCAAGCACAAATACAGTTTGGGCAGAGAATGGATTGAGAGCAGCCCTGAGGAGAAGGACTTGGGGGTGTTGGTGCATGAGAAGCTCAACACGAGCCATCAGTGTGTGTTTGCAGCCCAGAAAGCCAATCGCATCCTGGGCTACATCAAAAGCACTGTGGCCAGTAGGGTGAGGGAGGGGATTCTGCCCTCTGCTCCGCTCTGGTGAAACCCCACCTGGAGTACTGTGTCCAGCTCTGGGGCCCCCAACATGAGGAGGACATGGACCTGTTGGAACAGGTCCAGAGAAGGGCCATGAAGATGACGAGAGGGTTAGAGCCCCTCTCCTATGAGGACAGGCTGAGAGAGTTGGGGTTGTTCAGCCTGGAGAAGAGAAAGCTCTGAGGAGATCTTATAGCTCCTTCTGGTACCTGAAGGGCCTACAGGAGAGCTGGAGAGGGACTCTTGATCAGGGAGTAGAGTGACAGGACGAGGGGTAAAGGTTCTAAACTGAAAGAGGGGAGATTTAGATGAGATATCAGGAAGAAATTCTGTACTGTGAGGGTGGTGAGACACTGGAACAGGTTGCCCAGAGAAGCTGTGGCTGCCCCATCCCTGGAGGGGTTCAAGGCCATGCTGGACAGGACTTTTGAGCAACCTGCTCTAGTGGGACGTGTCCCTGCCCATGGCAGGGGGTTGGAACTCAATGATCTTTAAGGTCGCTTCCAACCCAGGCCATTCTATGATTCTATGAGTAATACTATTAAGTTTAACAGAACAGCCAATTATCTGGCAACCTTTCACAGTGCATTTCCCAAAAAGATACTCAAAGCCAGGGCTGGCTAATCACTTCACAGGAACAGGCAAGGTTAACAAAATATTGTAGCAATGTATTGTAATCATCACATTATTACTGAAGACTTTAAGCAATCACAGAATCTAAATCACCATAACCAAGACGCTGTAAGTGCATCTCCCACTATTTCTAAGGCCCTAAAGCTCTTAGACTGGAAGAGGGTAAGAGCAAATCCAGCTTACTCTGTGCCATACGGAAATGTCAGAGGAGGGGCTGTGTCCCACCTCCAGAAGCACTACAGGCTGCACTGCCATGGAAGAGATTTATTTTCTGTAGAGCGTTCTGCCATGCCATGGTGACACCGGCTCCCTATGAGCTGGCCTGGGAGTTTTGAAAGGGTGCTGTGTACCGCCACGTGGCTGCTGGACCACAGATCTGCCCCCCATAGTGCTAGGCGAACAGTTAACAGTGCTTTGCAGTGGGCATAAGGCGAGGAAAGAAGAGAAAAGGCTCTGTGCAGAGGGAAGGGAATTGTGTCTGAAGAGCTGGACTTGCATCGCGCTGCAGGCAGCCTCAGAGCATCAACTAAGGGTAGTCCCACAATGTGAAGGAAGGGTTCAGGGCAAGTAGTTGGTAGCCGGTTATGGCTTGGGTACAAACATGGTATTTTACGTCTATCTATGTCCCTGTAATGAGATGCCTCAGCAGAACTGGAAAGAACCTCAGCTTAGAGGACGCTGCAGGTCAGACGTGCCGCAATGGGAGAGCTGTGTGTGCTGGAGGCCTTGGGCCAGGCTGCTGGGGTCACAGCACCCCAGGCTGGGACCAAGGATGAAAGCTGGAGAAAACTAGGTCAACAAAACCATGCACATGGTCTATAGGAAGCAATTAGTCATCACTTTTTTCTTTTTTTGTGCTGAGCTAGCCCTGCGCTGCGTTATACCCCATGGAAGCAGCTACCGGGGAGATGCTGATTTACAAAGCCTTCAGAGTTTATTGACAGATGGTAACCTGTCACTAAAACCGTGCCAGTCCCTCCTGCTGCTCCATCCCCTGCCTGGTATACTGAGATCTAGCTGTCACACTGCTGTCTGCAAAGCAGCACGCTCCCTAGGCAAGCGAGACTTTCAGACCTGGTAGGCAAAAACTTCCAGAAAAAGCCTAGTTTGCTTGTTATCTGCAGCTATTATCTAACAGAGCTAAACTGACCCATGCTTTTCTCCCCCTCCTTCCACGCTTCTTCATGCTTTCTAAAGCACAGGCATAGTCCCCAGGCGCAGCCACCTACACCACTGGTGTTCCTCACCAAGGTGCTCTGTGTGCCCTGCTTGCCTTCGCCAGCTCCCCGCTCTAGAAGCCAGCGGGTTGCAAAGCTTTCCCTAGGCCAAAATGTGAATTGGCAGCACTGATTCCCCTCTCGCCCCAAACACTGCGTGTTCCCATGCTACGCGGAAAGCTCAGCTCCTGTGTGCACACACACACGTCCGAGTCTGATTCATCTCACCCCTACAAAAGCACGATGGCAGCAGGCTGACAGGCAGTACACCAGGTTTAAAACTCCCATCCCTGCTCCTACCCGTTCTGCGGAGGCTCACTGCTCTACACTCAGGTTGCTAGACAGGAAAGTCCGTCCTAACTCCATTCTGTCAATTCGCCCCTTTCCCTACATGGCGAAATCAATAGCCATTTTCCATTTAATACATGACTTTGCACCTTGGTTTTAAATACTGCCGTTTATCAACTGAGTTTCACTGCCAGGGTCCTATTAGCTACTCATTTACTGCCAGAGAATCGAGGACTTGGCAGAAGGAGGACCTGTAGCAGCTGGTGCCACTGCTCCTGTTGCTGACTCTGGAAACACTGATGAAGAGGCTTAAGCCAGGGTCACTAGACTTGGCCACAGTGGGAGTTCAACATCCACAGCAGTACTTTAACCTGGCTTTTTAGTCTGGCCTGTGTGTGTCTCCCTGCAAAGCCAGAAAAGTGGCTCAGAATAAACAGCCATCACTCCCCACTACGGCAGTGAGCATTCTCACAGCTACCTTTCAGCAGACTCTTCCCCCATCCGGGTCAGCTAAACCAACTTCTCTCTCAACTCCACCTCTTGCAAAAGGCCTGGAGCAATAAAACCTTCAGCACAATCTTTGTTCTCTTTTGCATCTTCATCTCTCTGACCTGCATCTCATCTGCCTCTCCACAGCCGTAAGAGCAACATCCAGCTTGATCCCGATTAATTCTTCAGATGACTTTGAGGCTACAGAGGAGATGTTTCAGACTGCCTAAAGGTACAGTGGAGACCTTAACAAAGGAAGCTGGTTGGGCACTGTTTTTTATACAAAGATCATAACTTCCCTTCTTAATAAGCCAAATTTCATCAAAGAAATGCAGCTATTGTATGGGTTTAGTGCCAGTTTTAAGTCCGCGCCTGCATTAGCAACTTGATCACAAAATCGCAGCTTAAACCAACTTGCGTACACAACAAGATGTGTGTGACAACCACAATTACCTTGGTTTAAATCAGATTTTCAATTAAGCTTTAAGATTTGCACTGGTTTAAGCACACCTATTTAAAACAGCGCAATCTCCCTTTTCAGAAAGCCTAAGGGTTTTTTTTTTTTAACGCTTATTCCAAAATATTGCTTGAATTTTGTAAATTAGCAAGCCTTTCACAGCACGTTTCCCAGGAGATTTGCAAATCACGGCCTGACTCTTCATTTCACAGAAGCAGAGCTTACACTGGAGAAACGAATATTTTTCAGGTAATATAAGCATTTAACTTTTGCTCCATCAAACTCTAGATATGGAAATGCTGGAAGCACTTTTACATTTTCCAAGGCATAAGGTAGAAGCTCTGTGCAGCACAGAGCATGCTGCTGCTGGGATGTGGATGCAGCAAGGAGGACATTTCTTGCCCAGGGCTTCAGGGTGAAAAATTGCAATTCTCCACACCGCGTCAGTCATGGACAGTGAAGTCCACTTAGTCAAGTTCTTATTTTCTTCCTTTTTATGGCTTTCACTAAGCTCTCTAAGCCCTCCCTGGAAATTTCCATTAGCTTTGTTAAATGCAGAGCTGCTCACAGCCCGGCTTTCCCAGCAGGGATCTGTTCCGAGATGGACTTTTCCTTCACGCCCGTGTCCAGCTCACATTATTAACAAGCTTGGAGAGGACGAAGGGCACAGGCTTGCATGCTTTGCTGAAAGTCAAATAAGGTTTCAGAGTGGAGCCTGGTAAGTACCAAGAGCCAAGAACTTAGGGAGCACAGCCTCTCCCTCTGCATGGAGGTATTGCCTACACAGCTCAGGTCTATCCCCCTGAAGAAACTAGGGCCAAGGCTCTAGGAATTAATGACAAAATTAATCATACGTGACAAGAAAGCTGAAATACGATTTACTGCATTGGCTTAACCAGTATTTAAGAAGTAAACTGACAAAGCGCATGACTTAGACATCTGGGTAACCCCCTGCTGGCATATCCAAAATTGGGAGTTGAGGAGGACATATTAGGACAAAAGTTCTGCAACTCTACCCAACAATACAGCTCAGCAGCAAGACAAAAAAAAAATAATCTGCAAGTAGGGTATGCATGTCCAGGAAAGCATAAATAACACTGTCTTTTCACTTAAACCATCCCCGACACTGAAGAAGGCAGCAGCAATGGACAAATGCACTGCTCTCCTTCAAATCCTGCCACATGGAAAAGCCCAACAGCAGCACACTTGTCTGCTACAGCACTAAATTAAATTCTGATTAAGACACTGCTGCCTGCAATCCCATCTAAAAATATCAGCACAACCCCATTACCACCATGAAGATTGTGGCACGTCCAACATGGAGAAGACTAGCTGCAAAGTGGATGCCACGCAGCACGCAGCTAGGTGAATACCCGATTTTCACGCTGCCAAGGTTGGCTTTCTCCACAAAAGACATTACTCTCTAAAGCTCAAATACAGTCTCCATTCAAGATCACTAGGAGCAAGCATATAAAACCAGGTTGGCCTACAAAGGATTTGAATGCCCCGGTATGTGCTTTCCTCCCTTTGTGTAGACTTGTCACTCTTAGAGCATTCAAACCGTACCAAGGAAATAGAGAGTGAGCTACGGAGAGCAAGGTGACACTATGCTAAGGAACAGGAATCCATTGTCCTTGGTGGGAAGGAAGTGGCAGCACATGGTATCTCACGCAATGCAACGCTTGGCTGGATTCCAGATGCATCCTCGTCAGCAGCTCATTATCTCTTCTGCCGGTGTGTGATGATCAGCGCAGCAAGCCCATCCCTGGCTCCCATGATTAGCTAGGCAACAGTATTGTCAGTACAAGGCAAAGTTTGGCACTCCTAGCAGCTGCCTGGATAGGAAAACAATCATTTCTAACACTCTACTTCATAAATATTTAGCTTTCAGTGCAGGCGATGAACCACGTGCGGAGACAAATCCAAGTGAAAATTGGCTGCAGCGCAAACTGTATGGAACCAACAAACGGGATTCCTGGAGTAGCTCTGCTGGGCAGTGATTCCCTTTGACCAAGGAGGAGGTGGCAGCTTCAGCAGCACTAGGCTACTTCAGAGCACACCCTTTGAGTATAGCCCATGTAGGACTAGCCAGGGGAAGAGCATGAGACCAACTATAAGGATTTCTAACAAGGTAAGTTGTACAGAACACAAGATCTGCAGTTTACGATTATCAACCACACAGACATTTAAAGTGACATGAAATTATCCTATTCATCACATTCAGAGGAACAATGGAAAGGTCATCCCTTCTCCGCAAATAGCGGCACGTGCATTTTTACTCCTGAAACTGATACTGCTAATTTCATAGAATCATAGAATGGTTAGAGTTGGAAGGGACCTTAAAGATCATCGAGTTCCAACCCCCCTGCCATGGGCAGGGACACTTCCCACTAGACCAGCTTGCTCAAAGCCCCATCCAGCCTGGCCTTAAACACTTCCAGGGATGGGGCATCCACAGCTTCTCTGGGCAACCTGTTCCAGTGCTTCACCACCCTCACAGTAATGCATTTCTTCCTAATATCTAATATAAGTCTCCCCTCTTCCAATTTAAAACCATTACCCCTTGTCCTGTCACTACATTTCCTGACAAAGAGTCCCTCTCCGGCTCTCCTGTAGGCTCCCTTCAGATTTCTGGAATTTCACCTCCTGGAAATCAGCAACCCTGCAGAAACACATCCTGACACCTACTTGAATTGCCAAAGGTGCCACAGAAGCAGGACAGCAAGCAGCTTGGTGCAGCTCGTCACCAAGTGCCTGCTTCAGGGAGGATGCCAGCTCAGCTCGGAACACTGTGCAAGATCACTGGCCCCGTTTACTTGATTGTGCAGTCCCGCCAGCTCGGTTAAATAGCGGGATTTTTTGAAGAGACTCTATTCAAACTCACACCTTTTAAATGAGGTCAAGCCTTATAAATTTGGAGGCACTAATAACTAATGATGCTTTTCTGTCTCAACAGCATGAACGTGCCCACGTTTGTTCTGCCCACCAGCGGGCAACTAAAGCTGGACACAGCCCAGGCTCTTGCAGCCAGTGGATAAGATTTAGACAGAAGGAACACCTCTAACAGTCACCTTCCCTGGCAAAAGAGAGATATTGAGGTGCTGGAGCAAGTGCAGAGGAGGGCAACGAAGCTGGTGAAGGGCCTGGAAAACAAATCATATGAAGAGCGGTTGAAGGAGCTGGGACTGTTTAGTATGAGGAAGAGGAGGCTGAGGGGAGACCTCATCACTCTCTACAACTACTTGACATCGTAGAGAGGTTGGTGCTGGTCTCTTCTCACAGGTAATTAATGATAGAACGAGAGGGAATGGCTTCAAGCTCCAGCAGGGTAGGTTTAGACTGAACATTAGGAAAGAATTTTTCACAGAAAGAGTGGTCGGGCATTGGAATAGGCTGCCCAGGGAGGTGGTTGAGTCACCATCCCTGGATGTGTTTAAGAGCTGTTTAGATGTGGTGTTGGGGGATATGGTGTAGGGCAGAACTTTGTAGAGTAGGGTAGATGGTTGGACTCGATGATCCCAAGGGTCTCTTCCAACCTAGACGATTCTATGATTCTATGAAAAATGTGACATCGCAGCTAAGGAAGAGAGTCATCTGTCAGCTAAGCTGTTAGATACCTCAAAGTGAGGAAGATGAGAGAGATTAACACAGTAGGAAGAACACAAACGTGATGGTTTCTTCTGATCCACAGGGTCACTACAGCTAAAACCCAAGTGAATTCCGGGAGCCAGCGCTTGTAATTTGCCTGCCTAGCGTTTGCATGTAGCAGATGAGCAGACTCATGACATGGAGGACATACCAACAGAAAGCTTAAGAGGAATTTGTCTTACATTCCAAGGGAGAAAGTCTTAAACTAAGAATCAAGTCTTCTATCACATTCAACAGGAGCGATAAATGGAAATTAAGCACCAAGGCAATAACAGAGTAGGAGTGTTTTGTACGAAAGTTTGGACGTTTGATTACCTTGGGACTCAAGAACTAATACTGAGTTGAGAGCGCTGCCTTTAAGGGACACAAAGCTACATGGTACAACCTGTGTTGAGAATAAAGACAAGGAAAGTCCTTCACAGACAGCCTTGATGCCCATGCCAATTCTGCTAACAAAATGCCACGATGTTTTTTTACAGCAGCTTT
The DNA here is from genome assembly GCF_964106895.1 of Numenius arquata. NCBI lineage: Eukaryota > Metazoa > Chordata > Aves > Charadriiformes > Scolopacidae > Numenius > Numenius arquata. The sequence goes on along the minus strand of NC_133581.1, from coordinate 41,045,703 downwards.
TCCCAGAGCTTTTTTTTTTTTTTTTTAACACCACTCTCAGCATAGGAAGTTGTAACTCACACCTTCACACCTGAGAGAACACGAATCACCCTCTTAGTCCTGAGTGTGACTCCCATAATACTGACGTTGTGACAAACACCAGCTACCTTGACATGTAGAAGAGAGATATACCCATTTGGAGGGGGCATACTGAAGTCATCGTTACATGCAAAATATTTGTAAGCAGATGGACAGAACGATCAAGCAAGGTGGGCCCAGGTTTAAGATTTGCTCCTACAACACAGGTAAGACTTTTATGTATGATATACCGCGCTACACAGTAGTTTTATCATTATTTTTAAAATGTGTGCCTATGTGAATAAGAACATACCATCCAGGTGAAATAGCCTGGAATAAATAAGGCAGAAATAAACCAAATAAGGATTTTCTTCTCACTCGAAAATCTTGCCAGTATTCCATGATACCCTTCACTTACATGGCTCCAGCCACACCAAGTAGCACACAGGGATCCTCTGGAAGGTAAATAACAGATTCTGGAATGCAGAGCTTTAAGTTCCTTAAATAAGAATAATTTAGCTTGGGATCACCTTAAACCGAGCTCTAAAGATGGATAACTTGCTCAAATTCCTCTCAAAACCCAAAGGCTTGTTAATTGCTTAAAGTGATTACAGGCAGACTATAGTCCAAATAAGCTTTGAACCCTCAGAATATCTTAAGCTGTTTATGATCTATCAGCTCTTCCAGTGGCTTAGACAATTTAGGATGTTAGGAGTCTTTGGGGGAGCGCAAATTGCTTAAGCCTTCTAAGGCCTTAAACATCTTAAACTGCTACAAGTCTCGAGAGCCAAAGTCACTCTTTAGTCTTCTTTGAACTTTCACTAGCCTTTTAGCAGAAACTCATATTTATATTGATACAAAGGCAACTTCGAAGTAGGCTTGTTTTGTACATCTTATGCCAGCAGATTAACCCAGGAAAACGCATTTAGAATGGGAGAAATCAACTCCAAAATAAACTGATAATTAGCAAGCATAGCAATGCCTTTTTTTTTTTTTTTAAATAGAATGTAAATGTGCACACACAAAGCCTCCAAGCTCCAGAACCAAGATTTTGGCTTGGTCTAATCTCAGTAAGATCCACAGGGCAAGCCAAGTTTTGTCTTTTTAATCTTCAGCAGCTTTGAAATTAGCCAATTAAAAAGTGTTGTGTTTAGCACACAGGGGAAACTTGCTCAAAAAGAAAAAAAAAAAAAAAAAAAAAGAATCCAACAAAAAACTCAAATCCACAATTTTTACCCCAGTTACTCACAGTTCATAGACATTGCGTTGAGACCACTTACAGAACCATGTAGCTGGAGGATTTAAAAAAGGGAAAGAAAAATGAAGAAGTTGGCTGTTTTATTTGCTAGCTGGATTTACTACAGTCCTGCTAGAAAACACAGGCGTAAGGAACAACGAATGAAACTCCACAAATAAACTGGATCAGAGACTGGAAAATTAAAGATTATTTTACTGGAAGGCCAAGGGAGTAAACAACCCAACAAGGAAGGTCTAGTATAGACCTGCGGAGAAAAGAAAGGCTATAAGAAAGCAGGATGGACTGGTGCTGCCAAAGAAGGAAAAGACATTCTAAAAATAAACAAGAAGAAAATGGTACTGGAATGAAAAAAGGTCTATTCGTCAGTGAGGCTAAGGACAAAAATCAATATTGACTCAAAGTGGCCGAGACACTGAATTTCCTCTCTGAAGTCTCCACTTAAAACATATCCAAGGGTACTTATGCAATTAGGGAGCATGAAAAGAAGCCAGACATAGGAGCTAGTTGTACTCATTAAGAAAATTAAAAAATAATGAAAAAAATAAATTAAGAAGTTAACTTTTTTGAGCCATTCACACTTGATTTAACATGTTACAAAAAACTCAGGCAGTGACAAAAGGCCACAAATGCCAACTTACTTGCATTCTTCAAAAAGAAAGCCATACTTAAATTGACAATTACTCTCTCCTAAGTGTAACTTTTATCCTAAAGACAGTAATATAACAAAGAGAAAAAAGCAAGATATATAAAAACAATGAAAGAGTGAGCCACATGCAGTAGGCAGTAAGTCAAATAATTGCTTGCATAAAATTTAATTGCTTTTGTAGATAGAATTAGAAAAAGGTAAAGGAAGAAAAGGCGGCAGATGTGATCTGAATAGATATAAGTGAAGCATTTGGTAACTGTTCTTAGAGTACATGTTCATACTTTTAAAACAATTGCTACCCAATATAAGAACCAGTAAGGACCCGCAGAAGCCCAGTGAAATAGTACACAAACCAGTCAGCAGCAGGTTAATTTTCTTTAACACTGAGCTCTGTACCAAGTTCCCTTTCTCATGGTGGAAAATACATGTCACAAACTAGTCAGTGCTTCAGCAGATATTGAAGAATTGGGTAAGGGAAATAAACTTGCTGATAACTAAAGACTTAAAGCAGCTCTCAAAATTTATCTCTAGGATTCATAGACATATTAAGTGGAATTTTATGAGGGCATCTTCCACCTAAAGCCATCGGTCATCCTGGATATCAAATTCACATACAGAAACAGAAATAGAAATGGAATAAAAACTATTATCAGAATGGAGATACTGTTTCAAGCCTCCATATTACCACTTCTCTTGCATCTGCAATGACTGAGCCTCTCGGCACTCAGGATAGCTAAAGACTTCCCTGCACAATTTGGAAATAATTAATTTCAGGTTTTTTTCTTAAATGCACGAATAACAAAATCCAAATATAAGCTTTCAGGCTCCATCTTTAGTGCAAAATTGGCCATATTCCCCCCTTTCAGTCCTTTTATCACTTGAAACAATCTCTTACCCTCATTTAGAAAATTCAGTGTATCTTGTGGTTAACAGGCAGCAAAAGCCTAGGACGTGCATTTGCTCACTTGGCCATGCTCAAAGGCCACTGTGCAGATGCTGCCTTTCCAGAGGCCATTTGCAGCGAAGGATTCAGACACAACCAGTATCTCCAGCCACTCCAGTTAACAGTTGTGAGAACACCTCCCTGGGCAAGGTTGCTAACATCCCTTGGTTACACAGGAAGGAAGACAGCTCCTCCTTCTGTCTCTTTCTTTACTCCCTCCTCCAGAAGCTATTCTTAAAAGGCAAACAATGCACCAGGGCTTATGCTGCTGGGGAGCATCCGTGCTGGAGGCTGGAGAGCCTGAGGAATGGAGCCAGCCAGCAGAGAGATGTGACGCACCAGGCAGCCGGACAGATTACTATCTCTTTACCAGCACTGATAACTAGATGCAGACACGTTGTCCCCATTACTAGATGAGAAGATATGCAATGCTCAGAGGGGGGAAAAAAAAAGAAAACAAAAACAAAACAAGAACAAACCCTGGATTGAAATGGACAGACAATTCAAATGATTCTCTGCAAAGCATAGGAATTTACTGAGAAGAGAATTTTCCTAGAATAATTTCACATTAGAGACAGATCTCACCACAAAAAATTAAAATATGCACACTGCATAGCAGTGAATCAATTTGAGACTCTCCACACCTACTTCCCAATGAGAATTCCAAGGGATGATGCCTCTGAACCAGATACATCTTCAGGGGGTATTTTAATTCCATTACCAGGGGCTCTGTCTGCTGAAGAAATCCTTCCTCTCTCTCGTGAGTGCCTGCATTACACAGCTGGCCCTAGACGAGGTGCTTTGAGTACCTGGGTTTGAACCAGTTTTCTCCAAACACTGAGGTTTTTGGATTAGTATTTTCAAAAGCATGTGAGCACTGAGCCCTTCTAAAACCTGCTTCTGAGCACAGCAGGGGGGGTGGCACTCAAGATGAAATGAGGAAGAACTGATATTTGGACCTGCTGCCTTTCTCCCATGGCAGTCCTCCGCAGGAGAAGCCAGCAAAGGGCAATAAGCAGCATGCGGTCCGCTCCTCCTCACCTTCCGTCTCACCTCTTCATGTTCTACAAGACTATCAACCTTTGCGAAGCCCCACCGGGAGTGTTTCTGAATGGGAAAGCTCTTGTTAGCATGTGACAGGATAGGAAAGATTATGAGCACTAAAAAACAAATTCCTTTTTAATTCAGTAGAGGTGTTTCTATTGTACAAAACACTGGGTTCCATTCCATGCTGCAAAAACCAAAGATTTGGAAATTGAATCAAACCTTGAACTATGCAGAGCCAAGAAAGATGTACAAAGCTTCAGGGCGCATTAGCACTGGCCAGAGTTACAAAGGATGTCAGGCAGCATGCAGTGGGAGAGAAGCAGCCACACAGAAAAGTCAGCGTGCCCCCGGATAGCAGAGGGGTGGGGGGAATTCACACTGCTCTGTACCAGCTCCAGTGACAGACCTCTGGGCCACAAGGAGTTCACTTCATTTGCTAAGTAGAGTACACTACCTGAAGTGGTGTGTCTAAAGGGATTCCTCTTTTCATGTGGCATGGCTCTCCCAAAGAACAACAGTGTCATGAATTTAGTGTCTTGATTTAGCTCAACGGTGGCAGCCTCAGAGCCTTTCGATACCACACTTCTGGACTGAACACAGACTCGTCTTACATCCCAAAAGCACAGACTACCACATGCAAGCAGATAGCAGACTCATGATCTAATACGTATGCAAGTCTATCAGTTGGCAACCATCTATAGACTGAACTATTCTATTCACCAGAGTGAACTACAGGACCCTCAAAAAAGGAATAGGCCATCACAACCTCATACAGACTGCAACCTGTTTCCAATCTGCATCTGAGGGCCAGCTCTCTTACCAGCAGGACTCACCTGTGAACCACAGACCCCACTACTCCTGTTCCAGCCTATCATAACTGCAATTGGTCAAAAAAGCAACAAGACACACATAAAGCATCCACTGAAGACACTTATGCTGGGTATGATCCACTCAATTCCATTCCTTACTCTATGCACCTTCAGGACTTCTAAATGCCCTTTCTTTGTATCACCTTCCTGCCCTTTGTGCTCTATTCCCAAAGGTCACTTCCATGAACCTTCTCCCAGTGACTCCTTCTCTTACGTGGCGGCTGATGAGGTTTTCAAACAAACATGAAAGATCAGACTCATGAAAAGTAAATTGCTTTTGCTGTTGGTCACTCGCAGAGCGTTTCCAAAAGCCAGGTTCCTGTCCCACAGGAAAAATTAGACAAAGTTTTAAACAGGTCATAGAGACCTGCTCCAAGATGGAAAGTTTGTTTATTTGAAAGCAAATGAAACCAGCAGCTAAACAAGTAAAATAAAAGACCATATGAAGGACAATCAAACACTCCTGAACACCAGCTCCACCATATTTGCTATTCGTTATCCTTACTGGGAATAGGATTTATTTATTGACAAATTGGGATCTCCGGGTTTTCAATACAAGTCTGTATGTAATACTGCATGTTCCAATTAGCGTATTAGTAAACAATGTAAGTTGGTCAGCCTTTGAGTGTTTGGGAAAGGAGGAACTTTTCCGACATGACATTAAAAGTTTCTTCCAATTTTGTCACATAAAAAGCAGAGCAAACAAATAGATGCTTTTCAATAGCACAGTTTAGTGAGCTGGATGTCACCCTGAAATCTAAGGGAGTGGGTACACAATCCTTTCTTTCACTTACTCACCAGAATACAACCCTGCCAGGATTTATCTCTTTGGCTAACATTTATTCTATCCTCATAGCTACTGTACTTGCTCATGAATTCCAGTCTCTTACAGGCATCTTTCAGGCTCATTAGGTGCATTTCCAAGTGTGGATGAAGGCTGTTGTCACCATCTTGCCTCCCTACAGCACAACAGCTCTGAGAGCCAACTTGTCAACACCTGTTAGACGTGGAACTTGGGTTTATAACACCCAAGTGAAAAAGCACCTCATGGATCAGCAGTCCAGTCCCACCCCCAGTCACAAGTATTCAAGTCATACACTTGTCTCTGCAAGGTAGCCAAGTTACATCATCAAACAGGTAAGCCAACCCATGTACAGGCTCTTGCAGAATCAGCTGGTTAGCCACCTTTCTCTAGTTCACAGCCACAACCTAGCCATAGTCAATTTATGGCTCTTAGTTCTCTAATAAAAACATATATATAAATTTAAATAGTTCTCCTCTTCTGGAAATTTAGGGAAGGCTATTTGAGACCCTCCTTAGCCCTGCTAAAGACCCCAAGCTGCAGGTTTTCTTCAGTAAAAATGGTCCACTGACCCCACTAGCAGCTCTTCTCACTACTGTACCAGTTCAAAGGCAGTTCTTTCAGCTTATGTATCTAGCTTCTCCTACAGGGATAGCAATATTTTGCTGTCTCTGCTGTTAAGTATCTTGTGTCTCATCCTAGAGCTAAATCTGTTGTTTTTACAGCCTCATGTATTGATGGCTCAATCACCTACGATCAACTAAAACCTCAGGTCTTTCTCCTCCTCTGTCATTTTAACTACTGAGCTCAGTGTTATTAGTCACTAAGTGCACTTTGTACTATTAAATTCTACCTCATTTCTATAGCTCCAGTCACTTTCAAGGCAACCCAGTTCTTGTGCAATTCTCTGATCGTTCCCTGCAATGACAAGGCTAATGTCACATCCTCTGCAAATTTATTCAGTGCACCTGTACGAGGCATTAGTGTAAATAGTATTAATAACCAGCCCCAGAACAGGTTCTTAAGTCCATCAATGACCTCTTTTGTAACAGAGTCCAGCTCCCAGTCATGCTGTATTCTTTCCTTTAGCCAGGCCTTCACCTGCTCTTTATTAGATCTTGTTCTAACCCTAATTCTTTGCAAATTAGCCAGATTTAATGTAGTTCCAACAAGGCAACTGCCTTACTAAAACGCAGAGGAATTAGACGTGGAGCAAGTCCTTAGTTGAGCCTTTCACTAAAAAGAAATACATAAAATTCTCAAGGATTAGTATCCAACCTGCCATACTCCACCTTCGTCACAGAATCATAGAATGCATTGGTCAAATCACAATGCATTTGATCCCACTTTCCACCATTTTAATTTTCCTTTGCTTCAAATCATACCCCATAAATCTGTGTGCTGAGTTCACATTATGGATTGCCAACATAACCTGATCTTTCCCATTTCCATTTGAAAGCAAAACTTCCATTAATGCTACCCCAACTTAGCAATATAGTCCAAAATGTTTGATTTTAATTACGTTTCTTTGTCACTCCGGAAAGACTGCTTACATAGCCTCTCATTATGAGCCTATGGATCTTCAAGTTATGCCTTTTTTTTGGTCAGCTTGTACTTTCAGTCTAGTCATCTCATTTTCCCTAAGCACATGCTTTTAACATCCTGTATTTGAGGCACAGCTGCTATTCCAACCTGCTTATGTGATCCCTGTAGTACTTGGTTTCAAATACCTCCATTGTATATGGGAATAAAGACCCAGGAATTATAACCATCTTGGTTGTTTGCTACTGACTGGTTTTCTTTGCCAAATTAGAACAGTGGGAGTGTTTTCAGCAGTACAGCCTTTTCTTGATCCCTGCTGTTTGCTAGGCTATCCCCCATGTAGTACTTTATCAATTGCTAAATCCTTAATATTTCTCTTCCTCTGTATTACTGTGTATGGAAACTATACAAACATTTTTCATCTTTCCCCCTCACTTCTCAAGTTAAAGTCAACAGATACGTCAACCCCAAACCAAGTCTATTAAGCCAAGAACTACATCTACACTTCAGGATTTTTTCCTTTCTCTGAGGATCTTCCAAGGAGATCTTCCACTTCAGCTCTGATAGTCTCACTCATTCCTGTGTTCTGATGTTAGAGTCTCAATGCAAATTATTCAGCTCGGTGAATGTCTACACCTTCATGCAGAGGTTTTTAAGTTGCTCTGACTGTTGTTCGTCTCTAAAATGGTGCAGCTGGGAACACAATATATCAGTCCTGTTCCAAAAAGAACCCACCAGTCCATGTGAGGTCTGCAAGAGTCACTAGAAGCATCAGTCACTCCGATCCACCAGTAGGAAACCTGTCAAAGCATTTCTGTCAAGCCACCAATAAACCTCCCACCTCTACAGCCACCTTAGAATCATAGAATTCATGTTCACATACAAAAAGTTTGTTTTTGTTAGAATTGTGCATGATTGTTGCTGGGACAGAAGTAAGGAGATAGAAGGGTGCCCTAGCAACATGGTGAGCGAAGAAGGTTTAACAGAGATGCTGCAGAAGGACTGGCAGCACTTCCATAACATACCACGAAAGTGTTCCTGTTGTCTTTAATTAGCAAGGTGCCAAGAAGAGTCTTGCCACTTAGCTTGGGGCTACCGCAAGCACCAGAATGAATACCTGACGTGGGATGTGGCAAGCCAGGACAGCCAGATCAAGCTCAACTCCGCAGCGCTCAATCAAAGCATTCACACTCAGGGAGACTTCATCTCCCTGGGTTCTCGTCCAACTTCATCTCATGAGCCATAATCAGTAGACTAGATCTTATCACTTCTCTATACTGCAAATAACTTAGAATTACTCTTTAGAGTTTAAGAAGAGCAGCGCCATTATTCCTGAGTAATTCTTCTGCTCAGAAAGTACAGCAACTATTCTTGAAGAAAGCCACTTATCCTGGAAGAGAGTGATTATAGCTTATTCCATAATAATATACTGTAGAACTTCATGTATAAATAAGGCCTTGATGAAAGATTATGTTCAAGAGAACAAGAGGGCTGTTTGAAGAGCGCTGGCATTCTGTACTACTGAAATTGGTCCAATCTGAATTCCAAACACAGACTTCACCAGCAGGCTGTACTGAATTAGTCACTATTACAACTGTATACATTTATTCTGACTTAAGACACTGGTTCTACACTGACCATATGACTTTCCTCAAGCACCACATGCCTGATCTCATGCACAACAGATGGAGTCCACATGCATGTGGTAAGATCACCAGCAGTGCTGCAAGTTTCTGGCTGCCAGCTTTTAAGCTACAAGGAACTCCAACACGTGAAGCACAACCCAAAAGAATACCAAGGTAATTTAGTACCAGGAAATAAATGAAGCAGAGAAATCCCCGAAGCGTTCCTGAAGCATAAAAGAAACAATGCTCCAAAAGAAGCACCACAATGGAGAAGAGTCTCAACAAAGTACAGTGCAGAGACTCCCCATGAACATTGAAAGCAATACATGTTTCACTGCTGTGATGCTCAATCATCATCTGTGTCACACCACATCTAAATTAGCTTGTGTTTAATTGCAGGTTTACAAAGGGACAGTTACACCCTTCATCACACTGTATAAATAAAAGAGAACTAAAGTCTACATGTGACGTCATTGGGCTTTCAAGTGAGGACCAAAACAATTCACCGGCTTGCTCATAATAATGACAAAAATCTTGGCAGTTCATAGAATCTCACACTTGAATACTGGAACAAGAATTTGGTAAGTCTAGATCAGCAGCTTTCAACCTGGTTGGTGGACACCAAGGAGTCCATGAAAGCTGAGGAAAGCAAGCATAGCACTAACAGCTCAAATTGGCTGTTCTTACTGGAAAGTTTTAGAAATCCGTAAATGCAGAGAGACTGAAAGACACTACACTAGACATATGTGAAACAAAGGATCCAGAAAACCTAAAAATCCATGGGAAATAAAATGAGATGCACTTTAAACAGCCTCAGAAGTTTATAATCAGCAAAACAAAAACTGATTGTAAGAGACTCGGGTAAACGCTGTGGCAGTCCAAAAGGAATATTAGGAGTTGGGGTTTTTTGAGTCCCTCAGGCACAATGCCCCAGGCAGTGAAAAGCCATCCTATCACCACTGCCCTAAATACAGAACTGCCAGAGCAGTTATAACTCTATGTAAAGCAATCACTTACTCTGGTCGGCAAATCACCAGGTCCCCTTTGTTGGTGCCATACGCCAATCCTAGGCCTGGCTCAGGCAGCCAGCGAGCGGAGTTTATGCTGACGTGTCTTCTCTGGTCGGCAGGCATTGGGTACAGAACGTTGAAAACTCTCTGAAAACAATAACAGGAGGTTACTTGACAGGACAATACAAGGCAGGAGAACCAAAAAGGCTCAAAGAAACATTCAGTCTCCCCACAGCAGCGCAGCTGGCCAAGGAGACATGTCACTTTACAGGATATTGCAAGAAACCATTAATCCAGCAGCAAGAGCAAGCAGCTGCTAGAAACGCATACACACGTGCCCCTGAGTGTTTAATAGGCTGACTGGCACACAGCTGTGGAGCAGAAGAAATTCTGACCCCAGGAGAACCTGCATGCCACTCAGTGGGCTGCACAGTCCTTCTATTCAAACTAATCAAACACAGTGATGGGGACAAGTGGTATAGTCATTAGAAAGCAGGACAACCGGGACTCTTCTGGCTTTCACCTCTCATTCTTAACTCTCTAGGGTGGAAGAGGAAATTGGCAAGTACGTGGGCTTTCAGCATCAAAAGTTTATTGTTGTTTTTTTCTTAAACATTTCAACACCTTCCTGAAAAACGTTTCAGAGTTTGACCAACAGTGCACAGCAGTGCACAAATGAAAATCAAAATCTGGAGATTATGAGAATAACACAGATCCCTCAGTTCAGGTCCCCTTCCAACAACCATCCATTTTACCCACGGTAAGGTAAGAAGCTGAAGAGCTGCTAAGTCTATAGGAGGTAGTTTGCATGGCTGCAAAGCCAGTGCTTCCCAAACACTGTGTTAATGCAGGTGAATGAAAACCCCTCTGCACATGAAGGACCAATAGCAAGCTTGACTTTCTGGTCTGCACTAGCTTGGTTTCCGAAGCACATGAGCTTGAAAAGCAAGAAGAATGAAGCGGAACAGATTCTACCTACGCAGATACTCTCCTTCTACTCCAAGAAGCTAATGTCTTTTGTACAGCACAACGCTTTCCTGCACCCTGCCATCCAGCAACTAGAACTGGATATACTGACAACACTCCATTCAGCCAGAAAATATGACACATGTAGGTCATAAAAACAAAGGCATGGGAAGCAGAAAGAGGTGTAATGAGCCAGTCTGGCTACCAGGAACAGACAGGGACAAGCTGCTTCAGTGGACTGGGCCATCAGAGCACGTCCCATCACGGCTTCAGAAGGGTAGGACTGAAGACCGGATTTACAATTCCAAATCATTAACAGAATTTCTGCAGAAATTTACCTAGGGTTTAAACCTGTAATCACTGCATGTTACCCAGACGTCGAATCTAGATTTTCAATGGGATAAGTCCCAGGTGAAAGATGTTTTCATTAGATTTTCTGGAGGGCAACCATCCATCCATCACAAAACCTTTCTTCCAGACTCCCCAGAAGAGGCAATGTTGCTGGAAAGGGAATGAGGATGTGCTGGAATAACAGAATAAAGGTAGATGGGAACACAGATCAACCACTACTGCACTGCTGAGGTGGCCTGAAGTAATAATTAAAATTCATTAGGGCAGGACTCAGCAGCTAGCATAACAAACTGGGGCTGTTTTTCTCTGTAGCTCTACTGCCCACCCCACATCTTGTCTGTTTGACAGTTTAACTCAAGAAGTCAGAGGCAGAGACCACTTTAACTGTATGACCTCAAACAGCTAGTACCCAGAACCTTCATCTTAACCATCACAATGCAAACGAAGTAAGTCAGAGCAAAACAATATAGCTATGTTATTTCCCATCATCACTAACACATTTAGGCTCTTCTGTGAGGAGGCCACATTAAAAGAAAAAAACATCCTTAAGGACTTGTCTGTCTGAAAGAAGCTAGTCACTCTTCACCCTGGCTATCATTCAGCAGTTAGTGTATTCAGAGAAGCTCGGTGTTTGGATGGAAGGAACAGGCCCTTAGGGGTTTATCTAGCTCTTACCCATCCCTGTCATGTCTGCCCTGTTCCCTCCCCACATTGCTTGCTGTGTGTAGGGAGGGGAGGCAGGGGGAGAAAAAGAGGTTAAAAAAAAAAAAAAAAAATCAGATGTACGATGGTAACACCTGTTACCATGGAGATTATGGTGCACTCTGAGATGGGAAGACTGGATTTTGAGAAGGAGGAGGAAGAAGGGGAAAGGGAGGGGTCTGCTAGAGCTGGGAGCACAAATTCATAAAATAAGCATTCCAAATCTCTCAAGAACTGCAGGGGTTTTCCATCATATCCTTCTTTGGCAAGTCAGAAACAAATTGTTTCTCTTCTCCCGAGAATGGCTTTGCAAGGTATCACAGCTAGAGTAGAGAAGCTGCCTTCCTGGGCTAGCTGCAAGCTCTCCTCCGCTGGCAGGTGATTTTCCACAGCCCTTGTCCCCCAGCCACAACCAGCCACACGGAGGAGGGAGACTTGCTATCTACAGCTCAGCACCCAGGTGCTTTTTCAGTAAATAGCACCCCACGGAAAGTGCTGCCAAGGACACAGGTCTGGTTCTGACAACCTGCAAAAATGTTGGCTGAGGGCAGAGTCTCAAAGACAAGACGGCTTAAAAATTCCGTGTAAGAGTAGTCGCTTCACCACTCCACTCCATTCACTTCTAAACAGCTTGTCACGCCAAAGAGCTCCCCTCCCCTGCTGCTTCCCACTCCCACGCTAATGGGACAACTCCATGCAGTGTTAAGGGTGATGACATCCGTGCGTGTGGTAATTAGTACATAAAAAGAGAAAGCAGCTGTACTGGCATAATCACCACTCGCAGCAGTAACCAGGACCCAGCTAATCAATCTGATGCAGTCATACCGACTGGCTGTTGCGATTGCATCCATTAGCAAGACCCCCTACTCTATCCACAGAGTGGGGAAAAAAAAAAAGTAAATTGAAGTTCCTTCAACATCAGCAAGTCTCTCTCTTCAAAGAAGGTCAGAAGCCTGCCAGGAAGCATTATTCTCCACAGATCATAGCTAATTCCTTTCAGATTTTGTTTTGGTTTGTTTGTTGGGTTTTTTTCCATTGCTAAATCTTATAAAAAGTTACTGAGATATTTCAACTGAAGTAGACAGCCTGAAAACATACCACAGTGACCACACCTCTTTCCCAGTGGGACTGAACTTCTAGGAATAATATTCAAGTTATTACAGGAATCCTACACTAACACGATCCTCCAGCTTCTAGGTCAGCAGATTGCTGCCAAGCCTCACACACTGTTAAAACTAGCAATGAGAATGCATAAAGTTGACAACTCACCAGTTCCCTTTCATGAGGGCTGGACCACAGGCTAGTTGCAGGTCATGTGTAAACAGCTATGCTGATGACCAAGGGTTCAGGAGCCAATATAGAACCACTGTTGTAAGAGTCCACTAATCTTTAAGGTGCCCACCAGACTCTAGCACAGCCTCCAGAGAGTTTATTTTTAATAGGGTGACATTTCCATTTAGGAGTGATATCGTACAACATCACACTTTATCACTGCCAGCAGTCACAGAAAGCTTCCAGGCTCTTCACCATAACCCATGTCAAACTTCCTCTTAGCATCACTATACTTCTAATTCAATCACCACACCATTAGACATGGCGATTCAGCATTTTATTAAGTTGGCAGTTGCATTTGTTTCCATATGCTGTTCCAAAACAGAGTTTTGAATGGTATGTTTCTCTAACTAGAAACACGGCGAAGTCTGAGGAGTGGGAGCTTCAGAACCTTCCTATGGAAGCTTAAGCCCAAACAGGCAACATAAGTGTAGCAAGCTGTTCTCTTCTTGGCAACAACACAAACATATAGAAGTCATTTCAGTAGGCAAGAAAGGTCCTACCCCTTCCCTTTAGGGGTTGCCACACAGCCCAGCCTGGATTACACAGAACAGTTGCTTGACCTGTGCTTATGTTTGAAGAATAACTTGTCTCTGGTGATCTCCCTACACTTCACAGGACATTCCAGAAGTCTTCTGTTATTTCACAGACTCCATCTCTCCTCTGAGTTCAGGGGATGTCAGCAAGATAAAATGTCTTCCTGTAGAAATACCAAAACTGTCTAGGTAGCTGAGCTTACACACAAAAGGCGATGCTCATACAAAAGGAAAGCAATACTCACTAAAGAAACTGCTGGTTTATTCCATTCTACATCCCTGTCACCATAGAGTGTGGGGAAAGATTTGGGTGAGTAATTTATGTCTGCACTTCTCCATTTTCAAAGACCACACTGGAAGCAGTACTTATCTCTTTGGTGTGCCTTCTTCATCCTCCCTGAACAGAAGTGGGCACATACATCATCTACTGAACTCCCTAAAGCTCTTTTCCTCACTTCACAGCCACTTCTTCAGTGTTGAATTCAGCCAGGAAGAAGATGGCTCAGAGAAAGCAGGGCTGTGAGACACCAGGAAAAGAAAAAAAAAAACAGGTCCTTGAAGTGCTCAGCAAACAAGCTGCATGTGGAGGGCAAAGGCCACCCCAAGTCCACTGCTGCTCCCCTTCCGACTTGTCAGTGCTGGCGCATCAGTACTGTAGCACCTGTCACAGCCACCGCTTAGGTATTAAACTAAATATTTACTTATGGCAGAGAGTCATGAGAGGCTGCATGACAATCAACAGCCTGGAGGAATCTTTCCCGATGATCTCTTCCTCTCTGTCAAGCTGCTGTACTTATGTGGGAAGAAGGGGGCCCAGGGCACAACACAAGCACAGAGCTAGACAGTTAATTTGTACCTGCCCTGGAGGGATAGGAAAACTTTTTGCTAAAAGTCTCTGCTCTGCAAAGTCCTAGTTATTGACCTAGCGCTTCCCTCTTCCTCTCCCCCTCTGTCCCAGGGAAAATGCTCCTATTTAATAACGCTCTTCAAATTCCACCTTTCTCCTCCATTTCTGGGGGGTATCAACATTAAAAAGCTGGAGAGGGCAATCGCCAGGAGCCTGTCAGTCACCAGAGCAGCCGCCGGATGCCTCCAGCCTGTGCCACTGCTGCCATTTGGCAATGGTGCTGCACTGCTAGCCCGGTCTGAGCGGCACCGTGCCTGGCCAAAGCGGGGGCACCACAGCATCTGCACAGCCCTCTCTTTGCCCAAGGCCTTCCCACCTCTAAGGAGAGCAATGGAAGGCAGAGGAGTGCTGAACACTCCTTGTTTTGGCAGAGTGGGACCTTTCTTCTCTCTGGCACTCAAGAAAGAAAAAAAAAAAACCAAACCAACACGTTTTGAAGCTGGAGGAGAAGAGAAAGTTGGCACAAGGGGGTAGGGAAGCTCAGCAGGAGCTCTTGCTTTTTATCTTTTTAAATTCAATAGAGACATTCCTGCTCTCGACGAGATGCATCGCCTTTCAAGATGCCAATAAATTTCAAGCCATTACCTTTGCTTTGCCCAAGCAGTAAACCCGGCTGTTAGATCAGCCTCGATAAAGACTGCGTGGGGAGGGGGTGCAGCTGCTCTCTTGTTTACACGGGGACATCTTGTCATCCGTGAAGCTCCATCCTGACAGGTAAAGGGAGGGGAAAGGCTGGAGCAGACCAGGTGGGTTTATCAGGCACCAACCTAAAATTTAATTATTAATTTTCAACTGAATCAATGCTGTCACCAGAGGCGGACTGAACATGAATACACACAGGAAGAGAAACATCTAACATGCTCAACCCAACCACAAGAAATTTCTTACTGGGAGGACTGGTAAAATCCACACCTTCGTGGCCACTCTGACCTGGGTTGCAGAGAAAAGTGCTTCGGAAAGGAGTGTTGCTCTCTGGTGAATGGGCACAACTGTACTGGCAGCCAACATTTATACCTTGTGCCAGCATGAATCTAAAGTTTATGATGGTAAACAAAGTGCTTTTCATATGGATGCAGGTTATACCACCAAAGTAACTGTGGAGAGCTTTGCCAGTGCAATTGCAGCTATACCAGAGCTTCTGGTGGATGCAGGTACTTCATTTCGTAACACACTTTAGCAAACTAAGCTGCGTGAACTATGTGATACATACAGGCTACGCCGCCCTAAAAGTGCCGCCAATCCACAATATTAAGTTTCCTGAAAGCATACCTCAAAGCAAAGTGTGCCTATAGTATGACACTACCCAAAAAGCATTAAAAAAATGCAGAAAGCTACGAAGTGCACTTGTATTTGCAGAGCAGCAGATGAGGTGCAGCGACAGGATGAAGGCATAAGCAGAGCAAAACCAACAGCGGTCCAACCAGGGCTGCACACATGTTGCGTTTCCCCACCTGCCCTTCATCTTGTGCTCCACAATCTGACCTTGAACAAAAACTTGAAGTTCCAGAAGTTTCACTTCGTCTTTCTTGATTGCAAGCACTTTACTGAGGCTGAACAGCCTCTAAGTAAATTAATATCTTTTTTTGCCTTACTCATCCCAATAGGGTGTTGCCACTGAACGGCCTCACCTTGTTTTTTATTTTATTTTTTTAAAGTCAATGTGTTAACTAGTTCACTTCTGACATCAGGATATCAGATAAATTGCTATGAAGCATCTACCATTCTACTGAAACTGACTGCTAAAATGCTATCAATTAGTTTAAACAAGTCTGTGACTTTTTAAGGTCCAGAAGCATAATATATCCTAACCTGATCTCCTTAATAAATAACACTATCCCTTTTTTTGCTTAGATTACATTCTTTGCCTTCTACTTATGAATAAGACAACGTCCAACAGCATTTTAAAACAAGGCAAGTCTCCCATTTGTTTGGAAGGAGTCTCCTTTCTGTATCTATATGCAGATACAGAGAAATAGGCATGCATTGCCCATAATCAGATGGAAGAAAATGGGCTTTTTTTTTTTTTTTGCTCCCAGTCTCTTCTTATTAGACAGGTTGGTCTATGCTGCTCTGAATCCCTCCCCCCCAGCTGATTCCTGCCAACAACGTACATGGCTTTCCATTAGATCTTCTCTGTTAAAATGGAAGAAGTAAAAAAAATAATGCACTTATCTTTTTGGATTTGTCAGTCTTATCCTCAAATGGATCGTATCATCTCATGCTCCACACAAATAAAATTTCTTTCAACTCCATTTGTCTTCCCCAGACGCAATAGGATCATATATGAAATTCTTCTTCAGTCTTTACCAGTACAACAAACCTCTTTCTGCACCTGCTGCCAGTTCAGAAAATCCTAGCTTTGCTTTCTGAACCACAGCGAATTAAATGAGAACTAACCCTTAATTTTCAGCAACAACTGAAACCTTAATTGAGGATACTTGATTTAATTCCTAAAACAGGACGGGACCAGAAGTTTCTGTTGGAAGGACTGAGAAACTTTATGCAAAGGTAAAACCTAGTTAGTTCTTCCTGACCATACTTGATCACATAATTTATTGCTGATCTTTCACATCAGGAGAAGTCTCATTACAGCACACCTAACCCTTCCTTTCTTCAGGCGAGCTCTTGGGCATTACCAGCTGGTACTTTATCTCACAAGCCTGCCATGCAACTACTACATGAGAAAGAGCTTTAAAATAACTACTGGGAAACTTCAAAACATTAACAAGAACTAGGTCTCATGAAGAAACTGATCGTCTCAGGTAACAAAGCTCTCACTCAGGAAAACAACACACTTGCAGTCAAGTGGCTCATTAATTTGCTATCTGTCTTCCAAAGGCTGCACATTCAGGGTAATACCTCTACAAAGCCCTTTAGGGGACTGGTCCAAACCCAGATCTGAAACTTAGGGCTGAGTAAGCAATAAATTGCTAAACACAACTATTGTCCTTTCACGTGTGCTTGTGTGTGGTTGAAACAGATGAAAGGAGAGAAACAGGAATGCCAAAAGGGGTGTTAGAGTGACAGGAGATAGATACCTATATATTCAGTGCCGCTGCACAAGTGAATTGAACTATGCAAACAGGACTGTGCCCCCAGCTATTGCCATCTCTTGCAAAAATCACCGACAGCTCTCAGTGCTGGAACAATCTAATAACAAATATAGTCACTTCTACGGCAAAAGGAATGACAAGCTGCTTCATTTTTGCCCTTAACTCAGACCGCAAGCCAAAAGCAGTACCTGTGAATTCCCCATTAAATGTCACACTGAGACTGTAACAGCAAAATCTACAATATGTTAAGGACCTAATGACAAGAGCAAAGGATTTGCGCACAGCTGCTGTTCCACCCTGCTCCCCGTCTGCTGAGCCTCAGTAGAATGGCATGCAAGATCAAGGGTCAACAATTTGTTGATGACAGAGCTACATGCACCCTCGTCTAGGTGACTCTGGCCGTCATCCAGCTGCCTACATGGCTGGAAGGTATAAGTACTGGAAGAAAGAGCTGTCTTAAATTTAATTCAAGAAAGATGGCAGGAAGAACTGGGAAAAAAAAAAAAAAAAAAAAAAAGAAAACTTCATGAAATTCCAAACCTCTTCTCAGCCCTGGCCAGTCTAGTGCAAATCTGGTAATAATTCGCTTTGGCTCCCTTACCCCTAATTTGACTTGGGCAAGATGACTGCACATAAATAATCTCAGACGTGGAACCATCTTGGCCATAATTTTTTCTACCTAATTAAAACCATGTACCCAACTGCGCAAAAGATAACAGTAGCTACTGTGGGGCAAACGGGCTGAAGACCTTACCTGAACTACGAGTACTCAGCACCCCTAACACTGTACCCCATATTAAACAAAAGGCCTTGGCTCTCAGCTTCACATCCCATGAAGTGAAAACACCCTGAGTAGACGTCATTTGCCTTTTCTTCACACCATTTGGCTAAAACTGACGCTTCTCCCATAGTTAACCATCACATGAAATATTAAAACAACATTTTATGAAGGGATCCTAATGAATTTTAAGGTCTTACAGTTTCTTGTGGATTCTGCCTCAGTAGACTTCATGCAGGCAGGGGCAAGTTGGTCAAGATAGCAATTTAACTAACCATCCTGGGTTGAGAGACGCAGGATTAACTTCTCTTCTAATGCTGGGGAAAATTGCACTTTTAGAAGACTCTAGTGTCTGAATTTGTGAAAATATTTGCTTTATAGCCAGCCAGGCTCTGTGGGATTCAAGGTTTTAGTGTTTTTGAGCCTTGCCAGGTGCAGGGACAAGGAGGAACAAGGCCTGGGCATTTGAACCAGGCTGGCCAACAGAATTATTTCATACCATGAACATCACGTTCAACATAAATTAGAAAAGTTAGCTGCATAGCTGGCTCTCTCCCTGACAGTGGCAGTCCAGACAACTCCTTGCCCCTGTGCCGGACCCCTGAGGCCTTCCCTTCCTCCTGAAGCCATTGCGCTCACAGGGTCCGACATTTGCTGTCCCTGCTGGGAGTGCACAGCTTCTGCTGAGAGAATGGGCTGAGTATAATTCCTGTATATCTTATATCAGTATCGGGATTAATACTGGTTCTTTAGTATTATTGTTAATTATTTAGTCTTAGTCTATTAAATCTATTTATATTTCAACCCTTGTGTTCCTTTGTGTTCCCCGATTCCCCTTTCCGGGTGGGGAGGGGTCATCGGGTGATAGAATAATTGTCTAACGACAATAGATTGTTATGGGTTCTCTCAAACCATAACACTAACTCTTACAACACCCGACATAGCCAAAACCCACGTTGGTGAGCGCTGCTTATCCTCTGTTTTTCTAAAGATACCTGCCAGAATCTGCCGATACACGGAGGATGTAAAACTATTTGGCTTCAAGCAGACTCTTGTGCTCCATTTCATATTAAAAGGAGGGATTTCCTGTATCGGTTCAGAAAAGGGTTCTATCCCCATGCCCTCTTCCTAGCATCAGGAAGATACTGCGACTCTACTCGGATTTTTGGTAGTCTAAGAAACATCCACCTGGTTCAACTTCTGCCAACAGTGAAGAATTCCTTTGGGCAGTAACTGAATGGATTATTTGCAGTTCTACTCAAGAGTTGTAAGAAGCTCCCCCCGTCCACCTGAAGAGGTCAAAATCTCTCTCAAAAGGAGACACAAGGGACCACACCAACGAGCACGTTTTTTCAATAACGCAGCAAGAGGTTGGTACTCTCTTTCTTGCAAACCGCTCTTGCTTTCAGAAGTATGTTAGTTCATATGAAGTTTTCCACTGGAGGTAACGTGTTGCAGTAAGCTATCTCCACGTATTCTCCTAACCAATTTTCTTTTTACATTTTCAAGGGTTCTGACAAATCTGTGACTTGAGCCCCAGTGAAGCAAGCGTGCATGGCCATTTGCTTTCAGGCTTAAAGCCCCTTTGCTTATGGCTGCGGGAGCATCCACAGCTCATCCAGTAAGTCAATGAGGTCTGGCAGTGATTTTTGCAGACCACACCGGATATGTTCTACTGACACTTGCATGAAGCTCAGAAGAAAACAGCACTCAATGCAATTGTGCATCTTCTAACATATTCTGTGTATTGTCCTTGTTAAGACTTAACATGCTGAAAAAAAGCTTGGCTCTGTGCTAAAACTCCGCGTGCCTTTCTGCTTCAGGCCCTTCTTCCTGCAGTATTTGGAATTCTCCACCTGTTTACAATGGAAGTGTACACATATTCTGTTCCATCCAGGCTACTGACCGACCACTTCATTGGGACGTTTCCCAAATATCAGTAGTCCTGTCAAGAGTCAATTCCAGATCTCCACAGCCTGAATTTCCCTTCCAGATTCAAAGCACAATGCAGTATTTGAGAAGGGGCTTGGTTAAGTCATCTTATCTTCACAAACGGCATGATTTGCTCTTCAGCTTCATGCCAATCAAATTTTTCTATCACCTACTTCACTTTTTGTACCCTCAGCTTAAAAGCCTATTTCCAAGTTTTATTTTAATTTGGATTATAGCAATCATGTTTTTCTGATATTTCAGAGTTCATTTCCTCTGGGTAAAATGACAAACATCAAATATTGCTAGGGCAGAGTTCGTGAATGCCAGAAAAACTACCTTCTGGCCTTCTTTCTCACTAGTATCCATTTCTAACAGACCCAGGGTAATATGATCCTTACTCTACTACATTTTTGAGGAACCTCAGTTCCAACCAAGTTTCTAATTTCATGGTTTTCTAAGTTCTTAACTTTCATATACTCTTGGAATCATACAGAATGCAGAAATCACCCTAGACCCAAGCAGCTTGAAATCAAATCCTCTTTTTTTTGGAAACCAGCTCCAACTATGATTTTAAAAATAGACTGCAAAAATCTATTCTTTCTCCATATTTGGAGTTCCTTCTCCAAACTTCCCATCTCTGAAACTCAAATATTTCCAGACAATTCCCAGTACCACTGCTACCTGTACCACCCCAAGCTAGAGATATGCTAAAAGCTATTCCTTCCCTGTACTTTCCAGCTACAGATGGATTTCAGAGATGTTAGCTAGGTTTGCAAAAAAAAGACAAAAAACCCAAAAAACCAAAAACCAAACCAAACCACAAACACAAACAACAAAAAATGAAGCTTATGCATACTACTCCTGTTAAAAGTCAACACTACTAGAGAGCTTTTTAAGCCTCAGTCTGAAAAGCAAACTTGTTCTTTAGCAAAGCCAGGTTTCCATCTGAAATGCTAAGCAGATGAGTCTTAAGGGAGTGAATAGAAAGAGCATGAACCTCTAGCTCATGACTCTACCATACTTGATGACAATTCACTCTTTTACTCCATTTTTGAGCATAATTCATAACTGTGAAATCAGGTCAGCTCTGACCTGTAGAACTCTACCCAATCTCTCTGAAATATTAGGAGCAAGATGTATATAGACAATGCAAACTTGTATAACCAAGATGCTCCTCAATACAATCCAGAAGTGCTGTAGTTCTCCGAGAGAACATTTCTCTTCAACTCTGAAAACTACACCAGCAGCCAGTGGATTTCTAGGTGCAAATGTACTAGACTTTCACTTAACAAGACCAATTAATTGCATCTTCAAAACCTCTATTTCAACAACAAGATGGAGGAAACTCTCTGAGGAACAGAAACCTGTGGAGGAAGGGTTAATTGGGAACAGAAATAATCACTGCGTTTCACTCCTCAGCAGGTTGCCATGCTTTTGCAGTGACTTACAGATCACATTGCCAAGCCCTACTCTCCCAGTTCATTGATTGCAAATCAAAAGACATCAGTGAACGAAGGACCAATTGCGAGACAACTTACAAGAATTTTCATATAATCTTATGTAGCACTTCTCTTGAATTTCTCTCTTGGGAGTTTTGCGAGTAATGTAAAATTAAAACATCCACAAAGCATTCCTTCAGAACATGGCTGTGACTTATTTTTAATTAAGAAGTTGAGTAACAATTGCTTTGTGTTACAAGCTGTTGGCACAGAGGCAATGAAGACGCTTTCTGATTCTCTCTAATGCACACATTAAATTAGAGATTGAGGAACACAGTTTCACCAGGTTTCCTAAACTGGCCAAGCTGCAAACAGGGTTCTACTCAGCAGAATATGAATACATCAGCCACTGTAACGACAGTGTGCTAAGAATATTATAAAGTCTGCTACCTAAAGCGCTATTTTCATTTTGCACGTCTGGAGAAGTATTACAAACTTATGGAGCAGTCTTAGTGCAAAAGACAGAAGAAATACCTGTAGTTGATCTACTAATTTTTAAAACTAGATGAAGGAATAATATTTACAAGATTAACAGCTTTATGTTTTCCAAGCTTGGTCCTACAGACTGCACAAGGATGACCAACAACACACCAGAATGTTGAAACAATACTCAACATCATCCCGCAGGAAGGATCTTTAACCACATTAATTCAAACTGGTCTAGTTGTGACCCTGTCACATATGCAGAAGCTGAAAGTCCAAAGCAAGTCAGAAATGAGACATTTTTAACATCTTTAAACATGATGTGGGGAAGGGGAAAACAGCAAATTAGTTAACAAATCCTGCTAGACTGGATAGATTTGAAAATGTGGGGGAAAGGTTTTGGGAAGCTAAAAATACATGTGCAAGAAAGATGAAAAAAGCAACCTTTAGAATACAAGCAATCCATCTGGAGAAAAATAATCCAGAACTACAGCAGATGAGAACGACAGGAGTGCAGTGATGCGGAGCAAGTCTGAAAAGCAAGAGTTGGAAAAAGTGTACAAAATTTTCAATGCACCATAACAGCAAAAAAAGAACAAAAATGTCAGTTTTTGACTGCATAAGTAAAGCCCCATAGTCCAAAAAAAGGCAGAAAAAAAAAAATACCCTCTGTGGGCTTCTGGTAAGACTATGCTTATCACATTACGTATATTTAAACATATCCCAGAATGAGGACAAAAAAAAAAAAAAAAGAAGGGTATTTTGGAGAGAATTCAGAAGAGAAAAAAACTGAAAGCTGGAAGATTAAATTACAAGAAAAGATTAAGGGAATACAAAGCATTACTTCACTAAACGGTGACTAAGAGCAAGGGTAGAAGCATTTGAAGAGTATAACACACCATAGGAAAAGAAGATATGTTTGAAATGGAGATGAAGAAATATAAATGGAAGATTTAGACAGAAGCTTACTGATTTAGCTGGCTACAAAAAAGTGCCTCCAAAAGGAAGGGCTAGAAGCCATAGCAACTGGAGTTTAGAGCAAATGTAAAGGACAGATGAGAGGAAGAGATGTGGTTTTAACTAATAGGACTCCTCTATCTTAACTTATTATGATATGGTAAAAAGACTGGGAAGGGATACTACCGTATCTGACAGTAAAAGCTACGTATTTCACTAGGATCTTGAAATAAGAAACTGTATCAGGGCAAACTACACTTTTAAAAGGATCTAACAGGATACAGAATCCATGTAATTAATGATCTTATCATATCCACATGGCCTTCACCTACCGTACCCACTAACCAAGTTGTGCTTTTTTCATAAATGCTTTCTAATATCTCTCTTACCTTAAGAGGCTTGTACCAGAATGGCAGCTCAGAACCAGGGCTGAAAAAGTGCTGACTGGTGCACCAAAGAATATCCTCATCATTGATGTTCCCTTGCCTTATAACATGGACCAGATGGCGATGATAAACCAGAGTTTTGTATCAGCTGATAAAGCAGCCCATGTAAGGATGCAGCTGAGATGACCCTCTCTGCATCATGAGCAGTCTGGAGAGCAACTACAGAGTCTGAAGGTGAATCAAGCAATTTCTCCCAGCGACAAGTCTCTCCACAGTGCCAGGCCACTTAGACAAATGGCTCATTGCAACCCTTGTACACTGGGAAAGCTCTGTCAAAAGTAGTAATAATTAGAGGGGCCTTTTAAAAAAGAAAAATGTTTAAGAAGGGAAAAATAAAAGAAAGAAGAGAGAGGTAACAGAGGGAAAAAAAAGCTGCTCGAGAAACGAATTCCACTATGAATAGTGGAAAAGTTTTGAATTCTATTTTTCATCTCCTGCAACAAGTCACCTGATTACATGGCCTAAAACTTGAATCCAGCCCAAATTTCAGCTTTAGAAGTTACCTAGTTCTGCCTCCTCAATTCCCTTTACGTATTACCAACTGGATGTGACTCTTCCCATCCTAAACTGTCACTGAACAGCTGTTGTACTCTGCTGATGAACAAAGCAAGATACATGTGTTTCCTTAACTCTATTTGCCAGTTTGCAAAAAGATGAAGGTTTTCCCTCAGGTACTAAATGAGTCAGAGCGAGTTCAGCTCTCCCACAAAGCAGAGGTACAGAAAGATAATTCCATTGCCAAAATATGCCTACATATACATAGAAAACTCATGAATAAATAGTCAACTAAAGCCTGTTTGGCAAAAGTATGGTAAGTCTCACCTTCAGTCCGCAAGTATGATATGAAGCTTGGCTCCTACCCTTCCTGAAACTGCTGGTGGCTGCTCTCCTAGAGGTTAGTCACTTCTAGGAATGTTAAGGAAATGATCCTGAAGCATCAGCTGAAAAATTCCCTCAGCAAAGCTAACTGTAGTACCACAAGCAAGGTGCTTATTACTCAAAGAAGTACGAAAGACCTATGAGGTATTCTGAATGATATCTAGACTCAGGGATGTATTCCACAACATGGAATGTATTTGTCATTGTATTTGAAACCAGAGTAAAGTTTCACAATTCTGTTATAGTTACGCTTTCGTGCCATGTTTGCATACCTCTGTAATAAATTACTTGGCGTGTTTATTATTCAGTGGGCCTGGCACATGCTACCTCTTTGCTATCATGACCTGGCAACTAACTACAAGGCTAGAGCCAAAGCGAAACAAAATCACTGATGAACAGGCACAGAAACAGAATACACATACACTCACCCTCATAGAGGTTTCTCCACCGTGGGGCTGTTGCAGCCTGAAGACTTGAGCAACCATGTGTTCTGTGGAGGGGTGCAACAGGATACGTCGGGAAGCCAGTCCCACCATCACGTATCTGCCCATTGGAGACAGGCTCACAGAAATGGCATTAGGGCCTATGAAGAGAAGAAGGGTTATTTCTCTCACAGGGTGACATCCCTCCCCGTGCTTCATCCTCACAGCTTCTTCAATCCCATAATGTATGGCGTACTAGGCTCATTCTTATAAGGGGTAGAGAAGAATAAGAACTGCACAAGTATAAATTTTGCAAGGCATTTCCTTGCTGCAAACATCCTCCCACTAAGGCAATGACATTCTCTAAGGAATTAAAAACTATTCCTTAGCAGCTCCCCCATACTAGCACCTTACACATCCAGACCGTACCCCAAGTTTCTCCCCATCAGAACTATATTTGTGGCTGGTTGGAAGGCCAATAAAATATTTCCTGTTACTACAATCCCTGATGTTCAGACTATTGCATTTCTCACCCAGGGCTGAGTTCTGAGGTAACTTGTCACACCCCCACCCACCCTGACTCCTTCCTGCAGGCTTACCAAATCGCTTTGTGTAAAGCATCTCGCCCAAGTTGTGGGGAGCCAGAGAATACACAGCCAGGATTCCTTCATCAGGGAAGCCTCTCTGACTGCTGGGAATGAAGGCTGCCAGCAGTTGCCCATCGGCAGAGATATCGCAGCTAGCATCATTGTAAATCTTGCAGTTTTGAACAAGTACGTTCACAGAGGCTGCAAAGAAGAAAGGAACAGTGATTAAAGCACTCGGGTTCAACCGAGAATAAAGGAAGATTTAAAACTAATGTTGGAGACTGGACAGCACGTGCAAAAGGCACTCAAAACATTTAGCTTCCTCCAAAAGTTTATGAAACTGATTAATGTAAAACTTGCTCCAAAACGGAGATAAGACACTGCAATGAGCCCAGGAAATGAAATCTACTCACCTCCTGAAGCCTTCAGCCAAGAAGTAGTAGCAATTGCACTTTATCAAACCCCTCCTTTGTTGAGCATAACACCATCCTTTGCAAAGGACAGCACAATTTAAACAAGTTTCAAATTGTGACTCTGACAAACTCCAGCAGTGGTATCATTAGAAACAGTACACCTTAATTCATTTCCCCTTCCCTTGTGGAGCCCCTAGTTCCAGCTCCCCTTATCTCCAGTAAACAGGAGATGAGAGAAAAATTCCTCCCTGCAGATACATATGCTCATTTCTGACAGCTGATTTTTACACCAATCTTGGATAAAGCAAGTGAGAAAGGGCAGAGGTTTCTCCAGCCAGTCCTCCATTTCATTACTCCAGTATTTGAGATGCTCACGCAATCAGTGAAGTAACCGTTCAGCAGAGAGGGTAGTGAGCAGCAATTCACAAAACCTAAGTTTTACTTTAATCTCTGCTTCACCATCTCTGTTGCTGGGTGACCTCGTACAAATCTCTTCCCTTCCGTGCCTTGCATATGCAGACTACAAGCTTTTTAGGCTACTGAATCTTACTATTCACTTATGCCATTCCCAGTACAATGAGGTTTCAAGGCCTTCTAAGTACCACCATCACCAACGGTTCAATGGTGGCTTGATAAGACAAAGCTGGAGTTATGTTTACTCCCTGAGCCTCCCCTAAACGTGCTCCAGTTTTTCACCAAAACTGCTGCAATTATTCCAGGAAGTCCAGAGCTGAAAGTGCATACACTATTTTGGGGATGGGGAAGCTTCAGACTCTAGTATTTTCGAATTCAAGGGGATAGAAATAAAAAATAAAAAATAAAAAAAAAAGAAAGAAATCCCTCATTTGCAACATAGAAACTTTGCATGCTAGAAGATTGGACACCCCATCTCACATGCTTGAAGCTTGAGCATCACATGGAGCACTATGTCAACTCCTACAGTCCAGAAATTCTCAGAAGAGAGAACCATCAGACCATGCCCAGCCTTAAAAGTGGCTTTGATTTTGTTCAGCTAAAACTGCAGATGAGTTTGTGAAGGGACTTCTTGGGCTAGATTCCTTATTATCTTAACAAAAAAACAGTGCTAAGAACACTGTGTGCATACTTCTGAAAGTCTGAATTTCCAAACCAAATTAAGGCTGTAAACTCAAAGCTTTAACGAACTGGCGCGGCTGCCAGAAGAAACAATCCCTGCCCTTTGTTTCCAATAGTTCTGTGGAAAGAAAGCTACATCAGGGAACCGATATGGCTGAGAAATTGCTGACTGTTGTCTAGGTCACCTTTTAGCCAGAACAGTTTCCCAGCCTGGTGCGCCACCCGGCCACACAGACACTTACAGCAGCAGAAAAAGTAGTCACGACAGGGAAGCAGACAGGACTGCTCCCTTCTTCCAGCATTGCTGATTTAAAGCACTCGTTGAATCCCAACTTTAGTTCTTCTGGTCTCAAGGACATTTTTCCTGGGAACTGCTTTCCTACATGGTTGAGTATCGGCTTCAACTGTTTCATTTAAGAAACTCCGATGAAAAAGACGAGGAGGATAAAAAGTGGACTATGTAATTATGTTCCGTACCAAACCACCTACACCTGTACTCTAAATTTATTCAACCATTTTTTTTTTCAGTCTTGAAGCTGCTAAAAACAGTAATTTTCAGCCTAGTATAAACAGAAAGGTGCTGAACAGGAAAAGGTAAATAATGGTAGTCACTGTCAGTGCTGTAATAACAGAATCTAAAATACACATGGCCCCTTCAAAGAACAGACAGTCCAAAAGATGATAAAAAAGTGCTTAGTCTGAAGCTAGTTCAACAGAAAGACAACAGAAGAAAGATTAAGGACTACACTACATAATTTTTAAAAAGGCATCATTAAAATTTGCCCTTAAAAAAAATAATAATCTAGGCTTCACACAATACTGATTATGTCTTCAGAAGAGAAGATGGGCATCACAATAACTGCTGTGAACTAGCTAAAGGATACATGACACGTTGTACTACTGTACAAATTCCCAATTTGGGAAGATTCCTGCACAGTTCTTCAGTCACTCATTTCAAAACCAGTCCTATTTATGAGCTTTATCAATGGTCTAGGCACAGAGTGGAGCTGGTTGATGAATTCTGTTGATAAAGCTGGATGATTTCATTAACAGAGCATGATCAGACCACCCAGTGAACTGAAGCACACGGAAACGTAACAGAAGTGAAATGAAAGAATTCTAGCGTGTGTTAACATTTATGATTTTTTTTGCTTTACCGAGGAGCTTCTCAGTTGGAAACAAGAGAGAATCAACTGTGGTGATCCTAGTGAAGACTCAGCCATCTACCCAGCTTAACAGTGAAAGAGACGGCAATCCTAAACTGCACTGGGGAGCACACTTAATATAGAAATGTCAGTGCCAATATACACCCTTGTGCTGAGACCACATGCAGGATACTGGGCACGGCTTTCATCAGCCGTGTTCAAGAAAGATTAAACTCTAAATAGTAACAAGTCCAGCAAAGAGCTATCAAGATGATTGGGGAAAATGAAATATATATTTTATGTTAAAAAAAAAAAAAAAAAAAGATTGTGAGGAAATGGGATTGTATTTACAAAAAATACCCAAAAGTAAGTGCCAGAAAAACATCAGTTCTCTTCACAAATAATGCTGACAGGTGAATAAGTGGGTAAAAGCAGCCATTAAGTTTGGAAATCAGGAGATTTCTACCAGAATAAGCAAAATCCTATAATAGTCTTTTAACAGAAGTGAAAGGGGCAAAGAATTTAACCAATTTTAAGATAGAATAAGAGGAACTATAGGATGTGCTTGCCTAAGACAGCAGGAAGCTAGACTCAGTGGTTAAGGGGGTCCTTTCTCAACAATTCCTTTGTAGTTGTACTCTTAAAAAGCAGTTATCTAAAAAAAATTACAAAAAAAAAATAAGAAAAAGAAAAAAAGGGAATGGGAACTTACTGGACAGTTGAATATTGAGAGTCTCCCAGCCAAACCTGAGTTAACTGCTTAAACGGGAACCAAGCAAGAAGGCCAGCAACAGAGCAAAACTACACGTTACACAGGGAGGGCATTTGCCAGATATACAACTATAAAAAAAAAAAAACTGCAAAAAACTATGATTATAAGAAGAGAAAATACAGTCCAGTCCCTTTCTTTGGGGTCTAAAAACTGTTCTCTCTCATTCCTATTCCGCTACATATTTTTGCCCTGCATCTCTGGGCTCGGGACGCAGTTTCCATGAGGTAGCCACAGTTTCTCCACAATGTTAACTACTGTCATTTGATGCTCAATATCGGAAGTAGTGAGATTGTCTACTTGCTTCATCAGACCAAAGGCATGGGTGTCATTTAGCTCAAGGACCCTTCTGTACTGCTGAACTCCTGGTGCTTTTCAAAGAAGCGCAGGAAGTTTTAGAGGGGAGAGATACCGATTTCTCCGGGCACAGGTGATGTTTCTTCCTTGCTCCTGTAACTATTGAAAATCACAGTCTATAGAATCCATGCCTCTTCTCAGCTTTTAAAGTTTGGGGTTTTTTAATCTAATTCACAAGAAAAGAGACACCCACACACCTTTATTTTTGCAAGGTAAGAAATGCTTGTACTTCTTCTGTACCATTTACAAATTCACAGACACTGCCATATCTTGTACATATCCTCACAGTTCCATGGCTATATTTTTCCTTTCCAGGTCCTCTAAATCCTCTTCCTCATCTAGCATATACTATATGCCTTTTTAAAATAATGTTGGGTTTGGATCACCAGTCACCAAGAGTCTATTTATCATATAGCACATGTTCACTTATTTTCTATCTACACAGTCATCCCGTCGTCGTCCCCCTTCCTTTTTTTTTTGCTGAGCAGTCCACAGTGATGGCCAACATGATTGCATATCTTGTTCTTTTTAAAGTTTGTTGCATATGGTAAATGCCTCTTAGCAAAACAGATTGTGAGCTCCGCTGCCAGAAGTGAACTATCGTTCCCCCTTGATGTGTGCCTGGAACATAAAACATCACAGATGCGAGTTGTGCCTAACAAGACAGAGCGCCCTTTATTTCAATCTTGCAATATCATTATGGTTCTTTGCCCTTCCCTCATTTACAAAGGATGAGGGAGATTCAGGTAGCACTTACACCTAAAACCAAGGGAGCCTACTCCGATAGCAGAAAAAGTCTAATTGCGAGAGGCAGAGATCTCAGCGAGGTTTCATTTTAAGGACCATTCCCAAGACACGGGGAAGAAGATACCCATGCATTCGATAAAGCCACAGGCTATTTCATTTCTTTGAGCATGAGGCCTGATCTATGAAAATGAAGCCAATACAGAAGATTTCAGGGAAAAAAATGGCTATTTTTGGAAAATCATTTACAACAAGGCTGCCCTTTCATCTCTTGTTTTCTTTTGTTGTTAATGCAGCCACCGAGCTGACAGAACAGATCAAAAGAAACATCAGAGAACAAATTAATCAAGCTGTTGTGCCAACTTGGAGTGCTTACACCTACAGCATAATTACGCTTGAAGCTGGGGAAGGCCTGGAACGCCGGCAGCAACAGCACTGTTTGCCAAAGGAAAATAGCGCTGGCGCACCATCCACTCCTAGCCGCTCTTGAGGATGACACCTTCTTAACAGCTGCTCCTATTTATACGTTGTTTAGCAAGCTTCCCCCCCCCCCGCCCCTTTTCTTCTTTTAATTTCTTTTGTATCCCACTGTGGATCAAATCACCTTCTTCAAGTCTCAGCCAGTGGTAGAACAGGACAAATTCCTGACGCGTGACTAAACAGGAGAGAACTAAACCAGTTCAGCCACAATGGCTAGAAAATGAAATAACGAGCAGTGAGTAGCATGAGAGAAACTACATTCAAACAATATAAACAAGAGAAATATTTTACCCGTGGTAAGACTATATTCTACAGTGATTCAATATTTCCCTGTTAGCTACAGGAAATTTTAAGGATATAGAACACTTACTAGAAGAATATTAAATAAACGCTAGAGATAGCATTGTCTCTGCTGCCAAATAAATTTCCCACCCCGATGCTGATACCACTGCCAGTTACAGTTTAAGACCAGGTCATGTTCATTTCAGAGTTATTAAAAGCAAAACCGGCAAAAGGAGAGAGGAAATCTGAAGCCATCTTTTTCCATTTTGTAATTAATAGAGAAAGACAGGGCAGAGACTACAATCCTACAAGTCCCTGCAAAGCCGTTTCACCAAGGCTGCTGGAGTCCTCCTTCGTGCGCTCGCTGGATGGAGCATTAGCTGCTGTGGAGCCGAGTCCTGAGCCCAGGGCTCCGAAGGGTGCTGAGACCACAGGACCACGCTAATCCCACTGCTGTCAGTCACTCACAGGCGTCTGCTTCAGTGGAAAACATCCTACTTCCAAACTACCTTTTCTTTGTTTAATTGTAACAGGAAGACGAGCTGCTCTGAGATGGGAGTTGGCCACGGAGTCATTTCTTTGATGGAGAGCGGAGCTGGCAGGCAGTCCCAAACTTCAGCTGCATCATTTCATCCGCCTGAACTCCCAAACCACTTGTAGCTCAAGCCAGACCCAGAAAGTGCAATAGCCCTCTCCGTGTAAGTGGACTCTCTCACATGACCACCTCAGATTTATAGGAAATTATGAGGGGGGAAAAAAAAAAAAAGGAGCTATTGAGGTCACATGCTTTATTTCCAAGATCATGGAGAGTCAGAAAAAACTCCTCCAACCCATCACTCCGCTGTCCCACGTTTAGCTTCACAGTATCTCTACAAATGCGTGCACCTCAGCAAACTTGTAGCTTGCCTTTGTTCTGTGCCCAGGCAAGCTTGGCAAATACCTGATTTGGGATGAGCGCAGCTGCTACATCTTCATTCAGCCCTACTAGACCTTGGCAGAAGGTGATACAGCTAACGATCTAGAAATGCCAGGGCTGGGCTCGGCATGGAAAAAGGAAAAAAGCAAAATAGAACCAAACATTTCTAAATGGTAATAAATAAAGATAGGCAAGCCAAGTACTATGAAGCACAAAGCAGGGAGTCAGACGGGCTGGGGATGGGCTTGTAGCAGCAACCCTGCCTGCAAGAAGGGCACAACAACAACAGAAACCATAGCCCAGTTTCCAGTTAATTGGCAGCTATTTCAGAATGGAAGTGTCCTGGCAGGGGGGAGGGAGAAGATTGAAATATTGAAGTATCAAGGAGCAGATGGTTTTTATTTTCTATGGGATTCCATAAATTATAAACAAACATCTTATGCTTTTTTTTTTCAAATCAGCAGCCTTCTCAGCAGCCAGATGAGGCCAAAAAAAAAAAAAAAAAAAGCGGAGCTATTAGCAGCTGTATCACTCTTCAAATACTTGACAAGCTTATAGAAAAGTCCCAAAGAATTTAAGTCAGTAGCAAGATGCTTTCCCCTCTGAATTCAATTTTCTTCCATTCCAGAGTCTGGCTGGACCACGAAAAGTATTGCCATGGCGTGGCAAAACTTCGCCTTGAGCACTGATCCTCAGCCTACAGATTTACACTAGGACTAAAAAGCTTGGTGCTTAACAAGAGACATCAAAGCACTGGCACACAAGTTCACCACAGTATTCTACTTTCAGGATGACACTGGTGTTCCTTCTCAAGAGACAGAATGGTTCTCAAGGACAAAACATAAACCATCTTCCCCCCTTTACAACATCGGGGGCTATTGTCTAGAAGCAGGGCTTTTATTTTCCCATCAGGCTGTAAACATCACACCGCAATATTCTATACAATGTGTAGGAAGGAGATGAGACAGGAACACCAGATACCATGTAATTCCTACAGATAAAGTAAGAAATCTTTTTGTAATGGGACGGGCTCCTGGTGGCTTTCTTCTAGCTCCTCCGATTTCCCAGGGACTGGGCAATAAATGGCCCCACACAGGTTGCCCAGAGAAGCTGCGGATGCCCCATCATTAGAAGTGTTCAAGGTCAGATTGGACAGAGCTTTGGGTAACCTGATCTATTGAAAGATGTCCCTGCCCACGGCAGGAAGGGCTGGACGAGATGATCTTTAAAGCTCCCTTCCAACCCAAACCATTCCGTGATTCTATGATTTCAATTTGCCACATCTCTGCTGCTACGGTGTCACTACCTGTTCTCCTTTTGTGGGTTCTTTAAGCAACAGGACAGTACCCCACAGAGACCTCTATTGTCAGATATGGAATTTCCAGGATTGCAGAACAGACAAGGCTGGGGACTGGGAGAAACTTTTTAATTAATTTCAATGGCCACCTGTGAAAGCAGAAATCTTTCTGAAAACAGAATCCCTGTTCTCCCCCAAAAAAGTCAGTCCCTTAAAGCAGAACCCAATCTGTTTTTGCTGAGAAGTCAAGCAATGAATTTCATATATGTACAGAGATGGCCTAAACTAAAATGTCACTGTACAAAAAAAAAAAACCACATTTATGAATATCTACCTCCTATCTTCATCCCAGGCTGCCATAAACATTTCTGCAGCTGTGCAGAAAGCTATATCAGGATACCATTCTGGGTTAAAAATAG
This sequence comes from Numenius arquata, assembly GCF_964106895.1. NCBI lineage: Eukaryota > Metazoa > Chordata > Aves > Charadriiformes > Scolopacidae > Numenius > Numenius arquata. The sequence goes on along the minus strand of NC_133581.1, from coordinate 41,012,217 downwards.
TCTTTCTAGTCAAGTTAGTTTTAGACCCGAAAAAGTCATTCCTTGATCACCTGACCAACAAGCATCAAATATGCTTGTGTCTGCATAAGGAAGTCTCTTCCAATGCGGGAGGTTGCTTATGCTATAGAACATATGTGAAACTATGGTCTAATTTTCACAAAGGGAAGGAGAAAATAAATAAATAAGTCAGCAATATTGCTCATATTCTTGACCCAGAAGCAGCTTTCACCTGAGATATGGGACAAATCACTGCTTTTGCAAATGGCTAGAAGCTACATAGAATCATATCATAGAATCACAGAATGGTTACAGTTGGAAGGGACCTTAAAGATCATAGAGTTCCCGACCCCCCCGCCATGGGCAGGGACACCTCCCACTAGACCAGGTTGCTCAAAGTCCTGTCCAGCCTGGCCCTGAACACTCCAGGAATGGGACATCCACAGCTTCTCTGGGCAGACAACCTGTTCCAGCATCTCACCACCCTCACAGGAAAGAATTTCGTCCTAATATCTCAACTAAATCTCCCCTCTTTCAGTTTAAAACCGTTGCCCCTTGTCCTGTTGCTCCACTCCCTGATCAAGAGTCCCTCCCCATCTCTCCTGTAGTCCCCTTCAGGTACTGGAAGGCTACTATAAGGTCTCCCCGGAGCCTTCTCTTCTCCAGGCTGAACAACCCCAACTCTCTCAGCCTGTCTTCATAGCAGAGGTGCTCCAGCCCTCTGATCGTTTTCATGGCCCTCCTCTGGACCTGTTCCAATAGGTCAATGTCCTTCCTGTGTTGAGGACTCCAAAGCTGGACACAGGACTCCAGGTGGGGTCTCACTTCCCCTGGCTTGCAACACTGTGGTAAGCAACAGACCAGGACCCTGATTCCCAAGATGTATTGCAGCGCTTTAACCCACACTAAAGCCAACAGCTTGGAGAATTCAGATCTAATTTATTAGCAGGTTCTAATGTAAAGGTACGAAGACAATATCCCTCTAGAAACTTGTTGGGAAAAGAATGAGGAGACTGGATACAGAATTCTTCTAAGAGGATTGAAATCATGCTTGACCAATTGGATAGCCTTCTACAATAAGATGACTGGCCGGGCGGATGACAGGAGAGCAGTGGATGTTGTCTATCCTGACTTCAGCAAGGTTTTTGATGCCGTTTCCCATAACATCCTCATAGCTAAGCTTAGGAAGTGTGGGTTAGACGAGAGGACAGTGAGGTGGATGGAGAACTGGCTGCGTGGCAAAACTCAGAGGGTTATGACCAGTGGTGTGGAGTCTAGTTGGAAGCCTGTAGCTAGTGGTGTTCCCCAAGGGTCAGTACTGGGTCCAGTCTTGTTCAATATATTCACCAATGACCTGGATGAGGGGACAGAGTGTACCCTCAGCAAGTTTGCTGATGATGCAAAACTGGGAGGAATGGCTGACACACTAGAAGGCTTTGCTGCCATTCAGTGAGACTTGGATAGGCTGGAGAATTGGGCAGTGAGGAACCCGATGAAATTCAACAAGGGCAAGTGTAGGGTCCTGCACCCGTGGAGGAATAATCCTATATACTGGTACAGATTAAGGGCTGACCTGCTGGAAATCAGCTCTGCAGAGAGAGACCTGGGACTCCTGGTGGACAACAGGATGTCTGTGAGGCAGCAATGTGCCCTTGTGGCCAAGGCGGCAAATGGTCTCCTAGGGTATATCAAGAAGAGTGTGGCCAGCAGGTCAAGGGAGATCATCCTCCCCCTCTGCTCTGCCCTGACGAGGCTGCATCTGGAGCTGTGTGTCCAGTTCTGGGCTCCCCAGTTCAAGAAGGTCAGGGAACTGCTGGAGAGAGTCCAGCAGAGGCTACAAAGAGGATCAAGGGAACGGAGCACCTCTCTTATGAGGAAAGGCTGAGAGACCCGGGGCTGTTCAGCCTGGAGAAGAGAAGACTGAGAGGGGACCACATCAATGCTTATAAATATCTAAAGGGCAGATGTCAAGACTATGGGGTCAGGCTCTTCTCAGTGGTGCCCAGTGACAGGACAAGGGGCAAGAGACACAAGCTGGAACACAGGAAGTTCTATCTGAACATGCATAAAAACTTCTTTCCTTTGAGGGTGACACAGCACTGGAACAAGCTGCCTGGAAAAGTTGTGTAGTCTCCTTCTCTGGAGATATTAAAAACTCGCCTGGATGTGTTCCTGTCCAGCCTGCTCTGGGTGACCCTGCTTTGGCAGGGGAGTTGGACTAGATCTCCAGAGGTCCCTTCCAACTCCTACAATTCTGTGATTCTGTAACTGTATATTCCCATGAGAACGCTCACAAAAAAGCCTCATTTATGCATGGATTTGCTGATAGCAAGAATACACAAGCTAGACCGAGCAGGAACAGCTCTGCATACTTTTAGCCAACTTTCTCAAAAGGCTAAGCAACACGACAATCAAGTAAGTGAAGGCCTGCAACGGATAGCTAACCTTTGGAAGATTCTTGAGCTTACAGTAGCTCTAGTTGGTATAGACTTAAAAGAAACTACTGGTGTCCTTTTCAGCTTACCATTGCTGATTTCAGGCAGATCAAATTTAGTGAAGTCCCACCACTGGAGCCGGTAGGTGGTGTTGGCAATATTGCTGGCCACAGCTGACTGTCCATCCCCAATCACAGCACCTACAGAAAAGGAGGAAATAATTAGGAATTTAACTTTCAGAAGATTATCCAGAAAAAAAGCTGGGGAGACAAAACCATAAAAAAACCTTTCAAAATCCAATACACAAAACTCTGGATTCTTAAAGAAGCCTTATTTACAGAAACGGCAACACCTCCCAAATAAGACACAGAGCACAGGAAATTAACAGGAAAGCGCTTCCCTGCAACGCATTTCTGAAAGAAAAGAATGTTGATGAGAGATAAGACTTGCCCAGACTCACAAGACAGAAATACCAATCAATTGATTTGGTGCAAATGCATTCTACTTATTGGTGCCAAGGAAGCTGTATTTTCAGACACAAAATTTTCTAGTGCAGCTATGAAAGCAGAGAATATATGCCAAGGAAAAGCACTGTCCTGGCAAATCACACACAGTTGTGGACATAATCCCTGTTACTACTGTAAACTCCACTCAGAAGATACAGGTTGCCTACAGTATTTGCCACACCATAATGACTGTACCAAAATATTAGCAAGGAGGACCTACAAACTGGCCCTTTGTTGCTCTGTGTGCCCCAGCCTACAGCAGGCAGGGGCTGCCCTGACTCCAGGCAAACAGCATGACCCTTGCTAACCACCCAAGGACATGGACAACAGCCCAAAGCAGAAGACTAAGCAGAATACTTTAGAAATCAGCATAAAGAACATAATTTTCCAGGCAGAAAGGAACTGCCACTGGTAACTCAGGTCGGCATGCATTGAGAAAGCTCAAAAGCATTAAATGTAATCCCTAGGGAGACAAGTGGGGAGAAGAAACACATAATAGTACTAGAGTCAAAAATCTCATGCTGTTTGTAGTCTCTAAGGCCTTCATATATACACGCAGCCCTTGTACTACACACACAAGTGCTGGCACCCAGAGAAACTCAAGGCAATAGAATTTGATAAGGGAGAGCAAAACAAGATCATCCCTAAGTGCAAATGAGGAAAAACACAGCCTCCAGAGTGTACAGAGTCTGAATTTCAGCATCTCCACACTGTCTCCAGTGGGAAACACACAGAAAAGTCAGTGGCTTCACTCTCTCAGAAGGGCTGGCTCAGGACTCTGCTGCCACAGCAGCAACAGTGAAGAGACATCACTTTGACAACTCTGTACCAAGCACACAGCAGGCCAGCTGCGTGAGCAAAGAGCTAAAAGCTTGCTAACTGCTAGTATATCATAGATCACAGAATGGTTACAGTTGGAAGGGACCTTAAAGATTGAGTTCCAACCCCCCTGCCATGGGCAGGGACACCTCCCACTAGACCAGGTTGCTCAAAGCCCCATCCAGCCTGGTCTTGAACACCTCCAGGAATGGGACATCCACAGCTTCTCTGGGCAACCTGTTCCAGTGTCTCACCACCCTCACAGGAAAGAATTTCTTCCTAATATCTAATCTAAATCTCCCCTCTTTCAGTTTAAAACCGTTACCCCTCGTCCTATTGCTCCACTCCCTGATCAAGAGTCCCTCCCCATCTCTCCTGTAGCCCCCTTCAGGTACTGGAAGGCTACTATAAAGAATTTCTTCCTAATATCTAATCTAAACCTCCACTCTTCCACTTTAAAACCATTACCCCTCATCCTACCACTACATTCCCCGACAAAGAGTCTCTCTCCACCTTTTCTGTAGGTCTCCTTTAAGCACTGAAAAATGAAAGTGATGTGCAGGAAAAATGAGGGGAGTAGAGTGGCTGGATTTTTACTTTTCTTATCACATCTCAGCAGCACACTCAGGCTTATAAAAAGGTCTGAAAAATACACACACTAACAGAGCTTATGTTTTCTCTGCAAAGTAAAGAACAAGGGGGTGGCAGGGCAAAGTAGGGAAGCAAATTTTAGAACGGCGGGGATAAATAAAGACACCGAGAAGGCTGCTGTTAGTCCTCTTTTCATTGATAAGCTGTCTTGGAGTTCTGATTTTTGGTTCTAGAGAAAGCTCAGAAATACGCCAAGAGCAAAGACTTCTAAGCAGGCAGCTTTGCAGTGTGTACTCAGCTGTGCCAGGCCTCCAGCGATCGACAAACCTCCCCTGTGCGTCTGCTCAGCCTCTGCATCTGCCTCTGTCAGACGCGCACGTATCACTTGGAGAGCAGAATTAAGAACATTTCCATTGCTCTTACATACACCCAGGGCTTCGTTCTCCATATTCCCCAAAACAAAGGGCTCCCCTGAACAAAAGAGAGGCACTGGAGAAAGCAGATTCAATGCATTAATGAAATTACATTTTGCAGCCAGAAGTGGAAGAGGGACAATTAAATTTTATGTTGCTTCATCTTTAAAAGCCTCCTCATTGCAAGGCCGGGTTTGGCACACAAGGGCAGCTCTTCTGCTGTCTTGCCTCCAGCCACCAGGTGGAGAACTGAAAACTAGCTTCTCTACAAATTTCAAGCGATGGGACTTATTGCAGGGGAACAGCAACTAATAAATAACATCACCAACTAGGTAGCAACTGCCTTACGGGACTGAGTCAGACAAGGAAACACTCTGCAAAGACAGGCAACAGGAGAACTACTCAGGGCACATAATACCAGAATACCGATCTTATTACAGACGAACGTTATAAAGTCATCACCTGTTTTGCAACCAGAACACCCTTTGTAGGCATAGCAAGGAACGCATAAACCGGAGAGTAACATACCCGAGGAGATTAATCGTGCGTTCCCTCAGCATCACGTAAGCCTAGCAACATCGCTAACTGCCCCACAAACAGCAAGTTCATCTGGCTCATACAACTGTTGCATTTACTGCTACAAGTACCATTAAAAAAAAAAAAAAGCTGTCAGCAAATGTTTTTTATTATTTATTTATTTTTCCTGTAAAGATTCTGGTCTTCCCATCTCTTTCCCTGGAACCTCCAGGTTAGTTATGGTGTTCATTTAAACCTCGCATCTCCTTCACCTTCAAAGGCAGTCACATCCCACGTGGAAAAGCTGACAACAGAGGAAAGCAGTGCCTCCCAAACTACAGGACAGCTCTGCACAAATTTCAGAGCCAGCAAAAGCTACCAACTAATGCTAGCGCTTCGGGTAACAGACACCTTTATCAAAAAGATTAGGACACAGGAAACAAGGTTCATAGAACGAAAGGTGCACGTTCCCCGGTACATTTCTCAAAGGCTCCAAGGCACCAACGGTAAATCCGTGATCTATGTGTTTTTATTAACTTATCACCTCTACTTATACTAATTATGTAATTGAGAAGTGTAATTATTAAATTATATCTAGCTACATATAACAAAGTGGAATAATATTTGTATCACAAGTCCTGCCAGACTCCTCCCACATGCAGGCGTCCTACAGTAAAGATGACTAAAAGCACGCAAACGTTTCAGACCTAAGGAGGAAAACACACACACACCCCCCAGCACACAACGATGCTGTCCTAACCTTCATTGTTTGCTTTTTCCATTGGTTGACCAAAGGGAAGATTTGAGACCACAGGTGGAAAACTTAAGAAAGTTAAAACCCTTCATGACAGAGCTTTTGTTCACTGTGCAGCGTGAGGACTCATTCTCAGCCGGCTTTGCCCAGTCACAGGGTTTCAGCCTGGGTGAGAGCAGAAGAAGGTGCTGTTGCCTCTTAAATTCTAGTGTAACCTGGAGGCGAACAGCACACTTCAGCTTCTTACATGTGGGCAGCAGCTATTACAAGCAGCAGTTCTCACCAAGCACTTGACAGTCTGTCCTGATTCCTGGGTCTGCCACTGTTTGATGGGATCACAAGCGACTGCAGTGGGTACCCGAGGGTCTTGGGCTTGTCACCCCCACAAACAGAACGACCTTTTAATGCAGAGATGATGTAGATTCCAAAATGCTGAAATCCAAAGCGAAGGCCAATTGAAATGCAGTGAACGTAGGTTTGATTGGCAGCTTTCCTGCGTCTGTCTATCACTGCGTAATAAACACTGGGTGATGGCAGAAATGAAGATAAATGCTTTCAGCAGCACCTCCCCCCCCCCTCCTTCTCCCCGCACCGCCCCGGATCTCCATCCACCCCCACTCAGCACATGACAAGAGAGTTTAAAGAGTGGGGTGGGGGGGAAAGTCTTAACAAAGACTTAAAAAAAAAACCACCACTCAAATCTTTTCTTATAGGCCACCTACACATGACAGATATTTATCCGTCAGTCTCAATCCCCTCAGAGGGTCCAACTCATCTTGGCATGTGGAGAAACGAACCTTTGCCAGTCAGCTATTGCTCATTTATGAATCAAGCCATGCAAGCCAATGTCTGAGTTTAGACTGAAAGGGGAAAAAAAAAAATTGGTGCAAAACCACTTTCCATGGCACTCCAGGCACTCCTTCAGTGAAGAGCAGGATACTTCCAAACTACTACTGTCAGGCTCTCAGAGGAAGAGCTAATGCTCTAAACCTACACAGGCTTTGGGATGCAAGTTTCAAGAACATGGAACATCTCCATATTATGGGAATTTCTAACCCATGTATTTAACAGAAACCAGAGTTCAATTTTTTTTTCTAGGCTAGATCCTTTCTGCGTAAATTTCTGGTGTCTGGCAGGTCCCCAATAAGAGAAAAATTTATTAAGATGCTTTCAGATAAGCTTGAGGAAGCTGGAGAAGTCCCTGAGCTAATTTGTGACTCAATTTGAGACAGTGATTAGGCCCTGGTATAAAATTCCCCCTAGATTAGCACTTGCATCTTTAAGCATGAGTACCTTTGAAAAGTAATTACCTCTTTATGAGCCCATTTGTAACCGTAGCTAATGATACTGAGGTTATCCTACACTTGCAGAAAGGATCTATCACAGCTGACAAGTTTTACATTCACTAGTTTTAGATTTGCTATAATCCAGGCTCCGGGAAGCCCAAAACACAGGACAAATCTATTTGACAAAGTATGGATAAAGCTCTTCGCTGCAAGAATACACCAGATTCTCTCAACCAGTTCTGAAGCAATTTGAATTCAGCTGAAACGTGATTACTGATCTCTGAAGCCTGGTGGAGATGTTCTTGCACATCTCCGACCCTAAAGTATTTTATGGGGCAGCCTGGTTTTGGGGACTACCTTTGATCACAGTAAATATATTAAATCCTGAATATGAATTTGACAAGTCCCAGCAAATCTCTGTTCCAGGTTACCATGAAGACACTGCCTTTGAAGCGGCTGAGCTAACTACCTAAAACTAGGCAAGTGCTGTAGAAAAAGCATGCATAGCAAGCTGGCATTTTCAAGGATATATTTCGCTTGGTTTTCAATGTACCAGCAAGCTGTAAATAGGAAGTGGGAAAAACGATTTTCTTGAATGGATGCACAAAATATTACTAGGGTAGTTCAGCATATGTTAAGCACTGAAGGGATCTTAGATTTAATGTTACTGAGAAAGCCTCAAAGAGGTCTATGTTCTCTGATGGTTTAACCCTTCAAAAGGCTATTATTTTTCCTTTACCTCAGATGTACAAAAGAAGAAGAAATGCAATTTCCCATTCATGCTCGCTCCTATTGCAAAATTTCATTTTAAAAGGGGCAATGCTTACCATACCGCGTTCCACAGTCCTATCAGCTATGGGAATTTGAGCAGGCCACAGCTGCAGGTAGTGAAGATGACTGTCCTAATAGGAGCTCAGTCAAGTGCCCAAGGGCTTTACTCACATTGTGAACAATGAAGCATCATATAGGAAAGGGAATTTTCCAGCCACGGAGTTCCAGGCTTAAAAACGAAATCAGTTTATTTGAAAGAAACACAAACAATGAATGAACAGATGCCCTGCCCAAAGCCTCCATCCCCAGCAGAGTCATGATGGCTCCTTGACATCTTACCTCCCCCATGTTAAAGATCTTCCTTTGTCTGATCATATAACAATTAATATAGAAATGCATCTGGGAAGCATTTGTCTTTGACAGCAAGGTCCAGTTTTCCCTCAGGGGCACTAGAAGAGGTTAAGGTCCTTTTCAAATGCATTCCCCTCTTATCTGAATTGTTTGCAGTTCACCAAGCAACCTGATGGTTTTTCTCCTTAAGAAAGGGAATTCCCACTTCTCTGTTGTTGTTCTCCCCACAGAGATGCCCATGCTAGTGTCACCCTGCTACACATGAATGTTGGAAAATCAGATATGAAACAGCATGGTGAGTTTCCAGAACCAGTAGGAGTTGAGCCAGCAATGTTAACGTAGAACCTCTCAGACAAGGAATATCCTGTAGTCTCCTCAGTGACAAATAAGGTATCTTAGCATAGCATTTACATGTACACGTTGGAGCAAGCTGTTTAGGAAGTCCTCATCCTACTCAGGGTGACCAATAAGGAACAAGCAGTTTGATTTCCTTGCTGTAGCTGCCTCAACCTTCTCAGCTACTGTTAATGAGAGATTATAGTCTAAGTCTCCAATTTGCCAAGAACTTTCTGCAACTATCCCATACCAGATATGCACTGGTGAATAGAAAAAACCCCAACCAAATAAATTGGAAGGAACTCCTTCTTTATACCTCCTAAATCACTACCAATCATCACCTCAAGTACAGCCTTGCCACAATGAAAGCCTGACAGTATATAAAAGAATTTTTGATCGCTAGTTTTTATCTGTAAGATTCATAATCTCTCATACCATTAAAAAAAGAAAAGGTAAAGAGAAATACCATCTGAACCGTGGGCATACCGGAGTGCCTTACTCACACCTCACCTTAGTGATGAGTGGAGAGCAACAAAACTGCTCAACAACCACTGGAAAGAAGTAAGGGATAAACGAGACAAGCGAGAGCCTGACTTTTACAACTGAACACAAAAGTGATAGTTGCATCTTTTTAGCTTATGCTTCAGAGGATACTCCATTTGCATAGTTTAAAAGCTTATTCTTGCAGGGTAATAAGTACAATTCACCAGAGAGCCAAACCTCAATTGCTGCTTGCAAAAGAAGCAGAGCGCAAGCCTTAGTGGTGCTCTTACATTCGCACAACTCTAACGAAGCCGGTAAGCGCGGTTTCTTCTTTACAAGAACACCTTTATGAACAAGGACTGTTTAGGCTCAGCTGTTTGTTTCCTTGTCATTTATGATGCTTTCAGCTGCAGTGGATGGGCAGTTCTGTGGGAAGGCTTCGCTATAGGGATTGCTTTACACCATGTAACAGCACACACACATACACATTTTAAACAGCAAAGCCCCATTTGTTTGGCCGTGAGACTCCTGGAATTCTGATACTGGGTACAGTACTGGAATGGTGTGTGGAGGTGATGTCTAAAGAATAAAGTTAAAAGTTTATCAAGAATTTTTGCTTGGGATATGACTGAGGCATCAAGGAATGTACCTAACCTTGAAGAAGAGGTGAAACCAAACGACGAGTCTTACGTGTTCTTTTGCAGTTGCTGACTTAGACATAAAAGATAGCAAAAATATAACTTCTGGAGCAAATGAGAGCCAAGAGTGTATCCCAAACTAACCTTGGGTAATTATAATGCTAAAACACACAGCCATTTGTGAATAATGACCATGCTAATCAGGTAACCTCCCTAAATGTTTTAAACATAAGCTTAGATGCATACGTATAGTTAGGAGTGGTGAATGAATCATCATTATTAACCTATCAGCTGTATTTTATCATTATAGTATTGGGCAGTTTGAAATGTGAGGTGTGCTGGCTGTTGTTAAATGCCTGGCAATCGATTCTGCACAATTGAAATAAAAACAAATATTGCAATTCAGGGTGCTGATGGGCTCTCGCACACAGGGTGAAGAACCCTCATTTAGGGACAACAGGTACCCCCTGAAACACACAGGTGGAAACGAAGAGACAGCCAAGAGAAACCTTCCTGCAAATAGAGATGCTGTATCATTAAAAGTGCTCGACAGGAAAAGGTTATGGAAACAGAGAGAAACATCTGTTCCCGTTGGCTGAAACGACTCACAAGTTGTTTGAGAAGTGGGTGGGCAAACGAGCTTTCACTTTTCTCATTTGGGCCCCTTGCTGGGAAGGGGAGACAAGGCTGGAGTCTCCCAATCAGTTAACTGCCGGAGCTGTGAAAGGAAGTTTCGGCAGACACTGTTGCTTGTTTTGAGACCGTTTCTTTATTTCCACGTGACAGTAGCATGTGGTAAAAGCATGCCTCATACTACCATATGATTCAAGCAGTAAAACATGTTTCCTACAGTATGGCCTTTTAGGGAAAACATTCAAGTACTAAAAATACATTCCAATCTGCATTTTATTTAACTAATGTTTTGTTTTGACCTTTTCTGCGTATTTTCAACCTTTTAGATGATTTTGTCTGTATGTATAAAGAAGCCCTAACAAAACACAATGAGTAAAGGGCTGGAGAAAGGTGTTTATGCTTTCTTCCCGATTCCTGTTATTCCATACACCACAAAATCATCTGATACTTACAGAATCAGCTATAAGAGCCATCAGCTACTGCCCTGACATGGGAGTCATTTGTTGGAAAATACTGGAGAGATAAAGACAACTTTACCTCATCAGTGTGAGGAGAAACAATAATCTGGGGTTAATAATCTGGGTTACAGTTATTTCTCCATCTGGAGGAGATCAATCTACTAAAAAAAAAAAAAAAAAAAAATCAGTAAGATAATATATTTGAAATCAGCTCCCAAGCAACTGATACTGCAAGAGAAAAGTGGTTTTCAGAATTAAACTGGGGGAGGACATGAATGATGCCAGGACACACTGCTAGATGAAAAGGCAGGAGAGAGTTGAATTTTGCAGTTTCTAAAGAAACATGTATTCTCTTCCCTTTGAACCCGCACATGAGGACATGTTCACAGCCCTCCTCCCTTCTAAGTTTCCAGGAACGGCAGGTGACTCTCCAAATCAAAATACCACATCTCTCCTGACAAGAGTTAAAGTTTCACAAAATCCCATGAAGGTGAACTAGGAAGGTCTCAGCAGCTAATCGGTACTGTGTGTCACTTGGGCTCCTCCATCTGCCAATCCTGCCCCTTGCAATGCCTCCGCTCTCTCCCGTCACTAAGTCCCTTGCATCATTTCCAAGCCCTTCATTAAATGCTGTTGGAAGTCTGCTTTTTAACCTTCACGTCTGTGTTTATTCTCTGCACAAAAACAGAGCGAAATCTGTGCCTGGCAGGCATTTCCTTTTGTAAAACTCCTTCTTCTTTCCCTTTCTGACTTTTCAGAGCATGAAATGTGCCTGCTAATCCTAATTGCCTCGGATGAAGAGCCTTGCAGAGACTAGACAAAGGGGGCAGCCTTCCACCAAGGAGCTGTGAGCAGGCACCAGACTCTAAGCTCTCGAGTCTCCAGAGCTCACATCTCACTTTGCCGCATTTCTGAACACCACAAGGACAAACTTCCCCAAGTAGTTCCTGGGAACCTGCCTTCCCAGACTTCCCCTCTCCTGCTGAAATGGCCCTCCCAGCCCGTCTGAGCTCATTGTGAGATGTGACTCAGGCTGGGCAGAGTGCTCAAATATTGCTGCTGGACGTCAAAGCAAAAAAGCTAAATATCCGAATTTTAACAGTCATTTGCCTGTCTGCATCCCAGTGCCAGCTCTCTTACCAAAGAAAAAGTTTGCAAGGTTCCACTGGCACATCCACAGCTGGCCTTTCCATTAGCAGTGCCTCGTCCAGTTAACACAGACACTGTGAAACTGAATTGCTGCAGTACTAAGACATTTTTGCCTCCAACAATCATTAAAGGAGTTAATTTTCTCGTCTAGCAGAGTTTGTCTGGATTCAGAGGAATATTTCAACTTCAGCAACAAAAAACTCCACAGGATTGCTGTAGTTGCCTAACCAGAATGCCCTTACCACTCCAGACTATAAATACTTAAAGGGTGGGTGTCAGGAGGATGGGGCCAGTCTTTTTTCAGTGGTGCCCAGGGACAGGACAAGAGGTGACGGGCACAAACTTGAACATAGGAAGTTGCATCTAAACATGGGGAGGAACTTCTTTCCTGTGAGGGTGGCAGAGCCCTGGAACAGGCTGCCCAGAGAGGTGGTGGAGTCTCCTTCTCTGGAGACATTCAAAACCTGCCTGGGCACATTCCTGTGCAACCTGCTCTGGGTGACCCTGCTTTGGCAGGGGGGTTGGACTAGATGATCTCCAGAGGTCCCTTCCAACCCCGTATCATTCTGTGATTCTGTGACTAATGTTTCTGTCCTCCACAGCTGTCACACCACCTGCATTGTCTGCTAGGTCTACTGCAGTTCACTCATCTAACAGACCCTAACGCAGTATCAGACTAATCCAGCCTTGCTAAAACTGCTGCATATAGTTTCAGGTATTTCAGAGCTCCTGCAATACCTTGAGATTTTCTTGTAGTGACTGTTTGCCAAGACGCTTGCCAACTTCATAGATTCATAGATTGGTCCAGGCTGGAAGGGACCTCCAAATGTCATCTAGTCCAACCTCCCTGCAGTCAGCAGGGACACCCCCAACTAGACCAGGTTGCCCAGGGCCTCATCGAGCTTCACCTTGAATATCTCAAGGGAAGGGGCCTCAACCACCTCCCTGGGCAACCTGTTCCAGTGTTCCACCACCCTCATGGTAAAGAACTTTTTCCTAATATCCAATCTAAATCTCCCCTTCTCCAGCTTAAAACCATTGCCCCTCGTCCTGTCACTGCAGGCCTTTGTAAACAGACTGTCTCCAGCCTTCCTGTAGGTCCCCCTCAGGTACTGGAAGGCCGCTATTAGGTCTCCCCGGAGCCTCCTCTTCTCCAGGCTGAACAACCCCAGCTCCCTCAGCCTGTCCTCATAGCAGAGGTGCTCCAACCCCCTGATCATTTTCGTGGCCCTCCTCTGGACCCGCTCCATCAGGTCCATGTCCTTTCTATATTGAGGGCTCCAGACCTGCACACAGTACTCCAGGGGAGGTCTCACCAGAGCAGAGTAAAGTGGCAGAATCACCTCTCTGGATCTGCTGGCAACACTTCTTTTGATGCAGCCCGGGATGTGACTGGCCTTTTGGGCTGCGAGAGCACATTGCCTGCTCATGTCCAGCTTTCATCCATCAGCACCCCCAAGTCCCTTTCCTCAGGGCTGCTTTCTAATACCTCATCCCCCAGTCTGTATTTATACTGAGGATTGTTTCAGCCCAGGTGCAGAACCCTGCACTTGCTTTTGTTGAACCTCATGAGGTTCATCTGGGCCCACCTCTCCAGCCTGTCCAGGTCCCCCTGAATGACAACCCGTCCCTCTGGTGTATCAACAACACCACACAGCTTGGTGTCATCTGCAAACTTGCTGATGGTGCTCTCAATCCCTCTATGTCGTTGATAAAAATGTTAAACAATACCAGTCCCAGCACAGACCCTTGAGGGACACCACTTGTCACTGCTCTCCATCTGGACTTCAAGCCATTGAGTACCACCCTCTGGGTGCAACCATCCAACCAACTCCTTATCCATTGAACAGTCCGCCCATCAAATTCGTATCCCTCCAATTTGGCAAGCAGGATGTTGTGAGGGACCGTGTCAAAGGCCTTACTGAAGTCCAGATAGATCACGTCCATAGGTCGTCCCTGATCTACTGACCTAGTCACTCTATCATAGAAGGCCACTAGGTTAGTCAGGCAGGACCTGCCCCTAGTAAAGCCATGCTGGCTATCTTGAATCATCTTCGTGTCCTCCACGTGCCCAAGCATGGCATCTAGAAGCTTCAGCCTGTATTCCACACAGGTTATACTTTATCATTGACTCCAGAGCTCCTACATTAGTGCGGCCACAGTTTCAGTTCACATCGAATAATTGATCTCTTGAGCAGAGGCTCAAATTGTGTTGTAACAGCAGTCCCATTTAACCAATATAGCTACACCAGCAGATAGACACAGAATAGATGCAAAAATAACAAGTGAAACTGCTTTTACACAGAAGAGCCTTTTTCATTGTGAGTATGCATTTTAACTAACATGAAATCCTATTAATCCAAACAAATCAGCAAGCCAAATGCCTGCTACCGCCTCTGCAGCTCTTACTGCAAGAATGTGTGCTTAGCACAACTTTAAATGTGCGTGTTTTATGCCAAAACACTCATCTGCAGTGGAAAAAAACTCAGCAGTATCTTCGTAGAGCACACGCATGCCTTATCAACCACCCCATTGCAATAATACAAACTTTCACTAATCCAAGAAGCACTGTGTTCCCTAGAAGGGTTGGAATTCCTGAGATTTAACTGTCTATCAGTACAACACCAAGCTTCCAACCTGCAGCCACCTTTCGCTGTGAAAATAGCAGTATGCAGTATTAATAAACAAGCACGGAAACACATTCGAAGCCTTGCACTTGCCAGTGAATGGAAGACTTGCAAAAATTCTTACTATCCTTAAACACATTTCAGGACTGCCGTAGCACAACACAAGTCCCGCGCGTTCAAGCCTGCAATGAAAATGCTGTGTTAGCTTAGTGACACGGACTGAGAGAGCACTAAGGTAAACACGCTCAAGGGTTGATTACATTTCACGGTCATAATATCCTGTGAGCAGGATAGGTCTGTGGAGGAAATACTTGTCTGTTCTGAATCTGTACTCCTCCAGGGGAGGTTAAAATGAAGTCACATGCTCCGAGAGGAAAAAAAAAATGCACTGCCATTAATAAGAATGCAGGTCCTGACAACTTAAATAAATTCCATATAATAAACTAACAAAGTGTCCTAGGGGAAAGGAAGAGCTGACAGGTGGCATTTATGAAAGATATTTTAAGGGTGTGCTGTACTCATTAAGAGCTTCTCAGACTGGTGGGTCCTGCACAGTCGCTGTGTCTGCAAAGAAAACAGGCACTAACCTTCCATGGGGAATACAAAGCTGGAAAGACGTTGTTAAAGGGAACAATTTATGAGGTATCCCCAGTCTGACAGGCAAAAGAAGAGAAGGCAGAACTGGGAACTAAGCAGCCAGGCTCGCTGTTTTCTGGGTAAAGCAGTGAACAGGGAGACAACCAAAAAAGGCAGAAAATGAGCAAGCTGGGAAAACACAAAATCTAACAATAGTTTAGCTAAGGACAAGGCAGCATGGTGAGATAGAAAGGAGGAAGCTCAGGCTGGAAGAACCCAATGGGGAGACCACATTGTTTCAACTGGAAAAGAACAAAGTAAAAGAAACCTACAGCAAATAAAATACTTGGCTCTTGCGATGCTTTGAATACTTTCTGATGGAGGAATTTTTGAGGGCACTTTGGGATGATCTAAACAACGGCAATGGAAACAAGACTCATTCCTTATCACCACTAGTAGGTTCCAGAACCTCAGTGAATCCACAGGGATCTCTGCGTAGAGCCACTGTGGAGATTCAGGCTCAAGGGGTGACCACGATCCCAGAGAAGGCAGAGCAGGACTGACAAAGCACACCGCTCCACACACTGACGAACCATCCTGTAACAACATGGAAGTAGCAGTGTGACATTCAGACGCAGGATCAGAGCTCTCTGAGGGCAGCAGGACCCTCCCAAGGAGTTCAGCCAAGCTCATAACCTTGTGGTGACTTCTGTAAATCAGTGCCACAGCTGAGTTCAACCCATACAGGTCCAAGCCACTGCAATTACAAAAGTGACTACAAAATGAAAAGAGACTAACGCTTTACCCCCATTATTTTAAGGGGTATTAAAAGTCAAACTCAAAGCCACACACAGAAAAATTAAGACCTAAGCTGAAGACAGTACATCCTAGCTACTCAGCACACAGACCCTGTGCTGCACAATGGATGGATACTTCAGACGGGTTTTATTTCTTTTTAGGGCAGACTTGACCTTAATCCATCTCGAATTAGGAATAGGAAGTTCCATTCAAATATGAGGAAAAACTTCTTTACGGTGAGGGTGACAGAGCACTAGAACAGGCTGCCCGGGGAGGTCATGGAGTCCCCTTCTCTGGAGATCTTCAAGACCCGCCTGGATGCAGCCCTGAGTAATGTGCTCTGGGCAACCCTGCTTTAGCAGGGGAGTTGGACTAGATGATCTCTAGACGTCCCTTCCAACTCTGACAATTTCGTGATTCCATGAATTAGCTCATAATACTTCCAAAGGGTACTAAGCATAACTGTCCAAGAAGCTGCTATACAATATAGGCACCACAGCTATTCCACACCGCATTCATAAGCGACAGTGGAAGGAAATTCAGATGATGAAGGTAGGGCAATCACAATTTACTGGTTTGCAGATCTGGAGATTTGAGCAGGCCATGCATTACTAGAGATAGGAGTCCCAAACTAAAAAGAAACGGTGGTGAGAGGCTCCAAGATCTCATCCTCACAGCAGCAGAGACAGAGGTCCAGCTCCTATCAGATCAACGAATCAGCAGCGGTGCAGCCTGGAAGATAATGAGCACTCCAGGTGAGCGCCTCAGTTCTAGGACTCAGTGTAAAATTACAGTCCCAAAGGCCTCACAAGTCGGAGGACAGAAAAAGTTAGGCAGCAGCTCACTAAAAATCACAGGACTGGAGGGACTGACATTCAGTTACCTCCAGTTTCTTTGCAGGCAGATAAATTATGACAGGGCTTTGCCTTCAGCTTTCACCGTTTCCTGTGTTAACAGACAAGCA
The DNA here is from genome assembly GCF_964106895.1 of Numenius arquata. NCBI lineage: Eukaryota > Metazoa > Chordata > Aves > Charadriiformes > Scolopacidae > Numenius > Numenius arquata. The sequence goes on along the minus strand of NC_133581.1, from coordinate 40,995,116 downwards.
TGTACCTAGCAAATGAGGGGGCTTCTGTGGAATCTCAACAGCCAAGATGGGCAAGAAGATGGATACACACTGCCCTCACACCCCTTCCATGCATTCCACATAGAGGACTCAAGTCCTCAGCTACGTGCTTTCTCACCTTTCAAAGTCTTTGCAAATCTGTTCATTTCACGTGGTCTATAAGCTCCTCCTCTAAAACTTCCTGTTACTGACTCCCTCCCCACCACAACTTAATGTCTCCCAGCATTTACCATCAGCCCTTCTCTCTCATTACGTCTTGCTATGATTTCCAGTCTATAAGCACTGATAGTTATTTGTCTACCCTCAGCCCTCTTTCTCCTTTCTTCCTTCATGCTTTTCAGTGTCCTCATAATGGGATTTGGGGGGGGGGGAGAAGGGGTGTTGGGTGTTTGCCTCCTTCCCCCAGTCATGCTCCCCACCAGATTTTGAGCCTGACCCACCCCTGAAACCAGTACCCATTCCACCACCTATTCTGAGACAACTCTAATGAAAACTGTCACCAGACCAATTTCCTCCACTACACAACTTTTCTACTTCTACTATAGCACCTCAGGGAAGACAGAGAGATCTGACTGGGTCGGTCTGTCATGAACCAAAAGACAGATCCTCAAACAACTCGTGTGTGCAGCACACCAGGAGACACACATCACATGGATGGGTGCATGCATGCCCACACCATGAATGCTAATACGAACAATTGTTTGAAAAAAGACAAAGTGTTTCTCCAGCTTAACTGAAACCCACGCCTGCAATCCCAGCTGCCTCATCACCACCTTTGACTCATTCCTCAAACCCTCCCCTCCTCCAGCCTCCATTTCTCTGTGCAGAATCTCAGTTGCTTATAAGAAAATTACAGTGACATTACTTCCTCCATCCCTTCAGCCTTCCCTTCCCCTCCTGCAGTTCCTCCCATCATATACAGAAGCACCTTCCCAAGCACTCCTTCTATGCACTCCACCTGCCTCTGTGATTTTATCCCCTTCTGCCTATTCCTTTCATGCCGATTTCCATGCCTTGCCACGTGGCAGTACACATTTGTATGCTCTTCTCTTTCCTCTCATAATACACATATGCATTAACTTCTTGCATCTCTAAATTCCCAAGACTCTGGATCACATTTTGGATGTCTAAGGTGGGAAAGGGAAACGCATTCACTCTCATGTTGTTCTCATCTCTAGCTCTCAAACTGCACCATGTGAACCCTTAGCAGTCACTCCTCTTTTTCTGGTAAGTCCAGTTTGGGTTCTCTCCAGCCTACCTTCCATCACTCAAATACTACTAAAGCTACTCTGCTTCTAGTGACCTCCTTCCTGGTCAAAGCTCAGGACTAGTAGTCTAACTGTCATCATTATCCTTTACTTAGCAAAGGTGATAATATTTTTGATTCTTGGATTACTCCTCCCCTTGCCTTCTGTGAATAACTTCCACCACTACCAATCTCACCACCCCCAAAGATGCTGAAAGGAGACAAATGAGCAATTACGAACATCACCACAACTTCTTCCACGCTGATCTCTCAACTTCAGAGCTGGCAGCAAGCAATCTAATGGGTCATAAGCTGCACCTACGTACCCCCTCCCACCTATTGCTGCAAAAACAGGTGGGTTGTTGAAGCAGGTTGACACAGCTGAAATTGTACGGTTTCATGCAGCGCTTGAAGCAAAGGAAACAGATGTGAATGTGGTTCCCAGATCAGCAAGAGCTGGACTGGGAAACCAGGGAACTCAGCAGAACCTGAGAGCCCAGAGGGGTGACTTTGGTAGAGGCTGGCTCACAGCTCCTACTGATTTTGAACTCTCAGAACATGGTAACTCCTGAGTGCCGGGCTGCTGGATTCCAGCCCACGCCGAGCTCAGCAGGAGAGCGTGTCAACCTACTGCTCAAGAAAGCAAAATACAGCTTCCTTTAGTAGCACTGGCTTGCAGCTCCTGCTTAGTTCAAAACCAGCTCTCTGGGCTCCTGCAGACACTGGAGACCATTCCCTCTTCTGCCTCACTCCAGAGGTGATGGTATACTGATTTTTAAAAAACAAGTGGATGGGGAGGGGGAGACATATATGATGTACACCTCCACCCTCGGTTCCTGTTTATATTTGTTGGTGTACAAAACCTCCTGCTGTCTGCATTAACTTCTGACTGAGTTCTGAGGCAAGGAGATAAAAGCCAGTATGAGTTTATAATAGTGCTCTCATCCTGAATAGGGTCCCTGTTTGCTGTTGCGCTAATACTGTTCGGATCTTCTGCTTCCTTTTCTTTAAGAATTTCTCTGTTTCAGACAGGACACTTACCACATGTTTAACACTCAAAAAAACCATCAACAAACACAGCTTTTATGTTTTTGGCAAAGTTCACAGCCTAAATTTACTTCCCTAGGCTCTGCCCTGGGCAAGGGCATGTTCCAAAACTCCTCCAGCCTCCGCATAGAGAGGGTGACTTCTTGGTCTGGCTGACATTAAGCTAAACCACACAGGTAAGGTAAAGCCATCTGGGATGAGCAAACCCACAGCTCAAAAGGAACTCCGAAAAGGCAGGTAAGTTGTGACTAACCTTACAATACCTTCCCATACCTCTTCCCCAGTAATCAAGGAAAGCCAGCGGGCCAGAAGCATAAAACCAAAAGAGAGAGAAAGCTGTGGTAACGATACTATTGTGAAGGGAAAACTATCACTGCAGAACCTAATAGCGAGAAACAACCTTCATTTTGCATACACTAACTGGTCATAGATTGATACATTAATGCTCAGTTATAAAAAAAAACCAAAACACCCTCCAGGGTAGCAAGCAGAAGGATCCAGTGCTACAATCTCATCTGTCTGGGAAACGGAGCTAGGAATCAGTATCCAGCATCCTTATCGGATCTCTCATACAACATACAACCACGTTGCCGAAGCAAGAGCGTCCTCCACCTTTACAGCAGGATGGCTATAAAAATGTCCGTGAAGATATCCTATGTTGGGTGTAGCAAATCTGGGCTCAGGGTTTGCTTTGTGGAGGAGGTGTGTTTTGGTTTCCCCCCCACCCCCCCATTTAAAACACGTAAGCAAAAATCATGACTATTCTCTTCAAAGATTACAGCCAAATGTGGCAGGTCACTGACAATTCCTACCTCCTCCACAGGGCAGATTACCAGGGTTTCTGCCTCCCCTCTGCACTCTGGAGTGTGGGTAATTATTTTATTCTTTTCCTTTCCCCTTTAAAAAGGGGGCAGCAAGGTGTGGGAAAATACTTTTATGGCTAAGCGAGCTTTACCACCCACAAAGAGACAGGTCCCCAAGGGGCCCTCACCGCCCACAAAAAGATGAGTACTTCTGCAAAATCTCACCCCTTCTGATATAATGATATGTAGAAATTCATTGCTTTAACAATCCACACAAAAGCAATCTGCCTGCTCCCTTCACTTTTAAGAACACCGTCATCTCTCTCCAATACCTTTCTGAATCTCAAAGCCAGCTTTAGCTTCCCAGCCACCATTACAAAGAAAGGCTTACTGGGACAGTCTACATCAGCAAATACAATACACACTCTTTCTCAGATTCAGTGCTCCCTTCCCAGCACTGGGCACTGGAACAGAACACAGCTCATGACATGATGCAAGTGGCTAGCAGGACCTTTCCTGCACTAGGACCACTGAGGACATCCCATCAAGACTCCTGTAGGTATACCAGGAACTGTGGGACCAGCAGTATGCTCGTAAACTTCCCCTTAAGCCCAGGCAACAATTTTGCTAGTTTAAACATCCATGTACTGGAAAACACCCACACCTGTTTCAGCAATTAGCTACCATAAGGTAAGTGGTGAACTTTATGCAGCAGGACTTTAAGAAATAAAAAAAAAAAAAAAAAAACAACACCCTAACACCACTACTTGGACATCTGCCATTTGTTTCTAGTCTAAATTGGTCTGACATCAGCTTCTGCATCTCCCTATGCCTTCTGTCTATTGAATTAAAGGGTGCTCTAGCAGAAATCGTTCCCCCACATAGATATATCTAGACCAATCAAGTAACAATGGCTACCTACTACTACTTTGTTTAGCTAACTGCATTGAGCTTATGTCATTCTATAGCTGAAGTTTTCCTCAGCTGATTTTTTTCTTCAGCTACTTTGTGTCTGCACTTCAGAAGGGCTCAAGAGTCGCACATGGATTTGCCTACCATCTGGAATGCTGTTAATAAGATCACATAAAAAGATAAAAAGACAACAGCAGTTTCATAATCCCCCATATTGCCTGCCTATATAAGGTCTTAAACATTATCTCTATGTCATTATGACAGGAATTCACGTTCCCTTGGTTCATGTGCAATTCCCCAAAGACATTTTCAGAGTCACTACTTTTCACGAAACAAACCTTCACAAACTGCAAATAGGATACCCATTACTCGTCCCAAGGTATCCAATCTCACTCTGGGCTGTCATAATATTCACTTGCCCACGACATATCATTGCCTGGATCACCACTGGGAAAGAAGCGACTGGAGGAAAGATCTGCTTTCCAAGTAAACGGATGCCACCGTCACACTCCATATTTTACTTCCTACTGACAGAAGTGGATTGACCTCAGACCCCAAACACCCGGTTCTTTGAAAGGTCAACAGCAATAGACTGGTAAGACTGAACTCTAGACTCTTCAGAGTGCTTAACAACTAGCTTCTTTGAAATACATCTTGCCTCAGGCCCAGAGTCATTCCATAAAGGCGCTTCCTTTAACTGTCCAGAATCTTCCCTATTGTTTCAGCCTAATTCAAGTACCTCTCTGCTCCCATTTGAACCATCTTCCACAAACCACAGAAGCCTATGTACTAGGGCTGGTAACAATAACCCTGTGATTACACCACCATCTCTTCTGGGGAACGTGATGGTAAAAGTGTAATTATCACTTCAAGGCTCTGTATTGGGGACCTCTAAATGCTTTAATAGGACTTTGTCCTGTGGAAGACAAAGTCATACATATTTCTCTAACAAACTTCTCTCCAAGGACAATGTACAGCAAACATCTCCAGGACTCCTGAAATGCAGGCAGTGTCTGGCGCGCTTGAGTAAATGCAGATCTTTCCAACTACTGCTAATCTCAGTGCAGTCACATTTCCACATACCACCCAAAAATCTCCTGACACCTCAGACCTCATCAAGCATATCCTATAAAAAAAAAAAAAAAAAAAAAAAAAGAAGTGGTCTGCACTCACTCTGACCAGAAAAGTTGTGCTCATTCTAATCTCAATTAAGTTGTAAATTATGCTCATAACACACAGCCACTAATCCACACCAACTCCTTCTATGGACGCTTACACTACAGAAGTAGACAACAGAGGGGTTTTCAGCTTTCAGTTCAGCTTACCAAAAGGAACTGAAAATGAGAGACTCTTGGCACAAAGTAAGTATCCTCATGGAAAGCTAGTAACAAAGCGTTCTCCAGTAACATCTAAGCGTTCTCCAGTAACATCTGCTCTCTCAGACAAACCTTGAAAGAGCCCAAAGTTCTTTGCAGTAACAGCCATCAGAAGGTTTTACAATAGGGTTAGGAGATAATGCCAATACATGCAACAAGAAGCAGCTGTACCTACTGCTGAAATATGGTGATTAACACACCTTCAGCTAAAACAAGCTCCATTCTCACCTACGCTGAGTCCAAACATCATGTCACTGCACACGTGCATTCACACAACTCAGAGAATCACTGAAGACTGAGGGTGGAAAGGACCTCTGGAGATGCTCAAGTCCTACCCCCTACTCAGAACAGGGTTAATTACAGCAGGCTACAGGGGACTATCTCCAGTCAAACTCCAGTATCTCCAAGGATGGAGACTACACAACCTCCCTGGGCAACCTGTTCCAGCATTTGAACGCTCTCATAACAAAAAAAAGTTTTCCTAAGTTCAAATGGAATTTCAATTTGTGGCCATTGCCTTTTGTCCTTTCACCATTGAGATGATCCTAGCTCTCTTGTCTTCATTCCCTCAGGTGTTTATACACCTTGATAAGATCCAGCCCCGAGACCTCTCTTCTCCAGGCTGAACAGGCCCAGCTCCCTCAGCCTGGCCCCTCAAGTCAGAGTTTCCAATCCCTTACCCATCTTTGTGGCCCTTTGCTGGACTCGCTCCAGTATGTCCGTGCCTTTCTTGCACTGGGGGCCCAGAATTGGACAAAGCACTCCAAATGTAGCATTACCAGGGCTGAGGAGAAGGATCAGCTCATTCAATCTGCTGGCAATGCCCTTCCTAATTCAACTTTGTGTACTGTTGGCCTTCTTTACTGCAAAGGCCACATTTGGTGGCTGATGTTCAACTTGTTGCCCACCAGGACCCCCAGGTCCTTTTCTGCAAAGATACTTTCCAGTCAGTAGGTCCACAACCTGTACTGGTGGATGGGGTCATTCCTCTCCAGGTGCAGGACTTGGCATTTCACTGAACTTCCTAAGATCTGTTGGCCCATTTCCCTGCCTATGAAAGCCCCTCTGAATAGCAGCAGAGCTTTCTGGTTCATCACCTACTCCTCCCAATTTTGCTGAGGGTGCACTCCGACCCATCACCCAGGTGATGAATGAAGATGTTAAACAGTATGTATTGGCCCCCAAGCAGATCCCTGAACAGGCCAAAAGTCTGTTTTCCTGAAGAACTTTTCCCACAACGCTGTCCTCTAGATAATTCCTTATTTATCTGCATATGCTCAAAGTGGGCCTTTTTTACCCCTTTTGAGGCAGGAAACCAGAAGAGCAAAATATGATGAAAGATCTAGAAAACATCTAGTGACAAGACATAAGGCTAATTCACTTACAAATAAAACTTGATTACAGTACTCATGCATTTGCTTAGCTAATATGTTAGCTTGTGAGGCATAAGAAATAGAATAAGTTTAAAAAAAAAACAAACTCAAAAAATCTAGAAGAAAAAGCTGCAGAAAGAGACAAAGGGTACAGACTCTCCCAAGAAAACTTGATTACCTACTGCAGACAGTGGTAGGGTCTGTGTACTGAGAAGGGGTATGCGGGGGGGGTGTAAGTGGAGAGCGACTCCACCTTTTCAGTGGATAAATGTAGAAAATAAAGAAAGCAGGTGAGCAGCACTGATCAACAGTAAAGCTATACGCTACGCTGGCACTGCCACTCTGCCAAGCAGCGTTCATCTCTGGAAGCAAAACACTCACGAAAAAGCACTTTTCATACAAACCAAAAGCTGTTGCTTTTCCTCCTCTCAAAAGTTCCTGCTTTCTTTGTTTCTGAGACCACCTTGTTGCTTTCGTTTAATGCCTTCTGCCCAGGCTCCTCTCTAGATATCATCTTTTCTGCACTCAGCATCAAGGCAGGATGCAACCTTTAGGCATGTAAGGTATCCACGCACTCTTCCAAAGCTCCCTATATAATCAGTGATAACCTGGCAACTCCACAAAATATTCAGAGCACCTAAGTTCAGAGCTCACTTCAGGTGATGAATCAGAGCAGAAGTTCTCTTTCTCTGCTAACTATACAGGAAGCTTACCCTCCCAAGTCAGATGCCCCCAAAATTACAGTGTAAATACCCCCCCATAAGAATCCACTGCTTTGTGTGTTATTTCCAGTTGACTCACATCTCTCTCAATTAACATATTCCCAGACTTTGCAGATTGAGATGAGCAATGGCTTGAGCTTCAAAAACATGAAGGAAAGACAAGAACAAAAAGGACTGAGTGAGAGCAAGCTTTAAAGCACTTATAGCACTATTTTGGCTCTTTAGTTCACCTTTATTGTGCAACATTTAAGAGACTTTTTTAGACTGTCTCCAGCTCTCAGGTGTGAAGAGGCAGCTCCTTCCATATAAAGACAGTGATACACAAAATATTACAAATTTATTTTAGAAATTAAACCAGTTTGGGAGTCACTCAAGCCTTGGGAGTACTCTAATCTCTGGAATCAAATAGGGGACAGCATCTTACAAGGGTTCTGATGCAAGTTCATTCCCTCTATCCTTCAATCTCTAGTGCTTTACACTTTTACTGTCCCAACCAAAGAATTCAAACTGGATCTGTTCACAGCCAACAACAGAGAAGTGTTTGTGCCCACAGAGCACCTTTGCTGCTAAATGGAAAAAGCAAGTGAACAGAAGCGTAGAGCAAGCAGGGCATTGTAAGTAGACAGCCAGATTAACATTCTTCCATTCCAGCACACAAAGCATCCTGACATTTTCTAGCCGTCTGTGTTTTTTCTTTGCTGGTCTTCTGGAGCTCTCAAGTCATCTTAGTCCTAGTCTGTAGAGCTGTGCATCCCCGCAAGCACATTTGAAGGATGGGGGCATCTTGGAACGGAATTCACAGCTCACTGACACCGTATGCAACAGAACGGGATTAGGTCAAGAAGACTTGAGCCATGGGAGGCAAACACACCTGCAACGCCAGAGGAATTGGAGAATCTGCCTGCAATATGGTTTCCAGGGAAACCAAAGCAGCCTCTTATCATGATCACTTTCATCATTAGAGCAGAAGCGAAAGGTTACTGGGATAATTCTAGTTGCAGCAGCAACCAATACTGTATCCAATTATATGTATCACAGGCTCATCAATGCCTATGTTAACTGGCTTTAGGATTGAGCCATTTACTTGTATTTGAACATTAGCCCTTAACACTGCTAGAGTGATCAACAGATTGGGAACGTGCACCAGGAGGCACCTTAGCTAGTGGGTCTGGTTTGAAAATTTGACTGGGGAGAGGTCATCATCCTAATTCTTCTTATGAGAACTATCACATGCTCAAATAAATGTTGTCCTCCTGTAACAGGAAGATTTATCCAGCATCTTAGCTAATTATCCTGATGAAACTTGAAATGCTCTAACAATTGCGCGTTATCAGTTTCTGGCTGAAGTATAGAAATTCACTTGAAGACACGTGACCTAGAATTCTCCTGGGGAGCCAGCTTTGAAGAATGGGATAGTTTATGCAATTCTGGGTACACAGCAGCTGACCATTATACTTTGAAGTCCTAGATCCCAATTAAAGGCAGACTATCAACTGATTCTTAGCTTCACCTATAGCCTCAGCCCTACCCCAGTCTAACAAGGCCACGGACAGACAGCTTTGTTTGGCAAGCCCAGCAGAGATATCCAAAGCTGCACTATTATTACTCTTGCAGCAGATCACACTCAGAATAGGCATGGGGTATGGAAAAATCTGTAGTATTAAGCTCATTCTTTGAACATATGTAAGTGTTCAGTCTCTGGTCTGAATCTATTACCCTGAAATAGCAACGAAATTACTCAACTGTAAATGTATAGTGTCGTATCACGCAAGTCCTTAAACCATGCTCATTCTGGATTTCCCCATGAGGTGGAGGACTCAGAGCAACGGTGTTGGATCATATTTAAACAGATAAAGCCTGATGGCAAAGCCAGAATAGACAAACATGATCTGCGTCCGTGCAAGGAAAAATATTTTGTTTGTTGAGATACACATAACTGAATAATGCCTATTAAAACAAAGTGAGGCAAGACACAAGGATTTCACAAGGCCAGGTAACTCTGTCATAAACCAGTCAACTTTCACCTGCAGGTCTCCTGCTGAGTAACAGGAATGTCAACAAACCGGCATCTGTGTCAATTTTTAAAGCCTCCTGATAAGTTCCTTGGCAAACACTGATTTTCTTCTTCCTCTGAGTTTCCACTGAACTGAAACTAAAGCCTTCTTTTGTTCCACTATACCATTAGCATGTCTGTGTCCATCCCGACGTAGAGCATTACTAGAAAGCCTAAAGGAAAAGTTCACATAGGCAAACAAGAGGTCACAAGCACTTCAGGGGCAATGAAGTGGATCTTGTTTTAAAATGGTTTTAGTGACTTTTTAAAAAAGATATTGAAATGTACATCTGCCTAATATCAAGTGCCAAAAATATCTATGACTTGACCTTCAAATTACTTTGCAGTGTCGTGCTCACAATGTGAATTAGGACAAAGAGAAATTTATTTTAAAAAAAACACCAAACAAACCAAAACCAAACAAACAAACCAAAACCAAACAAAACAATGGGTAGAAATATTCAGCTTAAAGAAGAAAAAAAAAAAAAAAAAAAAAAGCAGTAGGAGGTGGTAAACACAATACTGAGCCGTGTGTTTCCTGGCTCCAGAGCCAGACGTGTCAACGCTGCTGAACTTTGCAGTAGTACTAACTCCCATTACAAAAGGCGTAACCCCATCCCACAGAATAGCTCTTTGGGATCACCTGGGAAGCACAGGGGAAGGAAGGGGAAAAAGAAAAAAAAAAAAAAAAAAAAAAAAAAGGAAAAAACCCCACTCTGGTGGCCTGCAAATAGCAGAGAACCCAAGAGACCAGAAGACTGAACCGGCCCCACGATGTGGTATTGGACTCGTGTTGCCACACACAATTGGCTAGTCCTCTCGAGTGAGAAGCCAAAATGTATTTATTGCTTTCACCATCACTTTAGCAAACAACCACTTCAACTGGCTTTCACGATACGGACGTTTCCTTGGAGACCACAATCCCACCGTTTACAGCAGTTCACCAAGGAGAGGAGAGTCCAGAGGGTAGCTTACAGCCCGCACCACCAAGAGCTTTAGAAGAGCTGCCAAATGAACTCTCAGGTTCTTTGATGAATCTTGAAATAAAAGAGGAATGTGGAAGACTGAAAAATATGCTAGTATTACACCAGTATTTTAAAAGGTTGAAATAGGATGAGACATGTCAGTCTTGTCAGCATGACATTGATTCCAGACAAAATAATGAAAAAGCTGATATAAGACTCAGTTAATAAAGGATTAAAGGAGGACAGTGTAATTACTGCCAATCAACATAGACTTTACAGGAAAATATAACTTGTCAAACTACCAACACTTTTTGGTGTGATTACAAGTTTGAACGCTAAAGGTAGCGATGTTGATGCAATATATTTTTCACATGGTGTTTTACTTGGTGCCAGAAAGCACAGTGATGCAGCACATTCTATCAGCTAACTGATAGGTCTGAACCGCACCAGTAGACACGGAGTCAGGCAGGAAGGCGCTACTGGGATTCGTTGTTGTTCCAGTGCTACATGCAAATTAGGCTGCTGGCATGGAGACATCTCTGTCTGTCATGTTGACTAGTATCGCTTCGTTCTCCCCCTGAACTCCCACCTACTCTACCCATCTGTTGTCACCTTTCCTATACTTCGCCTGGAAGTGCCTTGAGGCAGGGACGGCCACCAGTCCCTGTCTAGTACAAAGGAACTCTCTAACCCTGACCTAAGCCCTGCCTGCCACGTCGGAGTCATTCTGCCAAACCTACTGCGTTGCTGCACTAGCCCCTCCGCTTAGAAAACCTGCGATTTTTAGCTGTTCGTTAAAGCAGGCTGCTCTAAGAATTTATTCACAAGGCAGTCTTTCCTAGCGTGGAGCTATTGTCTGTAACAGTCGCATGAGAACAATACTTCAACACGGAAAGCTGTTCACATAAAACAGACAGCTGAAAGGAAACGCGGCCAGAACCTGACAGCAAGAGCCTTGACATTAAGGAATTCAGTCGGTACACCACAAAGTAATTCACATACCATAAGACCTCCGTCTGTTGTTTTTATTTCCTCTCTGCATACAGTAGAAAGTGGGGCAGGGGACAGGAGCAGAAATGTAATTGGGTGTATTTCCCCAAACAACAGCTCTCACTCATACTTGACCACAGAAGTCTATTGTCAATTTTTAGAAAGCTGTCAGGTTAGGAACACAGGAGGGGGTTGGCATCTCTTCTCAAATGCTGTAGAGGTTACATAAGAAATACATTTGGCATTTATGCACTTAAATGTAATTCAGAAATGACAGTCTGGATACATGGTAGGATGAAGCAATTTAAGGCACTCAAGCTTAGATTAGTCTGTGTTAATGGGAAGATAGATGACTGATTTTTCCGTCAGCCAAGGCCAGCAACCTTACCCATAACTACCAGGCCAGGGTTAAAGCACTTCTGAGCTTGAGTAGAGGGGTTTTTCATTATGATAGTGAAGAAAAAACTACCACAAGCTTTGGCACAGGCTAACTAAAAAGGAAAACATACTATCTGCAAACTTCCAATGCAACTTCCTGCAACTGCAACTTCCAATGGCTCTGAAATATAATATTGAAAATCACAACGCTGCTGCCCAACACAAGAAATTCTCCAACTATTCCACAATTGCAACCTTATTTTCTAGTTCTCATCTTTCATGCCTCCACTTAATATTTACAACTTCAACTCTCCTGGTTTCTGTGACACATTAACATGTTTTTGAGAACAAACGTAAAAAACATTTTGAAAGCTGAAAGCGTAAATACAGACTAAAGTAAACAGAATATTAAAACAATGTATCACAAGCAGCTGCTGTATTAGGAGAATTAATTTTATATTTAAATCAACAAAAGCCTTTACTGTGGAGTCACAGCTGTTCCCAGCAATGTGAGGTTTCACGACAATTGATTAGGGAATTGAGGTTCCAATTTCCTAATTGGAATTAGGGCCACGAAAATGATCAGAAGGCTGGAGCACCTCTCCTATGAAGACAGGCTGAGAGAGCTGGGGTTGTTCAGCCTGGAGAAGGAGGCTCCGGGGAGACCTTATAGCAGCCTTCCAGTACCTAAAGGGGGCTACAGGAGAGATGGGGAGGGACTCTTGATCAGGGAGTGGAGCAAAAGGACAAGGGGCAACGGTTTTAAACTGAAAGAGGGGAGATTTAGATGAGATATTAGGAAGAAATTCTTTCCTGTGAGGGTGGTGAGACACTGGAACAGGTTGCCCAGGGAAGTTGTGGCTGCCCCATCCCTGGAGGTGTTCAAGGTCATGCTGGACAGGACTTTTGAGTAACCTGGTCTAGTAGGACGTGTCCCTGCACATGGCAGGGGGGTTGGAACTAGATGATCTCTTTAAGGTCCCTTCCAGCCCGAACCATTCTATGATTCTATGACACTGTAGGAGCTAATAAACCTTGTCTTAGGTAGGCTCTGTACAGTGCCATACAGAAAAGATTGATCTTGTTTGTTGAGAGTCCCATGATTACAACTTCTGCCTTCTTTTGTTAATCTTGGCACACACACCAAACAGCAAGTACATATATTTTGGGGCTCTAATTCCCTGAAACATGCAAGGAGAAAAAGCCAGGCTGTTTCCCAGCCATTAAGCAAATGCAAATGCAGCCTTGCAAACTGCAAGGAGGGCTGGAGGAGGGCTAAAGGCAGGTGTCTCCAGCAAAGTGGGGCCACACGAGTTCTGCAGCGTTGCCTCACAGCAAGTAATTGTCTCCCAGTGTGCTGTTTCCACGTGCCTACAGCCAAAGCCCACACAGGCAGCAAGCATGGGAAAGTACATGCAAGCTCCACTCCTTCCTAAGGAAAAAACCATAGAAGTGCTTCGGAGGGCAGCCTTTGGTTGAGTTCTTACTATTACTGCAACAGCAAGGTCTGTGAACCACGCACTCAAACCAAAACGGCCAGGGAAACACAAGTCTGGGAGGTGCCAGAAACCTGTTACCAAAGACAAGACCACTGCCATCAGTCACTCAGGAACAGCAACAGTTCCACCCCAAAATGGTTGGGAAAACTCCAACAAAGACTCTTAAGAACAGGTTAGATAAATCCTGTCCCAATTGGTTTGGGTATAGTTGATCATGCCTTAGGATAAGGAAAAAGGTCACGCAGCCTCTTGAGAAACCTTTCAGCACTCCTTTTAGTGGTGGTCCTGTGATTACCCACAGGAATAAAGAGAACCACAACCTACCTGTCCATACATTGTCCCTTGTTCTCCCCCGAGATCCAAGATGACTCCCCTGCACTGGGGTTAATTACAGAGCAACTCAGATCCAGCCAAAAGAGACTCACCCTCAAGATGTGTCATCTATAACCATCTCATTCATGAACTGCCAGAGTGCCATACTCCTCCTCTCCCCCCCACCTCCCTTCCCACCTCCGCCTGCCCTTTAAGGCTCCCAAATGCCTGTGTGCTGTATGTGGTGGCAGCTGAGTTTTTTAATATGCACTTATTAAGATCCTAATTGAATCCCGCATTGCCTTGTGTGCATCTTGCCAGCCGGAACATGAACAAGGCACCCTATAATTCAATTAGAAGGACCTGCAGCAAGCTGATCATTAGTCTGTCAGGTTGTTAAGAAAAAGACATCTAGGAATAGAGGAGAAAGTTAAACAAAGGGAGAATTGTTAACAGCACCGCTCCCCGATTCATGCAGGGACTCCCATACATGTACTTGAGGTGTGAAATCTGCAATGCACAAGCACTTGAACGACAGCTCACTCTAACAGTCCTTTCTCTTGTTTCAGGTGACTTAACCAGAGCCTCAGAAGTTGGAATTAAGACTTTTCCTCATCAATCCTCCTCTGCTCAGATTCATGAGAAAAATCCTACATGACTACTGCAAACAAGGCAATCTCATTACCTGCCAAAACCCTGTTGACAGAGGAATGGGTGGCCAAACCAGGTTGTCCCCGCTCATGGAAAATCCCAGCATAAGGCAAGTATTCTGGTAGCAAGAAGCGTCTGCAAAACAAAAGAGAGTAAACTTGCACGGAGAAAGACATCCCAGTATACTACAGTCCTGGACAGAAACTGTAATTACTTTGAGGAAATATGACTATATTCCAGCAGACTACAGCAGAGGGAAGGCTGGACTCCTCTGCTTAGCCAAGCACTTCACTGCCTCAAACAAAAGGCAAGTTACAGATTAGATCCTCCTCTGATGAATGTGGCTGTGAAGAGTAGCATTAAGCAAATCCTTTACCTCCTACAACAGCTTTCTAATCTCAAACCAGCACGTTGCGCTGAGAATCTCTGATCAGATTCTTTTCTCCTCCTATTTTGCCTTCACACCACAGCCATAACCTGCAGGTAAGAAGCACTAGGACCTTCAAATGTCACAGGATGAACTGATCACACTACCACGCCATCTCAGGGGTCCCAGAAATTGCAAACCAAGAAAATTGCAGTCCTGTGCCAGAAAAGGAATCCATCTGAAAGCACCAGAGAGCTGTACTGCAACTGGTACCTCCAGGATTTTCACACCCTTTTACTCTTACATGTATAAGCCTTACCTCGGGACAAAGCGCCCCAGCGATGGTGCAGACATGCGGGCATTCCGGGGAGCTCGGTGCCTGGATCGGTCTCCATTGTCCCTTCAGCAAAAGAAAAAAAAAGAATTCTACATTAAAAATACTATGTAATAAAGTATTATCCAAGAAAAGAAAAACCCAACAACGTTATCTAGTCATCCTGAGTATACAATTGAGGTTTAATGGTTCTCTTGCATAAATCACATGCTTCTAACGTTCCAAATGCATACAACCCGCTGTACCTGACAACTTACTCCTGACAGTTTTACATATGGGTAGCCTAATGTCCACTTTCTTCGTGGTTTGGCAGTGTCTCAAAAGTATCAACAAAACCACAGAGGGTCAATGAATCAGTGTCAGCACCTGAGCAAATGAACGAGAAACCTTGTAATTTGTACTGGGAGAGCAAAAGCAAGCACACTACAGTCCTGATGAGAACTTTGTTCGTCAAAGAGATCAGCTAAGTTTCATTTTTTCATTCCCAGAAGCACAGGTAAAAGAACATAATCTGCAGACTACTCTTTTGCACTCCTTTCCTCAAGGTCCAATTTAAGTGCCATCACAGCTTAAGATAACCTCACCTTTCAAAAGCTTCTCCAGTGAAGTCAGAAATGTTAGGTGGTATCAGAGAAAACTGTACCTCCTCAAAAACCTCTCATTCTGTTTCACAATAAATCTATCTATGGCCCTTGGGGAAGGAGGGTAAAGGGTCTAGTAACTATTATCCAACAGTAGATATAGGAAAGTCTTCTTCCCCAGCAGGGCAGTGCAACACTGAACAAGTTATCCAGACAGGCTGCGGAGCTGAGATCCTTGGAAGTCTCATGACTGAAGGCAAAGCCATGGCTGACCCATTCTGATTTTGGCAATAACAACCGTACAACTAGCAGGAGGACAAACTGGAGCACCTCCAGAGTCCCCAGCAAACAAAATTCCTGATATTGCATTCATAGGTCACAACAGGACCTGTAATTATACAGCACTAAAACTGCAAGGAAAATAATGAGACTCCATCAGTGACTCTGGAGTTCTGAAACAGACCTCCGCAGTGCTTTATTCTGCATTCAGAAATTTACTCTCTGCATGACCTTGCACAAGTAGCAAGTCTGTTCTCCCCAGACTCCAGATCCTCATCTGTAATTGCAGCCCTACGTCTCCTTCCCAGGCAGTTGTGGGGAGAATATTACTTGCGGAGCCTTGGAGTCACTAGGAAACTAAATATTCCTTATGCAACACACTAGAAGCACATTCCAAACCCACTCCAGCAAGCTGTGCATTTTATAAAAATTTTTTGTTTTGCTTTTTTAAAGTCAATGAGCAAGAAACGTGGGCTGAGAAGAAAGTCCATTACGTGGCTGTTTCCCACACACTTGAGGAACCAGGAACACAAGAGCAGAGGTTGTTCTGCAAAGCTCGTTAGCATTTCAAGCTATTTCACCAAAACCAAATCTAAATCAAAGCTTCCATTTCTCCTCCCACTGCAGACGCAGCATTTGCGGTTCACAGCCAAAGCTGCACCTCGCCCTGAGGTTTCTGTGTAACCAGCAGGGTTCCTGAAATCAGCAAAGGAAAACCTGCTGCTGTTCTTTTACCAGAGGCCTCCAGCCCATTAAGAAGCAGATCAATAATAGAAGGAATCCTGCAAACTCGAGTGCTGACACACTAACTTTTCCTGCTAAAGGGAAAAGGCCAAAGGAGAAAAAAATATCTAAAAAGTGTCACCTTCCAGATCTTGCCACACACAGTAAGAGCTAGCGAAAGTCAGACAAGAAATACACTTTTTAAAAGTCTGTGTAGCAGTTTCTGCCATTCACTAGAATCAGAAGATGCTTTTGAAAAGGACAAACATCAGCACGAGAAACTATATCCCACAAAACTGTCCAGTCGAAGAGAATGTCAGCAGCGGGTTTCAAAAGGAATGAAGAATTGGCTCCAGCAGACAAAAGACAACGAAGGTGCTAAGTCTCCCACAGCCCAAATCAAGAGACGTAAAGCAACTAATTGTTCAAGTTCTTTAAAACACCACTAGCCAATACTCTTAGCATCCATAAAAGCACTTTAGGACACAAATTTTCTAATCAACAAGACTTTCTGATGTGAGAACTCCGCTCTGTACTGTCCCACCGTGCATATAATCCTCCTCCAATAACAAAATGCCCAGAAGGGAAGAGATACAGACTAGACTTTTCTTCAGTTTTCACCACGACAGACATAGCATCTACCAATTCAAGAAACAGCAATCTATTTTTATCATCCCCTTAAAAAAATAATTAAAGAACACCACACCCAAACAGCCACTGCCCTGTAACTAAAACAGCAGAAATGGGAATGAGAAACAGTGACTATCCTTTGAGAATGCTGGAATTTCTATTTACTGTAATGGAAGTGTAAGATACTCCCCTTTAGCAAAGGAGAGTGTATTACTAAACTTTACTCTGAAACACTAATTTACAGAGTGTTTTATATCTAAACTCCCATGCTCAACTCCATACAAGAGGGTTTTTAAGCATCTACTGCAGAAAAGCTAGAACAGCTGACATTATCCTGGTGCCAGCTGAAGATTATTTCTGCACCTTCTAAAAAGGAAAATAAAAAAAAGCCACCCTACAGATCAGTGAAGATGGGTGGCACTTTGTGTTATTTCTGTACCACATACAGCCTGCTGACAGAGGGAGGAGAGCAGATGTTAGCACGACTGCAGTGCCAGCATGAAGCACTCCAGTAAGAAATGAAAAGTTTCCAAAGTTCTCTGAAGTACTGGTAAAGATCTAATGCTCTATTTTCTATTTAGTGAAAACTGGCCATTAGCTAATGATTTGCAGTGAAGAGTTTAATTAACATAACCTGGAAAAGCAAATCCCTCGGACTGTGTGTGTCTACATTAAAAAAAAAAAAAAGCGTCTTCAGAAAAGCAACCCAATAACCTTGCAAAAGTAAATGAAACAAGATGTGCCCCAGCAAGTGCTATTATAGCGTGAAGAAGGTGTCCTGTTATGCCCTCTGTTATAAGCACACCAGCAAATATGAACAGCACAGGGGAAACTTCTGCAGTGAAAAAATAATAATGAAGGAACTAAGCAATCCATTGAGCAAGATGTAGGGAAAGAATCAGAAGTAATCAGCATGTAAGGTAACACACTAATTTGTCTCTGGAGGAAAATTACAAGAACCAACAAATGGTCAAAACAACTTGAAAGGTCTGGCTCAAAATTCACGTTATTCATAATTTGTTCAGATACCAGTGTGGGACAAATCAAAACAGCGATATGGAGAGGAAGAGTTGGTAAGGGAAAAATAGCATTAACGTCAACACAGAATGGAGCAAGGAAAGAAAGCAATTCCCAAACATTCAGGAGGTTTATGGACCTTTAATAGAGCATAAGAAGGATGAAAGTTTATCCTAAACTGGGTAAAACAGTCAAATCTCTTTGGATTTTTCCACTATTGTTTTGTTTGCTTGTTAAGAGAAAAGCTGACCAATGCAAATACAATGGAGCGGCAACATCAGCTCTGAAAACAGACAGAGACGCAAAACTTGCATCCTAAAGTTTGGAGAAAATTTCTTCTTCAATTGGCAACTTGGCTGCGACATTAATAACTGAGTGGATTATGAGGACAGTCAAGACTGTCAGAAAAGGAAAAAAAAGCTATGTTCTGCTTTTCTATTTTGGCAAGAATTCTCTTTAATATTTAGAGATTGTTGTATCAGGAAGTGAAATTAAACACACAGCATGGGATTTCTACTGCAATCTGTTCGTCTAACTGTTCCCACTTTAGTCAATATTAAACCTCCCACTGACTACACTGCCAATAGAATTAGGTCAACAATGACCATTTTGAAAAGCCATTTAATTATCAGCACCAGCAAGCCACGCAAGTTCATAAGGATCAAATTATATCAGACCAAGCCAATTGTTCCATATTTTCAGCATGTTATAGTGTTTCATGTGGTCCAATTTAAAACACTAAATCAATTTCTACTGTAGAGGTTAGAGACTTATATACAATAGAAATGCTAAATAATTGGTTAAGTGGCATCTACTAATAATCCTTAAGGGTTGGCACTGGATTCAGTTACACCATCTTGGTGTTACAGAAAAAAAACAGTGACATTTCCTCAGTACTTCAAACATGAACTATCTCCACTTACTTGCTATCAATTTTTTTAAGACTGCAGGAGGTTACTTCTGAGCAGACAGCACAGAGGGCAGGAGTAGCACAAAGATCATATCAGGAGCTCAGAGGAGGCTAGCAGAAAATGCAAACTTACTTGGCTTTAGAGGTTGGTCAAGTCTGACCCCAGATCCTCTAAAAAAGGTACCTGGAAGATGTCACATGAAACTAGCCATATGAAAGAAGAAACAGATCCTGAAATCTTGCACTTCCCAGTAGTCACTGCTGATTTAGATGAAAACAGATGACATACAACCTGAGAAGGGTGTACTCACAAGAGCTGCATCAGACTGCAAGGCAAAGTGTATACTATGTTTTACAAAGGATATAGAAGGAGGAAAAAAGGTGGTGAGGGGAACATTACATTTGCTGGTGATTCTAAGAACGCATCGATCACTTTGCAGTACCGTCCTGATGAGTAAGGGACGTACAGTGCTGGGAACAGCATGAGAGAAAGTTAACTGCCAGCTTTACAACTGAGAAGAGCAGCAAATGCCAGAAGATGTTAAAACTTTAATTTTTCCTCTGTCTGAACCCGTAAGATCCTGAGCATCTCCTACAAGTGAAGTTAGGGAAAACTGGGAGCATTTCTAGGAAATAAACCTCTCAAAACAGAGACATAAACACAAAATAAATGGAACATTGACATTCTGAATATTTCAGTGAGATACAGATATCCTAGAAGACAAACTTGAAGTCGGTTGTAACTCTGCAGAGAAATATAGTAGCTGGAATAGTATCTCCTGGATCAGTAGGACAAGTCTCCCAATTAAAAAAATACAGGTTCTATCCAGCATATGCTACTTGACTCACAGTCCTGAAGTCTTGGAAAAGTTGTAAACTCCACCCAGAAAAAGGGAACCAACCTACTTATGGCTCTGAGTACAAGGGTATCTCATCTAACAACAGGATTATGTTCAAGAGAAAAGATTCAAGACAACTGACTCATCTCTGAGCAGAGACTTTTTTCCACAAGTAGATACAAATAAGTGAGTCAGGAACACTGGTCCACAGGGTGCAAGTATTGACATCCACAGACATTAAAACAACAAAACCACCAATTTAAAGGAATATATATAACCTGGTAAAAATGAAAGGTATAAATATAAATTTATCTTTCCATCTTTGAAGGATATGACCATTACTGAAGGAGAAGTACTTAAGGTAGAACAGAAGGAGACAACAAGAAACAAGAAAATTTAAGCAAAAAGAAGCATCTGCTACACAAAAAGCCTTTCCTGGCGCTAATGTATTAGGATCATGGAGCAAACTCCCAAGTATAACACTGGAAGCCAAACAAAATTAAAGTATAAAAATATTAGAGAAACTGCAAAGAGCAATGCTGACCAGCTGGAGAGACAGGAAGAAGAAGAATAGATTTTTAACATAGCTACTTAATACAGTAATTGATAGAGAAGTTGGGTAAGCCACCCAAGACATGGTGCCTTTCCGTCTTCCTATGTTCTTCAGAAGGCCAAAACACCAGTCTTTCACTAGGAGCTTTTTCAAAGAAACATAGAGGAAAACTTACTTCTATTTATCAGCTAAAACTTCCTACAAAGCAGCAGACCACTGAGTTACTAATGGCTCTCCTGACCAGAGGGAAACAAACCCCCCAGCCTTGATTACCTCTCAGAGGGCTGTTCAGGGAAAAATGTATTTACAAGATTAAAAAAGGCACTTCAGAAGATGAAGTGTTTCAGAGAAGCATCACATAAGAGAGGATTTACCACCTGGTCAACGAACAGCAGCGCTTGCCCATTAAATGCCAAGGATTAATTGCTTTAGAGAAAGTCTGATTTGGAACCTGAACGAAGCACTCACTCTTATCTATGCACAGTATCCAGTTGTCTCTATTTTAATCACCTCACTATGTGGTGGGCTCACAAATCGATGACATGTTTTAGAATAAAACTCATACACTCCATAGCTACAGTGAATCATAGGAAAATAGGAACATCAGAGGCCAAAGGCAGAGAATCCCTACTCCCCAGCCTAGACCTGGTACATGAGTATTAAGAAAACCACCGTATTCAGTGTTTTATCCAAAAAAAAAACAGAGCAACCAGCGCTACAGCTACCCTTCCTTTGAGACCCTTACTAGGGTAAACATCAGTACGGCTAATTCTAACCACTTGGAAACGTCACAACTGATACCCATTGTACACGGTTCGTAGCGCAAGCATAGAATCAGCTCCCCCATCAGGCTTCAATACTGGAATAAAGTGTCAAAAGTAAGCACCAACTTTTTCTTTCTTCTTTATAATATATTGCACTGTTAACGCTACTGCTCTTCCAATGAAAGCATAACTTCAAAAACAGTGCTAATGTGTTAGACCTACAGGCTTGAAGAATGTTAACCACTGTCTGCTCTGTGTGGCCAGCAACAAACTAGTAACAGCTTGCTTCCTAATCACTCTCATTAATACCAGACGTCACCTACTAGGTGACCTAGTTTGACTTCAGAGTTTCCCCAGACACAAAATAAAAGCAAAAGGAAAACAATGAGCGCAGCTCATAAGCAGCAGAAAAACTTGAACGAAGGGTACCATCTCGACATCAAAACTGTTTCTGCAAGCCCAGGCAACCAACAATATGGAATGTGATGTGAGCTTTTCTGGCAACTGTCATCTTTCAAAAG
Organism: Numenius arquata; assembly: GCF_964106895.1. Classification (NCBI taxonomy): domain Eukaryota; kingdom Metazoa; phylum Chordata; class Aves; order Charadriiformes; family Scolopacidae; genus Numenius; species Numenius arquata. The sequence continues at coordinate 40,973,253 of NC_133581.1, read as the reverse complement.
GCACTCATTCTTCCACCGCCCTGCCATGAAGACGCTTGCCTTGCTGGAATGTGACTTAATGGTAAAATAACATTATGCTGAAGAGGTTAGCAATATCCTGCAGAACTGCTGCAAGGAAATAGTCATTGCCTGTCACCGCATCCAGGCAGTATTATTAGACACTAAGACCAAGATAAGGGGAATATAAAAGACTGTCACAAAAGATAAAGATAAAAAGAATAGGGAAAATGAAGCTGCAGGCTACTATGAGTAGATCACAAGCCAAGCTAAGACTCTCACTAATCCTTGAAAAATGAAGTTCAAAGAGTAGATTCAATATCATTCCCATTCATCCAGGACTTGTTAGCATTCTTAGCCTGCAACTGTGTTTAAGATGATGAATATAATTAACATAAACTGCTACGTATCTGGAAGCAACATCCCAGTGCTAACTGCTCCAGAATCCTATAACAAAGATGAAAAAAAACCAACACAAAGTGACCACCAAGTTCCACTAAATTCAGGCCTGCCTTGAAAGCTAGTTTTGAGAAGGTCCACCTTCATCAACAACAATGACACAGAGCTACATGAGCCAGGAAACAGCATCAAAACTACATATAAAGGGGCTCTGGGAAGAAAACAACAAAGGCAGGTACATACAACAAATAGCAATCCTGCTTTTAGTATCTTTATCAGAGCTTAAATAACAAATTGCTAATGAGAATATTATTTGTAGCTGCTCAAGGGAGACGGAAAACAAGCTGTCCCATCTAAGACTTCCAGAAAGAAATCGCTGCTTTTTCTGCAGTATGCTGATGTGTCGTGGATCCTAAAAATCCATTTCTATTGCCATTTAAGTGACATGAGCCTGTATAGATTCTCACATCTCCTACCATGTCTTCTGTTAACCTCAAATGTAAACATCTGGATGGTAAGGATTAAAATGAAAAGACCCAGACAAACTGCTTTTAGAAACCTTGTGGTTCAGATATCCTACCTTTCTAACACTGCACCAAAAGGCTACCATTGATCAAGTCATTTGTCCTACACACCTTCACTATGCCCTATGAGAACTTAGCACTCAGTACCTCACCCATCCTGAGGTGTCAGTTTAAGCTATAGTCACTCTATAAGAGGAGTAACCCTCTTTCCTTACCCTCTGGGATTCCCTACTCTTCTCTCTCTCTCTCTCTCCACAATAACAGAACTTGTCTTGCTGTTCTGGAGCTGTAAATCAAAAGCTCCATACTTATCTCAAGTCTCACCAAAAACTTTAGCCATTCCAATCTCTCCTTTCTCCTGCCAAGAAAACCTGGCTCCTACTTGAAGGAGTTTCTTTTGCAGAAGTTGAAGGTTGTCACAGGAAGGAAAAAACACTCTGAAATATTCCGATGCACAGTGAACAGCTGGGAAGGAGAGCAGTAAAGACCAAGCCTGGTTATACAAAGAGTCTTGAGTTCTACCCACGTGCTCTTAGTACTGCTAAGGGAAAACAGCAGGAGCATTGTGAACAATTACATTTCTGCAGATTCATGCTCCCATTGCTCTGTGGCTTTAGCGAACACAATATAGAGTCAGACTGAAAAGGTAGAGATTGGATTTAAACATGAGCAAGGAGTTCCTTCGCAAGGGTAAGGAACAAGTTATTTCAGTAACTAATAACCTCCAACCTCTCTCTCTCCCCTCACTCAAACTTTCCAAAATCTTTCTGTCTCAGCCATTAAGCAAACCACATGCTTATTCACCCCGTGACACACAACTCCCTCCCCAAAGCCTGCTCCCACCATTCCACTTGAGAAGCAATAGGGAGAACAGAATCCGAAACCAAACCCACGGCTCAAGTGCACACTCCTGAGTAACCAGACTGCCACGGCCACTGTCTCCCCTTCTCTCTCTTATTGCAGAGTGGTAGTTCATACACTCCCTAATTAATATTTTCAGGTACCAATGCGTAAGTCGAGAGTCTTAAAGCAGCTAACAAGAAAAGATGCTTTAAATGAAGTCATTCCAAAAGAAGGGTGACTGCCTGGATATCTCATGTGAATCTCTAATCAGCTGTGCGCTTTTCTCCTTAATACATAAAGAAGTTAAACCAAAATGCCAGCTTGAAGTGGAGCACTGACTATGACACAAAACAAGCTCCTAAACCAAACATTTCACCTATGGAAGTGGCCAGAAAAACAATCTACCATACTATTCTCTGAAATAAATGAAAATTGTATTCAAGAAACCAGAAGTGAGACTTACAGCTTTAACACAGTTGCAGTGAGTTGGCGGGTTGTGATCTTAGAACCTTTTAAGGCAAGAGTCTATTGGAGGAACTTAGATTTGGCAATTCTTGCCATGACAGTGTCAATAAAGCAATCAAAAATGGCAGAAGACAGGCAAGGCAGATACTCGTGTATCTTACGCATTTATGAAGAGATCTCTGCAAGATGCTTATTTGAAAAAATCACAAGTCTTGGTCCAGAACATGCCTTAAAATGAAAGCATTTTAAGTTGACAAAGTCAAATAACATCACCTTGAATCTTGTAAGCTTTCGTAAGTGTTTCATCATCTCTGCAAAGCAAGAGCCTGCTTTCACAAAACCAAAATGCCCATTACGATCTCAGTAAAACAGTGCCTGTAGTGCTCATGTTTTCTGTCTGGGTGCTCAGTGGTATCTCAAAAGAAATCAAAAAGATAAAGCACCAGAACAAGATTTCAGGCCTGGGAGGTAAAGCCCTTCTTGTTGTAGAGATATAATAAAGACCCTCCTAGTCTGTGACAATGGCACAGCTGAATGGATCCACCCAAGCACAGATACTCCTGGAAGGAAGGAAAAAGGAGAGGATAGAAAGGGGAAAAGCTGCAGACATTAAAAGAGTGTAATCTCCAAGCTCCTTCCTATCTATATACTACCAGGCAGCCCACTCTCAAAACAAGAAAGAGGAGTGTCAGTCACACCTTTAGCCTTAGCTTGAAAGCCTTTATAGAACTATAGTGAAGGATGTGAGCAAGGCTTTCAGACAGCGAGGCGGGACACCGGCCTATACATCTGTTTTTCAGCCCAACAGATAAAACAAACCTGTATTGGCTCCCACGCTTACTGCGGACAAAAAGGCACATAGATGGCCAGAATTTATCTGCAGAAACACCTTCAACATTCTGATTATGGTGTTGGATTTAGAATTACACATGAAAAAAAATTAGCTTGTGATATCCCAGGAGTCCTAGAAGCATCACCCACAGTCTCCAGCATCAGGGCTGTTCTAGACTAAAGGAAGCCCCTAGAAGAGACCCTGTCAAACTTGCTGAAGAAATCAAATGAAAATATAGCTTAGCTCTATAAATCTAAGTTTACTATGTGATCCAAACATAAAACAGTCAAAAAAGACCTTGAAACTAGAAAGTTCCACATCTATGCTTTGTCTATAAAGAATCTATTTTTACCAGTTATGCTGGAAGACTAAAGTGTTTTAATTCTCCATTGAGATTCTTATCCCAGAATACAAGAAGCCGTTTCATTTTAGGTTAGGATTCTGCTAAAGCTAACTTTAAAACCCACTCATATCAATTTATCTGTTAATAACCTAATATTACAATCTGTATATATATTGCAAACAGTATTAATGCTTTCACACAGACATGACTAAGTTTACAGTTGTCAGTTGTATTCAATAAGCAGTAAGATGACAACAGTGACAGGTTAAACACAGGCAGCGCATGTAGAGAGATAACATCTTATTAAACCAAGTAACACAGGTACAGCTTGTGTCTCCCTCCTCCTCCCTTGTCCATAAAAGCTGGTGTAACAGAAATATTACTAATACCTATAAAAAACCCACTCTACTTCACATTCTGATACCAACAGTGCTGCTATTGCTATCACAAACTAAACGTATCAATTAATTAATTCAAATGAGAAACTGAACGGAGAAAATGATACCACTAGACTGACACTCGGGAAGAGAGGCTTTACCTTAAATTTAGAGGCCACGTGTACACAAACAGTGCAGAGGCCAAGTTCTTCATGCCCTTACTAGGTCATTAGGTAAGCAAAGCTGAAAAGATAACAATAATGAATCATAGAGGAGAAAAAAAACCTCAGAACCCCACAAAAGATGAGAGACAAGAGACAAGGAAAGCTTGTCTCCCAGACACCGTGCCCAAGTACAGCACTCGCTCCTTGCCCAGAGCCCTATGAACAGTAAAACTAACTGGTGTTTAATGCCACTTATACCTTTCTCTAGATCTCTATGAAAATGAAAGAAGAGAGAATATTTACCAATTAGATTAACCAGTTTAGAAAGATAAAGCACCAAGGCAATTTGCTATGGCTTTTTAATTAAAAAAAAAAAAAAAAAAAAAAAAAAATCACTGGATTCCAGGAGAAAAGCATGAGCTGCAGAAAACTAGATGCAGCAGCAACTCCCTGCCCTACGTCAGATCTGGACAAGCAGGGAAGCCAGAGCATCTGTATCAGGCAAGAAAGAAATACAAGAAGAAATACACAACTCTGCTCAGCAAAGGAGGAAGGATAAAGGAGCCAAAAGGAGAAGAAAGAACTCTATATAAGAGATTTCATTGTCAAGTGTCTGCAGAAGAAATGAAATGAGTCACGAGACAAGTTCGAGCTCTAAGGATCCCTGCACAGTAGCCCTCTTTAATCAGCCAGGAGAAATAACGAAGCAGAGAAGGAAAAAGACAGTTATGTCTTGAATACACAGACCTGAATTCAACATGAAATATTCAACCAACAAATTCAGCCACTGCACAGTAAGGAATAAACACTTCTTTTCGCTCAGTATGAAATAAAAGACCGCCTTAGCATGGCTGATTGCACTGCATCCCTGACTGGGTGCTCTTACTGTGTGAACATTATCTGCAGGGGAACACACTTCTCTGCAGGCATTTGCCTGGCTCTATGAATGAAGAACTTACCATCTTTTCTCATCCCAGCAGAAGAAGCCACCTCAGACGAATGAAATATAACAATGAAAACGTTAAGGTCTATGCTTGTGACTCCTGTGCTTTATCTCCCCTCATTTACATCTTACACAAACAAGGCTGCAATGACAGGGGAAGACACTCACTCACCCTGTACTTCTGAATATTTAATTGCTGGAGCATGAAATGACAGCTTCACACAACAACATTCCAGCGGGGGGAGGGGAGGAAGTTTACCATGACTTAAAAAGTCAGAAAGGGATTAGTATCTTGCTTTTCTGGGAATAGCTAGTGTTACCAGTGTCCTTCATAAAGGGACTTCACCCACACAAAGGGCGGGGAGGTTTAACATCATGCCATCTCGAGTATGTGCCACTGAAGCAAGTGAACACGAAAGCTATGACAGTAGCAAAGTTGACAGCATCCTCTGCTGGCAGCAGCAACAAAAAAGCCCAGATTTTTGAGGAGTTCACACCTCCTGTGAAACACACCTCCCTACCACACTACCTCCCTAGACTACTTCTATGACTGTGCTCAGAATCATCTTATGTTTTAATCACAATATACACAAAGGGAGAAAAAATTCAGTGAAATACAGTACCCAGGGAAAATCCCATACTTAAAAGGAAACAACCGAAGACAGACTAGAAAAGGTTGGGTTTTTTTCCTGCTAAAATGGATTTTAATCTAAATTCCTATGCTTTTGGTCTCCATGCCAATGAAACAATCCATTACTGTACTTCCATTTCTGGGAAAGAGTTTGCAATAAATTTTTTTGCTGGGATTACACTGGGTATCACTAGAAGTTCAAAAGCAGGTGTTGGAGAGCCGAATTCAAAAGCTTGTCTGGAGAACTCCTCAGAAGGAAATGCAGTGTCTTACAAGAGTGCTCTTCTAAAGTTTGGATGCAGGACCATTCCTCACTTCGACACAAGAGGCCATTTGCTCTCCTTACAGGAAACTAACCCTTAACATAGATCCACAATCACCAAGTATTCCAGAAAACCAATCCTAAGAATTTCAGCTAATTTGACAAAGTCGTACAGATAGAGCAAGTAAAATTAACAGAATATATTTGACTGTGTCCTACAGCCTTAAACCAAAGAACTAAGTCCTGCAAAACCTCTTAGTGGTTCCTGTTCTGTCTCAAGATTTGAAGGCTCTAATAAACTCTTGGCTCCCCATCTGTTCAATTGGAGAAAAAGATTCTCCTTTTCTTTATTTAACCAGTCCTTTAAATCTGTTTGAGATAGCTTGGTGCATTCAAGGTAGCCTAAAGCATCCTTAATTTTCATAACAGGAATAACAAGACCCATTTGTAGCAATCACTGCTCTAATTATTGATTGAATGACTTAACCTGTTCCTACAGGAAGCCTGAGATGTCTTTGATTGGTAAACAGTAGGAAGCAACAAAGCAGTCTTATGCTGACAACAGGTTCAAGCAAGAGGGCAAGGCAGCAAGCACACTTACTCAAAATCTTCAAATTCCAGATCATTTCCTTCTACGGATGGGCTTGAATTCTCTGAAGTGGAAGAAGAGGAGGAAGAAGAGCGGAGACGGTTTTGTTGGTATCGCATAGAGCGCTGTCGAATACTGTCCCTCCGGGAAAGATACTGGATCATCCTCTGAGCATAATATGCAGCAGGAGACAACCTGAGCGAGAGATAGATATATACACACTCGTTACACAAGTACAGAATGACAACCAGTCCTGTTTTTCCTTTAGAGCTCCAAGTGCCAGGACAGCAGCAGCATATCACAAAATCAGCTGTTTGCATTTTATCCATGAGTAAGACACAGTAAATAAAGTAGCTAAAAGTAATTTTCTCTTTATACACTACACTCCCACGTGATTCCCTTGCTGTGCAAACAGAAGCACTACACAGTACCTACAGACAAGAAGCTCATCCACAGCACAGAGAAGTTTGCTTCTCAGGACTCTTTGGAGCTCATTGTTTCATTTATTACCAGTTCACACAACTAACTCCAACAAACATCCCTGATAAGAATCAAGCTCGCTCCCAACCTGAATTCTGCTTGCGATGCCAACCAGCAGCAGCAGCAGCGTTCAAATAAATATTGAAGGAAGGTGCAGTTTGTTTTGAGGGTACTTATGGAGCCCCATAAAACATCAAGCAGGAGAAAGAAAGGTTTAACAGCTTTGTTTAACTACTTTGTAATCCAAATGGTTGGGATTTCATATACTGGCGATTTCATCAGATCCACTAGATGTATGTTAAGAGAAGCATTAAAAGCCTTGCATCCCACCTGAAAGAAAACATTTTCCTCTGCAATTAACTCTTAATTCGCTCTCATGCATAACTTGGCCTTTGTTTGCATTAGCTGTTACCCCTTTCCTTGATGCTAGACAGGTAAAAACACATTCTCTTTTCCTACACTGCATAGCTCCTATCATGTGCTTTCTGTGACACGATTACTCGGTATTGAAGTCCAGACACCTCAAACGCTTGAATAATCTTTAGCCTTATTTGGCTTAGACTTGAAATTTAATTCGGGGAGGCAGAAGGGGAGATGACAACAGCCCTTCCCAAGTAATTAGACATTAAGTTGTCTATTGCTTTAGCTTCTGGCTCACTCCCTCCCTACCCCCCACTTCCATATATGTGTTTGCATTTTTATGATGCTGGGAAGTGCCAGCTTGGTAACTCGAACTGAATAAAAAAAGAACGAAATCAGTCTTATTTCCTGCAAAGGGACCACAGGCAAGATAATGGAGAGAGCAGCCCTAATTTTTAATCTACAAATGAAAGCGTGAACAGCTTTAAACAAAGAAAAACAAAACAAAAAACCTCAAATGAACAGTGAATTCTAGGGGATAGTCTAGAGAAGAAAATATATTCATTTGCAACCACAAAGAGAGGTAGCCTGTCTGCCTTATAGGAATGCTACCCATCTTCAGAACACAGTTTCAAGCTAAATTCGTTTCACAGTGGACCTCACTGTCAGTCATGAAGACTCTTATGGATACATTCAATTTTACAGTGACCAATACCACATAGTTTCACTGTGTGAAACTACAACCAGTGACAAAAATGCAACTTCATAATCATCTCTGATCATATGATTGTCAGAAGACTTGTGATTTTTTCTCCATTCTAGATCTGTGCTGATTCTATGGGAATGTACTAGGAATAAGATTTTGCTTGTATATGGATAAGTTTCACATCCACAACAGCATGAGCAGCAAACAATCAGACCAGATCTGATAAAGTGCTCTGCTACTATCCCTGAAGTCATATTTCAATGGAAATCTACATTTAATAGTATTTCTAGGGACTGCTTTCTAGAGCAGTATGAAAGAAATGTGCTAATTCTTCAAGGGATAGATTGTTTTAATGGTGTTTTGGCTGCAGACACCCATCAAGGACATTCAATCTCCCATTCCGCAATACATTCAGGGCATATAAGGAAAAGAGAAGGTGGCAAGAAAGAAGGAATTAGAAGTCATGTAGACACTAAGAGAGAGAGTCTTCCCCAGAGTAAGCTCCCCGTACCCTACCAGGCTGCCATCCTGGTAAACAGGCAAGGTTAGTAGACAGACTACAGGCTCAGGGGTCTTAAAACTGATCTAAAACTATCAATAAGCAGCAAAAGAGTAAGGGGAACCACACACTCAGTTTGTTTTGGATCCCTCCTAGACCTTTTATGTGCTGTTCGATGAGTTAGAGCTGTTTGTGCTTACGTAACGTGGAAGGCTGCACTGTACAAACACAGCACTTGTCCCTACTCCCCTGAAGATTTAATAGGCCAAGTATAAAAAAGCAAAGCACTACAGCAGTGCACTCATAAACGAGGAGTTGTTCTCTACTTTGACCTTTTCCATAAGCCAAAGCCTCTGTGTACGCCTAAAAATAAGTCTCCGGCATAATATGTGTATATAGAGAAAGAAAGGAACAGAGAAACAAGGCAACACTGGAATACATGAGCAGTGATCTCAGCAGTCCAGCACTGCAATCCCTGAAACATTTTTCCTTTCCTAATACCACACCAAGGGTGAATTTTCAAGAAGGATACGAAGAATGCATTTTTGCAGACATCCAGTCTTCTCAAACAATGCAGCACATCACAAGAAAAAACACAGCGATACTTGTTAGAACAAGAAAGAGTAGGCAACAAAGCCTGGCCATAATGGATGACGAGATGCCAGATTCAGCTTCTTGACAGCACATGGAACGTAGACCAGAGAGACTGTGAAAAAAGATTGCCAAAGAGAAGACAAGAAGCTTACGTTTGATACACAGAGATAAAGGTGTGAGGGATAAAATACAAAAGGGCAGGGGAGAAACATATTTAAAGCAATGGGCTAAGGAATTAAATCTTTGCAGGTGAGTGCATGCAGGGGAAAAAAAAGCAAGCAGTGTGCTCTTGTGGCCAGGAAGGCCAATGGAATCCTGGGCTGCATAGGGAAGAGTGTGGCTAGTAGGTCGAGGGAGGTCATTCTCCCCCTCTACTCTGCACTGTTGAGGCCACAACTGGAATACTGCATCCAGTTCTGGGCTCCCCAGTTCAAGAGGGACAGGGAACTACTGGAAAGAGTCCAGCAAAGGGCAACAAAGATGATTAAGGGATTGGAGCATCTCCTTTACAAGGAAAGGCTGAGAGAGCTGGGGCTCTTTAGTCTGGAGAAGAGAAGGCTGAGGGGAGACCTTATCAATGCTTATAGGTATCTGAAGGGTGGGTTGAAGGAGGAGGGAGCCAGACTCTTTTCAGTGGTTGCCAGTGAGAGGACGAGGGGCAACGGGCACAAGTTGGAACATAGGAGGTTCCACTCAAATATGAGAAAAATCTTCTTCACGGTGAGGGTGCCAGAGCCCTGGAACAGGCTGCCCAGGGAGGGTGTGGAGTCCCCTTCTTTGGAGATTTTCAAGACCCGCCTGGATGCAGTCCTGAGTAACGTGCTCTGAAATGCTCTGGGCAACCCTGCTTCAGCAGGGGAGTTGGACTAGATGATCTCTACGGTCCCTTCCAACTCTAAAAAAAAAATTCAGTGAAATTCAGTGAAAATTCAGTGAAAAAAAAAAAGTGTATTTGTCAGGCTGTATCTGTCCTTGGAATACAGTTACGACACAGATCAGAACCAGAGCTGAGAGCCAGCATAAGAGCGTTAGCTGTCCTGGAGGGAGGAGAAGGTTGCATTGCAGCATAGAAACACCGGCTAACATTAAACAAACCTCCTCAGTTCACTCAGCTGTTGAACACAAGTGTAAACCAGCTCCTGACCAAAGTCAGTCTATCTGCTGGCTCAACACGCGCCCGTCACAGCGGGCTTCCCAGGCCACTTCTCTCTTCCCTGTCCTTCTAACAAAGCAGGGGCAAAACACAGGCAGAGGTTATCCAGTAATCCTTACACCAAGTTCGTGTTCACAGGACAGCAGGCTGCGTTTGAGAACACCACAGGAGCTAAATTAACCTAGTCTGAGGTGACTGGGTCCCATTTACCGGAGCGGATGGTTCAGAGGAGGAGAGGCCACGCTGCCACAAAACACGGCAGCGAGTGGGAGCAACGCTGTAGTGCAAAAACCAGAACCAAAACAGCTTCTGTCTCATCCAACCACCGCATCATCGGGAGGCAGTGCATTCTCTAGGCACCCAGTGCTGCTGGCTGGCCTGTGAGAAGTGGAACCGAGGGAAGGATATGTTTTGCTACCATTAGTAAAGTTCAAGTATCCTGCTTTAAATAGCATTCTGAATAATAGAGCAAGCTACTACAGCGTCCTTGGTTACAGCCAGATATCCAATCCAGCTGGCTGTATTTATGGACAACATAAAAATATTAAATTTAATTTTTTTAAATTTTTTTTTTCCACAAAGGCAGCTTCTTTCCATCCTCCCCCTTTTTAGTATCTTCTAAGGAAGTAATTTAAAAAAAAATAAAAAATTACAGGATCATCTAGAGAACGTCTAGACCTAGTTCCCCAAGACAAACACAAGAATTGGTGTATCTGCATCCAAGAGCGCTATGCCCAAGCTGTGCAGACCCCCAAGTCTCCTAACGTTTCAGATGTACTGACACTACTCATCAACCCTGGCTTGATGCTGATGGCCAGGGTGTTGACTGACATTACAGCTCACACCTCTAAATGCCTCTCAGTCAGCAGACATGTTTTAAAGGGGTTACCTGATTGGTGTCATTCATTTCCTTGGTGATACCTACGGTGGCATACATACCACCAGTCCTTGAGCTGAAGGCAATGCTGGTAGCGGCCACCAACTTTTGGTTGCTCCCATTCCACTTAAGCCTTAAACTTACAGGCAACATTCGGCCTGAGGGTCTCTTTCCCGGTAACTTTCTAGCAGCTTAATTTTTTTTCCTAGAGATGTATCTACCAAATACCCTTGTGATGCTTTATATATGCAGTCTGGGAGCACCTTTTTGAGGATTTCTATTAAAAAAAAAGTTATAGGTGTTCTTTGATGACAGCTTTCTTTGATTCCTCTGCAGATTGTTTTCTGAAAGTACATATGGAAACTGTGGAGAATGACAGAACAGCCAAGCTGACCTTAGAGAAGTTCAGCAAGGCCACCGAGATCGACTGCTGCAGTCTACATCAGAATATTCATTCTGAATCTGAGGGAACTTAAAAAAAAAAAAAATAAATGTTTTCCCTGCCTCCCTCCTGAACTACGTTACTCAAATATAGCTCCATTACAGACAGTAGATGCAGAAACAAAACTAACATACATACACTCTTAAAAATAAATTCTTCAAATCACGGTGTTTTAAAAAAAAAAAAACAACAACCAACCAAACAAACAAAAAACCAACAAAAAACCAAACTCCATTAGAGGCAACTTGGTGTTAAGGAAAATCATAGAGTGGAAGGGACCTTAAAGATCATCGAGTTCCAATCCCCCTGCCCTGGGCAGGGACACCTCCCACTAGACCAGAAAGTATATATATTTTTAATATGTATTTAAATGCACATAGATTTAGTTTATTTCACCTTTATTTCACTTTTCCACTTTGTTATTTAAGAACAGATGAAAGTCATAGCTTTCTGCTATAAACTTAGGATGTTACAGAAAAAACTCAGAATGCAATAGCACTCCTCTTAACTACATCCCTAATTTCAAACAAGTTAAAGGGATGGTTAAAAAGATCCTACTAGGCTAGCCACACCAGTAAGGTTTATGGAGGAAGACTGATCTTACCCCACTCAAAACTCCCAGCTCATGCCAATTATGCATCTATAAATCTCATCCTCTGAAAAGGACTGACACTTACTGGAATAAATTAACACTCTTAAAAGAAGTTTCAACACTCAACTTTTCTTTTAAAGCTCCTTATAAACTCAAGCTACTATAGCTTCTACCACAGCCTAGAAACACTTGGACTGTCACACGAAGAGCATCGCATCAGTTCAAAAATGGCTTCAAGTAGAAGAATATTTTTGACAATGGTCCTTATGCTAGGCAATGTCTCAGGCAGTGATCCTTTTTCATACATTTTATTGAGTTACACCATAGCAGAGATCTGACACAAGGGAAAAAAAAAAAAACAGAATTCAGTAACCTAGGCAGGCACTCCTTTTCTTTTTCAAAAGGCAGCTCCCAGAGAGCCAGAATCAGTTCTTACAATCGCTGCTCAAAAATCTGCCTGCTTTGGGTTACACATTCCAGAAATAAGGAATGGTGCACTTCCAGCCATTTAGCAGTTCTTGGCATTCATAAATTGACCTGAATGTAGTAACATCTTTTAATTAACATTTGTAAAATATCATTTTCATCTTTCCAGGTAAATCAATCCCTTTACCTGCCATTTAATCAATTGCCATTTAGAAAGCTTTTAAATTTATCAGCATCATTCTGACATGCAGTTGCCAAGACCTTCTGCAGTTACCCAACTTGGTTTCTCAATGACCTTGTGTAAAGGTAGCACACTCCACCGTACTTTCACCTCACTAGTTTTATTTACATCATTCCTGAGTCTTTGAATTATCTTTACAAAGCAACTTTCTTTGCAATAAATGGGGGGGGGGGGAAAAGCCTAATATAAGATTTCACCTCTACAAGGCCTCATCTACAGAGATAGTTAGCAAGGAGCTATTTACCAGCACAGTTATACCATGTAGCCAGGTTGAAACATACCCTTTTATTTCAGAACTTGTACTTAGAGCATCATCCGTATAAAAATGCAGATTTTGTTGTTAATGATGCAAAAAAGAATGAGATTTTTTTAAAAAAAAAAATCACCACCCTCCTTCAGCAACTTAAATATTTAATTTTCATACACTGGTACTTCTATACTCTCCTTTATGATAAATCCTAGTAGCCTTTAAAACATGCAGCTATGCCAGAAGTTCCTTAAGAGGCTAAATAAGATATATTTTACACTTACTGAAATTTCTTCATTCATGGTTTTGTTAAAACCATCCAAAGAAAGCTTATTTGTCACGATTTATTCTTTGAAAGCTTCCAAAGCTGCTTGCCATTCACGATTCTATCATTTCTTCTGACAGAGCCTGTGGGTCACGTTACCCCATCTGTTGCTTTATAATACACTAAGCAGAAACCGCAAAGATCACTCCTTTCCATTTTTGATAACTCTGCCATGTTTGCTTTTTGTAGTCCTCTGAAACACTCCCACATTTTCTGGAGATGAAGCAGCACTACAGGTGTTTCTATGCCTAATGTCAATGATTCATGACTCTTCAGAAATAACTGTCAGTATTTTGTTCTTAGTTAAGTACACTTAACGTCCTAGTTATGCTCTCTCATATAGGTATATTAATGGAGAAATTCCACTCTTCCAAGCATGTTGTCTGCTCATATCAGCTCCTAACTGCCTTTACTGCATTCTGCCTCACTCCTCAATAGACCATTTGTTTTCCTTCATTTTTCTTCAGAAGTGATTTCAAATGTATTGATATAATCTCATTTACTGTTGGACCTGCTTGCCACCTAGTGTTCTCCATCCCAAATGATTTCAGGAATCCTTATGCGCTTACTTAACAGCAATTTCTTCCCCTTTTCCTCATTTTCTTCCAGGCTTAACAGCATCTTCTCATTTGGTTTGCACCATGCCCCCATGGCAAGTCATTGAGAAGGACATTGGCCCAATAATAGAACCATTCCTAAAGGATTCAGTGAGTTATACCAAAGTTATGCTTTTGTCTATGAAACTTAAATACCTTTAGATTGCATTTAGCTCTTACCTGGCTGGATCTGGGTAGATCGGGTGTTCCCGGGACCCTGCTCCATCGTAGCGAGATAATGAAATGAGGGAAGACTCCAGCAATCTCCTAGAAAGGAAAAACAAATAACGAAGTCAAAGACCATTCAGGAACATCCCTCCTGTTCATGCCCTACTTTCTGAAACCTCTTAAGACTATTTCTATCGTCAGTGCAGAGAATTCTGCAACATACTGAACCATTCACTGATGGCTGAAGTGTTTTCACTCCACATCTATTCAAAGTGTAATATTTTCACTGCACATGAGAAAGAACACCTCAAGTAAGGAAGAAGAGTGGTCCCAAACCCTCTTCCAAATTTCGAGAGAAAGATGCAGATACTACTTCTCCTTCGGAGACAAGCCATCCCTATTTGTCAGGTCCATAAACACTAACGCTGCGTTGGCCATCTGTCAAATTCTTACCTACTCAAAGGTGGCTACACAGGGAACAGGCCAAGGAGCAGGGGGCATGTGGACTTTAAGGGCACAGCTGGTGTTTATTCACAGTAAGATATTCAATCTTAGCCTCAATGCTCAGAAAGAGAGGTTTTCAGCCAAAAAAAAAAAAAAAAAATTCATTTCCTCTGTACCTTGATCAGCCACAGGGAGAGATACCAAATATTCACTCAAGAAGTAAATGTATGCAAATGCAGCCAGACAGCTTGAATATATGAGAAGTGAGTCTGAGTCATGAAAGCAGCAGAATCAAAAGTATGTAGCAGGAACATGTCCTCCATCCTGGCTTCTACATGCACTTCTAGCTTCTTGTCATAAAGCAGAGGATGGTATTGTTTCAAGACTGACTCATTCAAGCCTGTCGCAGCCATTAGATGAACAAGAGAGATGATTTGGGGTGGGCGTGGAAAGTGGAAAAATCAACCGGCAAAGTTTATAAGGCTGCCGAGTTCCCTTTCAAGTCTTTTTGCCTCAGAACTCCTGCTAAATTTTCTTTTCAAGTCTTCATAACTTAAATGAAAACTGTTGTGGTTTGAAAGTCAAAGAAGTCCAACATCACATCTGTTCTCTTCACACACACAATTGGTGAGAAAGATCTGAACCTTTCAGTCTTAGCCCCACGCTCCTCTTTTGCAGTTAGCATTTGGAATGCAGGACAGCAAGCGTCAACACAGGAAGAAGGACCAGATATAATCCATACCCAATTTCCCATTTCTAGCCAGATATAGACAGTAGAAATGCAAACGAGACATGTTTTTTTCCAGCAGCAGCCCCCCCATCAGGATCCCCATACAACTTTTCACTGCCTTCCAGCATTTTTTTTTTTTTAATTTACTTCAATTTTACATTATAAATCTAGAATACAGAAAACAGCAAGAGATCGCTCCAGTTACTTGGAAAGGCACGTGTCAGCTCGAGAGACTCAGTACTTGCTGCAAAGCGCTGGGACTCTACAGAAGGCAAGAAATCCTGTCCTCTCTGGCGCAAAGTTGCTTGGCAACCATTTGTCTTATTCAAGAACAGTTATTAAATCTCTTAAACTTTAAGATGAATTAGTTCCCCAAGTTACTGAGTCAAAAGCTCTAACCTTCAACACTGCTAGATAACAGGAATCCCTTGGCTCCCCACAAAGTTATCATACTCCAATCCTGCCTTACCAAAGCCTCTCTCCAGCTCCAAATACTCAAGTCAATATACGCAAAAGCAGCTAATCCGGAACAAACACTGCCAACAGCTTTATGAGGTATACCTGATGTCCTATACCTAGGAGGTATAATTATCACCCGCTTCACATATAAACCGCAGAAGGGATATTCTACCTATTCAGTCAGCTGGCCCCTTTCTAAACCACTGGCTCAGAGTTCAGAGACTGGGTTACTGCCACTGCAATGCCAACATGCTTTTTAGAAGTCGGCTCCTCAGAGCTGCCTGGATGTGCCGAGGCCGTCACCCCGTTGGACTGTCCTGTCTAATCACTGGACTTAATATCAAGGAGAAAGATCTCCCAACAGCACGCAGAGGCTGGCAGGGCCACAACCCTAGAAACAGTAGCTGCCTCCTTCCAGGTGTGAACAACCTACACACAACCCAAGTGGCTTGTTTGATGCCATTTCCCTGCAATGCCTACAGCGTCCTCTTAATGCGTACACACAAATAATCATCCAACTCACTATCTCTGACAAGTCTCGCCACCCTCTTTCCTGACCTTTCAGAGTCTATCCACTAAACCACACAGCAATATCAGAGCAAGGGAAGATGACCAGTACGTGCTGCACCGCTCAGCAGGCTCTGTTAGAAAGGAGTCTCCAGGTATTCTCCAGCCATGTTTCCCTTCTCACCTTTGGAAAGGTTGGGAGCTGCCCAAGAAGAGCACTGAATTAGAGGCATCACCTTCAGAAAGCAGCCAGCAGCTGTGCTGAAGGAAATCAAAAGGTATACCAACCAGAGGGCACCAGAACGGTGTGGAAGCAGGAGCAGGGCACACATTGTAGTTACTCGGTATAGGTCTGCCAGGAGTCCTTCTGCTTGGCTCGGGAACAGCACTTCAAGGAATCTACACTCCATCTGATCCTTGAAATAAATACTTGAAGAGCCTTGCTCTACCGGGTACCTGGCACCTCAGACACTGCTGCTTCAGGAGCACCTCCTTCACCAGAAGGGCTCCCTAGGAAGACCAGCAGCTGTGGGGTGTGGGGAGCGGGATGACAAATGCACCCCATTAAACAAAGCCCCCAGGACCCTCTCCGAGGCTGCGCTGCCCCATGTTGAACAGTCTCGGCTAAGACCACCATTCCAGCAGAACCTTCCAAGCCTGCCAAGACCCAACTCAACTCCTGCACCCTCTCGCACTGAGGCACACAAGCCATATATTAGGGTGGGTGGATCAAGCGGGCAAATATAACTCAGTTAACAGCAACTGCTAAAAGCTGTAGCTGATTTTAAGCCATACTGGTAGTTCTTAATTGTCCTACAACTGTGCCCTCTCAAATCACAAAGCAAACAGGTGGATATAAATATATATAGTAAGCAAAAAAAAAAAAAAACCACACCAAAAAACCAAAACAAGAAAACCTGCAATCTCATGAGATCCAGATGGACTATCTCTGTGCTTAATGCTCCAGAGAATAACAATATCTGTACTGAAACTAGAGTACTAAACACAAAATCTATTATTTAACTAACTCATTCTCAACTGAGCCCTTGAGACCCAAGTTACAGATCCAAATGCATTTGGTACTGACAAATGGGTTCAATAATAGACACACTGCTATAATCATCAATAAAGTGTCCCATCTGTGACAATGACAGTGTAACCTACCGTCCCCCAGGAAAGCACAGAGAAATGTTTTTAAAGTAAGTCATGCTGTAGTCTATCAAGTCTTAGTTGCCACATTCATACCTTCTGCCACCCAAAGCCCCAGAAGAGACATAGACCATTTATTGTCAGTAAGCCAAAAGCATTAAGGTAGCCCAATATCCTACCACAGTAAATGCTGAGGTTGGGAGCAATTCTGTTAAGGAGGATAAATATAATTCATAGATGAATAGAAGCAGCTCTGTTACAGGGAACTGTTAGCCACTAAACATCTAAGTTTCCAACAGAGAAGCACGCAAAGACAGAACAGAAATGCATATTGCATCTCCTTTTGAAACATTTCAGTAGATCATGCTTGACTCCTGAATCCTTTCTGCAGCTTACAGCACCCTCTTTCTCTCCCACACCATCCCATTTTTGCTACCCAGATATATAACAGGCTAACACTAGGCTCTGTGGAAGCAATTGCTCCACTATCTCCGTCTAGACAATATGAAATTGTCACAAATGACATCTAAAGTACAATTAGCAGAGAAACTGCAATTTCCTCCCCCGCTCACAGGGAAAAAAAAAATAAAAATCACACATTATCATCCTCCAGGTTGTCAGTCAATGCTGCAATGATGAAGATTAACTCTGCTCACCCTGAGATATGCTTCTGGCACAGCTTGCTAAAATAGGAGGAGGGGGATTGTAGTTTTTTTGTTGGTTTATTTATTTTTTTTTTTTATTAAAAACTACTACAAGAAGATATAAATTGCCTCTGTTGAGCAGCATTGAGATCTCAGCAGATTCCATTTCTGTCAGGCATCAGTAGCTATCGAACCGCCGCTTATGCTTGCTCTGTTACCTCCGGTCTGCAAACAGCGGCAATCGCTTCCAAGGAGGGGGAAAAGAAGGAAAGTCCAAGGTACAGGACACCTTTAGACACAGGAGAGAGAAAAGGAGTGCAAGCACACAAGACACGATGAGCCAAAAAGGGAAATTTCTCAGGAATGAAGCAGCTCAATGCCAGAAGCTGCAGCTCGAGGGGAAGAAAAAGAAAAAAAAAAAAAAGAAAAAAAGAAAGTCATCAAGCAGCCTCCTCGCAGCGCATCAGCCATTGGACTATACCCACACCCTCCCCACGGGGGCGAGGATCGCCACCAAAAGCCTCTTGGGGACAGGGTGATTCATTCCGGCAGGCTTCAAAAAGATATTTAAGCGCAGCAAATGTAACTTCTCAGTAATAGTTTCTAAGGATGCGCAATTCCCACACCGCGTCTTCGATTCGCCGCGACAGCAGGCACGCTGCTGGGTAGCGCTTAATCCAGGCAGCACCCGGGGAAGGGCTTTCCTCCCCAGCCAGAAGGGAGGCGCTAACAAACCGAGGCTTAGTTTCCTTAAAAATCAAAAGGGTGCTTAGTCAGCTGCCATCCTCCTAAGCTGGTGCTGCACACCAGAGTAAACCAGTAAAATGAAGCAAGCACTCCTGTCTCTCCCACAGCCTCAGCCTTCAGTGACGAAGGGGGCCTAAGACAGAGCACTTCATCGTTATCCATTGAAGCAGAAGTGTATCGACAGCTCTGGCAGCTTCTGTGAGCTTCCTCCTCTGGTTTTATATCTTCCCTGGAAAGGCTTTTATATTCCCTACTGCCCATTTGGAGGTGAAATTACTGCACTACTTCATATTACATCCCTTTCCCAGCCCTCCGAATTACAGCCGGCAGACAGTTCTCCCGAGCGCTCATCCCTACGGATGCGCTCCTGCGGTTCCTCATAGGAATGTAAAGAATAGCAACAGTTTAAAACTAGATTCCCTTACAGCAGGGCAACGTTTAACCTAAAGATAACAAGAAAGCTGAAGCCTAAAGACAGCTGAGTGTTCTCCAGCTGCCCAATAACACTGCTACCCTCCCTCAAATCCTAAACTCAATTATTAACTGTTAACAAGTCCAATTAATTCTTCGAGATCAATTACAGCCTCAATAGAACACAGAAAACTATTCTAAACAAAAATCTCAACCAACCCAATCCCTGGCCTTCCCCCACCCCCGTTTCTTAGAAGAATAGGGAAAAAAAAATTATTTCAGACATTTCTGTATTGTGTTGCCTACTTTCAAAGAGCAAATTGAAATCACATAAGCAGAAACCATCAAGCATTTTGTTCCATAGCTTCATTTTCCATAAAAGTTTTGTAGTTCTTGTCAAACAGAAAAACACTATTGCGATCACCAATTTCATATTCAAGCTTAAAATAAAAAAAAAAAAGCAATCAGTATGCAGTTCTAAAGACTGCCTGAAAAGATGATTTCTAAAATTAATCCTTAACATAATCTACTCCGATACCTCTAAGCTAACATTTCTAGACTGTTTCAGCTTTCACACGGTTATGGCTAGGCATATCTAGCCCGGCATCAAGACTGAATTAAAACAGGTCACATGCTGATGATTAGAAGAGATGTCAAACAAAATGGTCAAACTTTTTCTTAAGGCAGTTGGAACCACCTACAAGAGATAAATCTCTACAAGAGATTTCACTGCTGATGAAAACCTCAACACTCACTTCTGCACTCCTCTGAGTTAGCTCCTCCACCCCCTCATTCACATCTTTGCCATACTCGTCCTCACCAAGGTGGTTACCTTTCTTACGAGTATCCAAGCCCTGCTAGGCATTCTTTTCATCACTTTTTTTTTTTAAGTTACTCCAAATAATGAATGCCCTTTGCAAGAAAATTTCCTTTGTTTAGGGAAAACAGTGACAGCAAAGATGCGATACGTGATCACAGACAAGTTCCAAACATGTTTTTTCTAGAACACTTTGGCCTGTTTGTGAGAGTGCTAAGTCTGAAGGGCAACCAGGGACAGAGAAGACATCCTTCCCAGCTGGAGGTGTGGAGTTGTCAGAGAAGCAGGTTTGATATAGGACAGAAGTTGTCACAAGAAAACATCTTTACCCCATCACTGATTCTGGGCAAGAATCCTGTAGAAAACAAGCTGTAAGGATTTCTCAGTCAGAAAACACAGTGTGTCAGGTATTCAGCCAGGACGGGAAGAAGTACATTTAGGAAGGAGAGCAGGGAAAAGAAGCACAATTACACACACAAAAAACAAAAAAAAAAAAAAAAAAAAAAAGAGAACTGTAGGTAGGAGTTCAAACATCAGAAACAATCATTAGGATTTGAGTTCTCCTAATCACAAGGCAGGGAGCAAAGTTTCAAGAACATGGTTAACCCCTTAAAGTTTACCCGCTTCAGTTTATCCAGAAAGTAATACCACATGATGAATTATGCTATTCCTGCACCTCTGCTCTTGCACTAGGAATTTCAACTTCCATTTACCACCTGATGCCACAGGAACTACACAGCACCTTTGGAGCTCATCATAGGGAAGGTCAGTGGTTCTGAGGAAGATAACAGATTTTAAGTGGACCCAAGGTCACACTGTTAATCTATTACTTCACCTGCTGACAAAGGCCATGCATCAGAACTAAAGATGAGCGAGTATTACGCAGAGGTCCTCATCGTACAGCACCCAGGGAATGAATAACGTGTTATTTCACCAGGCCAGAAGCAGCACACATCCGTGATGGACATTAGAAGGGCCAAAAGCAGCTATGGCAGCATTGATTAGTTTGGCAAAAACTCCAACATGAAAAGAACGATGAAAGATCTTGGCACTTTCATTTTGCAGGGGCAAAACTTGAGGGGCAGGGAGAGAAGAAGAAATTTAAATCAGCTCAAGCTACTGCATGTGCTATTTTGCACCACAGCGGCAGTTTTATACCAGCGCTCAGAACGGGGCAGGCACCTCAGCCAAGCTGAAGACAGACATCGCGTTCCTCCACCTAGACCCTTAACAACATGCGATTATATCAGAAATTCAGCTGGAGGGAATCAGTTCCTAGTCACCATGGTTATGATAACAGGCTGGAAAACACGGCCAGAACATAGTCAGCCTCAGACAGCTTTACTCTTCTGAGGGCTTTTCTACCTACCTTCATATGTATAATGTCTGTTTCGAATTCTCCTTGTTCTGGGAGTTCCTAACACCACAGACTGTGTGGACAGCAGAAATCTCTGCTTACCCACGCAGGCAGATCTGCGTCAGTTTCTGGGATAATTACATAGGGCTCCTGCTTCTCCATAGGGAATTGAAGAGGAGGTGTCTTTCCTGAGGGGGCAGAAGCCTTACCGTTATCTCCATAGGCTTCTAAGGCTATGCAAACAGAGGTCCCACCACACATCAATCATTTTCTTTAAAATGCTCTTGTTCAGGCTGGAGTAATGAAGAGAGTCAGGTTAAAAGATGACCAGCCGGGCAGTTCAACCACTTACCCCAGCCCTCCCACTTCAGGAAAATAAGGGAAGGATTTCATACTAATTCATTTCAAGCAGAAAAATGAGTCAGTTTCCTGGCAGATAATGAACCCTGTTTATTCACAGCCTTCAGTTCCAGCAGGTGCTTTCTCAAGAAGAGCAAGGGAGGGGGTCAGTTACATCATCACACAAACAGCCATTTGGTGCAATCAGTTAAATATGTATGTGGAAAATGTTTAAAATGCATGTTAGCTATTCAACAGACCAGAACAGCTCAACTGGAGAAGTCTAGAGTCATCAGTATTTTGGTTACAGTTATATTACTGAGTCAGATCACAGGTCCCTCTCCTCTTGCTCCAAGCCCAGAGAGTAGATGGATGCTGCTCTACTCCAAGTTCTCCAGCCCCGATTCTCTAATAAGGAGCGAATAATTGGATGAGGGCACTTTGTCCCCAGGCACACCACACTGTGTGCAACTATGAAGAGCGTGAAGAATGAGTGCACGCACGCAATATATGTATGTGACTGCACATCTAACGATTAAGGGCTTGTATTAGCATAAAAAAAGAGGCATGCTATACTGCCAACATCTCCAGCTCCTCCCCACACACAAGAGAGCTACACAGAGCTGTTAGTTGAGCGAGCAGGCCTGAAATAGAAGGTCCGAGGGCACCTGCCCATAACTTGTTTCTTGGCAAAAGGAAAATAAAACAAAACTTGGAAATTGTTTTAACATTACTTATCTGAAGCCAGATGTCCTTCAAACCGGGACACCAGACAACAAGCTCTAGGAATCAGAACTAGATAGTTTAAGCACGTCAAAGACCACCATTAATCATAAACGGAGCATCATTCCCCAGACAGAATACCACAAGTACACAAACTCAATGCACGTAAGTAAAAATCGGGAACAGGAGCAACTGTTCCAGGTCAAGTGAGGTTGTGTGGACATGCTGCCCACCCTGCAGCAGTTGGATCAGGAGGCCACAGGGAAGCCATGTGCAGACAGCACAGGAGACAGACAACCTAACAAAGGACAGCTTCCAAGAGAGGGAAGCTATTCGCACTTCTCCCTTGTCTGTGGGAAAGCTGAGAACTGAGATGTTTTATGGTATCCTCAAATAGATACCCGTTTGAAGTCAGCCGTCTTTCAACTTCTAAGCAATCTGTGTTTAGCTAATATCTTTGTTGTAGGGTCATCTCATGCAGGCTTTTCACAAAAGAAGGAAAAAACAAAACCCCAAACCAACCACATAACCCAACTCAAAAACCAAAACAACCCTCCCAACTTTAGATCTCATTACTCCTCAGTAGGAGCAAAAAAGTAAGCCAGTTTGGAAGCATGTACCTCTTCCAACCTCATTAAGACACATCACTGGAATCTAATTTCAACATGTTCCCTTGCTGCCATGCTGCAGCAGATGAACACAAAGCAAAGTCCCAGAACAATCCCATAGACAGACACCTGTAGGGAAACAGGTCTCCATTGCCGGGAGGTTGCAAAGAAACAAAGTTTACCTATTTCTTTTATAGGTGAACTCCTCATTGTTAGGCCTGGACTACCAAAAAAAACCACAGAGGTGGAAGAAGGAGAGTGGTTTGACTAGGAAAACATCATGAAAGTATTTGAGAAAGCAAAGTTATTTCTATACCTGCTTAATTTGCAAGCCAAGCTGCTACAAGAGCAACATGGGGAAGAGAAACTCTTTTCACATGCTGCAGTCATTGCTGTATATTTAAATTCAGGCCAAGAAAAAGAAAAGAAAGCTTAAGCCTTTCTGCAACTTTGGTGAAGACTACACATGCTCAGCTTTCCGAAGTACTCAGGGAAGCTCGGCAGCGGGGAGTGACCTCTATCAGTCACTGCAAGAAAGAAAGCACAAGGCATCATTTTTCCCCCCACCAATGCTCAGTAATGAAGTAAGAGGGCTCCAGCAACCTTACGTTATGCTTAAATTAGGAAACCAGCAAAGGCAGGGAGAAGAACCTTTATGCAAGAAAACAGGCACCTCTTGCACTTGCTCTTCTACGTAACTACCAGTGTATTCAAGAGCTCAAACATCTACCACGGTCAGTAAAACAAAGTCTTTCCTACCCACACAGGGACAGAAGGCTGGGTCTGGGAAAAAAACCACACAGCTGGAAGGGTGAAGCAATAACCTCAGAGCTCACGTAGACATCAACTGACCCCGTAGATATCGTGGCAGCCTCTCCTACAGCTCAGGCTGTGGTTACATTCTCGTGATAAAACTAATTTGTATTTTCCATTTTTAGGAAAGGCCAAACAAAGAATACTTGCCAAGTTTGTCCACAACCTGCACATCTCACCCATCATCACAGCTCATTATCATGTCTAAATGTTCGCGTCACCTTCAGATTATCACTTCACTTTATGGTTGGCACTGATAAATTAAAACAATTTCAAATATAATCATTCATTCCTGTGTGTCCAGGCTAACATTTCCAGAAATCATTGCCCCATCCCACAGTTTTGGCCTTCTCCCATCAAGCTTCTCTTTCCAACCACCAACCTGAACCTCGTCTCTGCTTGCAGACACCTTCATTACTTCTATTTACCCCACTGTTCCTCCCTAACTACTAACTATCACCAGAATTTTCAAGAATTGTAACAAGCATCTTCATAATTATTTCTTACCCAGCCTGAAAACAGCACAGCATAAACTTTTCCAGAACTATCACATTATACATAGGGGCTAAGAGGTTGCCAGAAAAATCTTTCTTTCCATGGCACAGGTAAGGTCTACACACCGTGAGTTAAACAAAACTGAGCTGAGCCCACACTAAAAATGCCAGGACACCAAGCTAGCAAGGTTTCCCCAAGTAATGGGCCTGAATGTAAGGGATGGGGAAAAATTAATATTGGGTAGATTTGGGACAGGCCACATTCTCACTAATGTGTGGTCTGAGCAGCCAGCACTGTACTGCTGCCTCTCGGTGTGCTCGGTGGTGTGCCCTCCTCCTGTTCCAGTCCCCCTTTTCCAGTGAACTCAACACTAGAGATAAATAATTGAATAAGCAAGCCACAACTGCTGTAAGCAGTTCGGAAAAGACATAGTAACAACGCAAGTTTTGTGAAATAAGGAACATAGCAAGATGCAATACACTACTGTATATGTTCTGTCTCCACAAGAAGATGCATTTTGTAGCTTTAGGTAAGACAATTCCCTCCTGCTTTAGTTCCCTCTCCCTAAAAAAAAAAAAAGTAAAAGGAGTAGCAATACCCTCTTCTCTTATTTTGATGGTAAATTTCAGTCACAGAATTGTCTCCTAGTAGGCAACTCTGTACCCATGGCAGGAGGCCAGGAAATGTTCTGGTTGTTTTGTTTTTAAGGCTAGGATATGAGTGACATGCACCTTTTCATTCAGTGCTCTGCACAGCGAGAAAGCTACACCAGAAGCCAATATATGCAGAGATCTGAAGAGTCTGGTCATTTAAATTAAAAGCCAAAAGCAGTACATCAGAAGCTCAGGCTCCAGCAGGAACTCAAGAATAGGCTGTAAAAGCGACTATACTCTTTTCCATTTTACATACAGCACTCACCATTGCTGGGCAGGAATGGGAGCGCTCCTACCCCATCCACCTACTTGTTGACTGGTCCCAGTTTGACCACAAGTCAACACCACATCTACAATTTAGAACTGGAAGAGGCATCTGCTCATGGCTATGAGTAAGCTGTGCCTATTTGCATCAGAAAAAAAACCAACCAAACAAACAAACAAAAAAAAACCCACCACACTCACAGCCTTCTCATGGAAAAGCCTAAAAATTTAGGTAATAGAAAAAAAATAAACACAGCCCCCTGGAAAAGGTGACTGCCCAGACTCCACCCAACACCTGCCAAGGACTCCTCCAAAAAATAAGCCCCCATATTATGGAAGTCTTCTGAGGAAAGATGAGCAACCATTTAAATGCAAACAAAACTTTTGAGAATGCAGACCACAAAGAAAAGTCTGCTCCAGGCCTGGTAGGCAATGAGCAAGAAGTCCAGACAAATTCTGCAAAGGTGGTCTTTTACAGCTCTAACTCGGGGGCATTTGCAGGTCAGAAAGACAAAATACCTGCTTCACTTTGAGATCAACATCTGTCCCTTTCAAAGCTTTACAAAAGCCAGGAGGATAAGCTGCTCCCTTGTTTGCATTCTGTACCAGAGCCATTTCCCCCTATGACCCCCATTCAGGCCTTTCCCCAAACACTGAAGAACTTGCAAATGTACTGTAACTGAGGAGATAGCTGCCATTTAGGAGTGCGGGCAGGTGGTGGTCCTCAAGCTACCTTGCTTTCTTTGTACAAGATCTCAAACTCTCTGGTTCAGGAAGGAGACAAGGAAAGCAAGGAGCAGAAGCAACATTACCCCCTTGTGGCAGCAAAGCAATATGGAAATGAAATAAGTTCTGAGAAATCTAAAAGGGCACAGACTAGGTGTTCCTTTTCCTACCTGTTGTACGTACGGAGAGCTACGTGCTGGCAGCAAAGCCATCAAGACTGAATAAAGATGTGAGCTGGAGTCACTGTCCTACCCAGGCAGGCGAGAACGGTACCACCACTTCCAACACGGTGTTACTTCAAGCCTTCGCATGCCCGACCGGAGCAGGGCACAGAGGTCTGCGTTTGGCTAACGGGTGAAACCACAGGTAGAGCATTTATACCTTCCTAAGGGAAAGGCAACACAACCAAACTCACTCGCAATGTATAGCGCCAATGACTTGACCACATTCATAATTCTATGGTTTTCTCATCTCACCTAGACAGAAATCCTAGATTGCTACGTGCCACGCAATCTTAGCTCAGGAAAGAAGACCGGGTTCGCATTGCGTAGCAAAAATGCAGGCAGAAGGGACCTCAAGCCTCAGACAAGAGCTGGCAAAATGAAAAGACAGGAATTTCACCCTGGACCCTGCTACACGGTTCCAGGGAAGCTAGTCTGCACGTGTCACCTGTGCACACTGCATACAACAGACTAAAACACATCGAAAAGCAATGCCTTTGGTCAGCCGTGCAACCTCAGCAGGTCAATTATTTCCACAGCACTGTGGACTCTGCACTTTTATACGCTCACAAAGAAAATAAAGGAGTTTATACAAGTGTCCCCAGACAATACGAACTCCCCCACCTTGCGTACACTCCTTCCTACCTGTGTGCATGATAAAACCATCACCCAGGACAGTTCAAAAGACATTCCACATCTTCAGATGACTTCAATAGTCTATCCTGTCTGCCAAACTAAATAGGTGAGGCAAGGCAAAAACATTATGCATTCATAAGACACAGGCACATAAATTACACATGCCACAGCCTACAGAATCTGACCTCTGGAATGAGTGCAATGGAGTGGCTAGAGAAGTTTAACATAATTGCCAGACAAAGCTTCTTAATGGAAGAATAAGGATAATAAGCGTTTCCTCATGGAAACACGGGTTTCATGCAAACCCGCCTGCCAATGGGACACAGCTCATCTTTCACTCGCAGTAATTCTTTCAAATCTCTAGTCAAAATAAGACAGGTAAACAATATCAGAATTGCCCCCTTGGTATATTACAAGCAGCTAACTTCTGAATTCATAGAGGATTAGTTTCCATTTGTATATTTTTCTTTTCCCTCTATCTAGGGATTGTTTCACAGGATAAGTAAAGTTTGAAATATGTCAACAGGGACACCGATGGTGCTACTTGCTTCTTGCATCCATTCTAGAAAGGCTGTGGCCTGGGGGGTGCCATGCCAGAATCCAGAGACAACACTAGATTTAAAACCAGATATTTTTTTTTCTTGTGAAATAACACACCAGTTCTGTAGGTATCGCTTGTGTCATATTAAAATAGCCAAAGAGGTGGCATTTGAATACCTGGATCAGATTTATTAGACAGCATTGCACTGTACCTGTCATTAACTGATGAGCTGAAATATATTTCAGTGGAGACCACTGCTAGGATTTTACATATATTTTTTTTTAAAAAAGGTGGCAATAGCTCCTCTCAAACAAGCAGCTGACAAGAAGAATCCTCTTTGATTCCCTCTTCAGCTTTTCATTATCAACCTGAACTGACCCATACAGCAACAGTGGCTTAAAGTACTTACAGGATCTTTTCCCTCTCTAATATCACAGTATTAACACAGCACTTCCACAACACATTTTTTAATTAACAGGAAGTTACAGGAAAATTAAACTAGCTATCACCTGTTGCTCAACTATCTTTCCTTCATCCAGATCTTGCCAATAGCACCAATTTTATGCAGCACATTTCACATGACAACTTCAGGGATTTCTGAGGCTCTTTTCACTTTGATGTTAGGAGTGAGGCAAAGATAGATCCACAGGGAGGGAAAAAAAAAAAAAAACCTCTACATTTGAATTAATGAGATCAGCCTGGAGAACCTCAGAAAAGCTGAAGCTCTGTCTCACCAACTTCTGCTTAAGGTAGACCATAAACCTTCCTCAATTTCATACCTCCCTGATGCAGCTTCAAGCAGCACACACAGCTCAAGGCCCGTGCTGCTTCCAGGCCAAGCTGCATGTGACAGGACTCCTGGACTGCCACGGCTCCCAGTGACACGTTCCTCCTAATCGAGGCACCAGAGCTGTTAGTCAGGAATAGCTTCATTACATGCTTATGAATGCCTTCATGATTAGCCCAAGATAATTAGCCCAGCACCATCAGAATGAGCAGAATTCTCTCCCTGCCCAGCTGACATAGCTGCATCAACAGAACTCAAAGAACAGCCTTCATTAAACTACCTATTGACTTAATTGACTCTCTATGGCAATGTCTTCCCGTCAACCTACTTCTCAGCCAGGCAAGACAAGTCAAGGAACGGATCCTGCCCATGGACAGGGAATGAAAATAATACACAGGCAGTTTCCAGGTGCAATTTTTATCTGAAGTTTTTCAGCCGGCCTTTGAATACAGAGCTCAATTGCCCAATGAGGACATCTAATGGAGAGACAAAGAAGAACAGAACATAAAACAGGTTACAGGCAAGTACATGGATGTCCTCCGACGCTAAGAACTAACCTGAGGTCCATAGGCACAAAATTACATTGATTGAGAGTGTGTACATAGTTAACACTTGTACCCTCAGGCCTGAAGGCTTACCTTCCCTCCTCTATTTCCCCAGCACTTTCAGCATTACAAAGCTTACATCTTATGACCGGTTTCCACCGTTTTTGCGTGCTTCTGCAGCTGCAAAGGTTAATAGACGTTTTGGACTCTCCTATGGAAGAGTGGTTCCAGCACTTCCTATTGCGGGAGCACACCCTAGGTCTGGGATACAAGAAAGCTGGATGTGAGAATGTTCCTTTTATGCAAAAATTAGCTAAGTGGGTGCTTGCTGACTTGCTATTGCTCTGTAAGGAAAAAAATATAACAGCTAATTTGAGAAGGACAGAAAACTACACCCGCAGGATACTGCTATCCCACATGCAGGCTTCCTTTTAAGGGGGAAGATTTCATAAAGCTCCTCACAAGTCCACCCAATGTGTTCAACAGGAAAGAAAATGAAGTTTTACTTCAAGGAAACGGCCATGAGCACATAATACCAGACAGCTCACTGCTTCCAGCTTCCTCACCTCAAGTGCTCTACAGTTACCTTAACTACAGTTAGAAGGGAAGCAGAAGCCCCCGTCATGCCTGTTCTTGAGAAAGGCCTGGTAACAGAAGCAGGAGAACTGGGAAAATAAAAAGAGTCCCTATGAGCTTCTCGGCAACCTCTGCTGAAAGGGTTTCATTAAAGGTTTCATCTTACAGGAATTCCTCTGGAATTAAGCTCACACATTGAACTACACGCTCAAATTAACGTCTCAGCAAAAAGCACCTGTGTGCACAGGCAACCAGCTAGGCTACTAACCCTGCAGAGATGCTACAGCCACCAGCAACCACCACGGACGATGGACCAAATGACCCAGAGATTCAGCCACAGGACTCCAGCTGTCAGGCAGCAACCTGTGCAGCTCCTGCACATCGCAATGGACCGAGTTGTATAATTTAAAAGTGCCCTGAGGCATATAACTCCCACAGGTGACATCTACAGATCCCACCACACCTCATTGTCCAAATATGTACCAACCGCCTGATCAATAAAAATGTTATTTGCCCCTGTTATTTCTGACACTTACCAGAGAACAAGCTACACACTGGAAACGATATGAGCATACACAGCTATTTCAAAAGAAAGATAATGCAAGACTTACTCAAGTGCCATTTTAAAGCTAAATTTGTCAGCTCCTTCTCACCTCTCTGCCCTTTAATAGGGGACTAGTGGATATCTGGTTTAAATTAACTGCAGGTAAGTCCAGGCCCAAGAAAGAAGTAGTTACCACGTAATCAGCTTGAGACTCTCATTATGGCAGGCTATAAAAAAAGAACTGGGGCAAGGATTTAGAAGCAGATGAATAAATTTCATGACCACCACCACTTATTTGCTATGCAACTACAGCAACAAGAAAGGCAGCCACTGTTCCAGCCTGACTATAATCAGCTTATCTGCAGGAAGAAGGAAAGAATTCCCTTTCCTCAGGCACTCCTGTGCACAGAGACTCCTCAGTCAGTTACATCTGCATGCAACCTGGAAAGCTTGCTTTCTTAAAGCACAAAGCATCCATTTCTGAGAAAAAGCAGGACTAGACCTTTCCTCTGACAAGCGCATAAACCATTTGACAGAGGATGGCAAACTGAAACACAGTAGTGAAAGCCTATGCAAAGTAACGTAGCTGAATCGTCCATACAAGCCAGTGGAGACACTTTCACACAAAGCACAGGTCCTTCCTGCTGCAAGTTCCATTTGACTCATTCTGTTTCCTGCAACACATCTGAAGTATTAAAAAAAAAAACAAAACACACCCTTCCAAAAAAGAATCACCTACAGCAGAACCTAAACTTTTCAGTAATCAGCGTGACCCCAGCCAGCTCACCCTAGATTCGGGTCAATGGGAGCCACTTTCAAAACTTACCTCTTTGACAAAGGCAAGCAAACTGCACGGGTTTGACCCAACACTCACAATTAAGGTACGTGCTCAAACCACCAACACAGAGCTTTGACTATTTTTGCCCTATACGGCAACAGCAAGGAAATGACTGTTAACCCTTCCAACGTAACAAGACACAACGCTCAAGAAAGCAATTCTCACTACTCATGCCCAGTTTTCCATGCCTACCCTGGGCAGATTCTCCATGTGCAGTACGTGCGTGGTATGGGACACAAAAGACAGTGTAGCACACTCCGCGTTCCCACCCTTCTGCAGTATCTAGCTCGCCCCAAAGATCTGCTGCCAGAGCCTGTCCTTTTGCCCGTCTGTACCACCGAGCTCCTTTCCCATTGAGAGGTCTGGTGTTTGTTCTTAGAACCTTCAGACACCCTCAGAACCTATGTGCAGCATGACAATGGCAGCTACAAAAGACATCGATGCCACGTCTCTATTTTCATCTACATAAATAGCACGTGACCACACGAGGAAACGTTTTCAACTCTGAAAATACTGAAAAACTCAAGACTAGATGGGAAAGGTTTAAGAAAAAAAACAGAGGAGGAAGGCCAAGCATATATCTTACCTCCTGAGTGAATCCTCCTCTGAGCTTTCCTCAGGCATTTCCTGGTTTAAGGCCTCCTGTGATACATTCCCAGGTCTGCTTGAAGCCGACTGGCTGTAAACTCTTTCCCAGTGCCCCGTCTCCTGGTTAAAGACCACTCCCACGGTCCTCTCCTCCTGCGGGGTGGAAGAGCTGCCCAGCTGCAGCCTGCTAGAGGCAGGAGCTCTGCCCTCGGTTCTCTCTGCAGGCTGCACCTGGCTGGTATTTGGAGGCACAGCCTCAAACGTGCTTTGGACCTGCCCTGGTGTGTAGCTAGGCGTGCTTCTTTCCCAGCGCAGCGTGTCATTGTTAAAGGTCAGCAGGTTATGACAAGCGCGACAGCGGTTCAGGTGACCCCGGGACAAATTGGAATTGTTTTCACTGCTGTGTGGAGTCTGCTGATGGGAGGGACCCGGCCGATCAGGCTCAATGTTGTTGTTGAGCATTTCTTGAGCCTGTTGCGACTGGCTGGGCTCCCCACCAATCCCCTGGTCTAACTCCTGAAGCCGGTCATATTCCAGGAAGAATCGCCTCAAATCACACTGGAGCTCGTTACGGATGCTGGCCGGATTGCTCGGGCCAGCGCTACTACCACTGTCCGCCTCAGCCCCTGGGGCCAGAAAGCCCCTCCCTTCCGTCGCAGAGGTATAGACCGATGCCTGGGAACCTCCCTCCTGCTGCCTCAGCACCGACAGCAAGCTCACGGAGGAGGCACTGGTCCTAGGGGGAGGCATGGCTTCCAGCTCTGACCGAGAGCTCATGTTCAGCACTGTCCTGGACCAGTCAGACCCACCTAAGCCCGAAGCCATCTCTCTCGCAGACTGTTGGTACCGGGACTGGTGGCCTGCCAAGGGCCCGCTGAGGGACCGCCGTGTGGGGCCCAGGCTAAGGTTGCGCAGGGTGTTGCCAGCAGTGCTGCTCTGAACTGTGCTGAAAGCAGAGGGCCTGTTAAGTATCCCCTGCTCCTCCTGCACTACAGACGCCTGCTCTGGGGCTTGGTAAGGCTCTGTCTGCACAGAGGAGAAGGAAGTGCCAGTGGCCCCAGAAGACGTGGAGGGTGCGTTTTCCTGGTGTGGGAAGAGAGAAGAAGGAAGTCTTGCACTAGAGCATCGGCTGCAAAGGCACAACATCCCCAGGTGCTGGCAGCACTCTGCTGTGGGATAGCTGACACGCTCCCGGAGCCTGTTATAGACAGATGCCCTTGTGTTCTCACTGGCTGGAGGCGGAGGTGGTGGTGGTGGCGGTGGTGGAGGGGATGGGGTAGCAGAGTCTTGAACACTGTTTTGCTCTCCCACCTGTATGCCAGAGGAGCGGGAGGACAACATATGCAGGAAGTTGTGGAGGAGGGGCGTGCGCCTCACAGGCTGAGAAGGAAGGATAGCGCGCTGACGATAATGCGGCATCTCTGTGCTGTCCACGGAGATTTCCACTTCCTCATCGCTCTGCGGAAGGAAGCAATCAAAGTTCAGTCACCTCACAGCAAAATCCTGTACCTCCAAATAAACAGCAGAAAGCCAGCTACCACCCCAGACAGATGAAAGGATGCACTAAGTCCCTTTCTAGAGGCATTGACCTGCAGGAAACCAGCTGACTCTCTATTTCAAGGTCCGTTTTATGGATCCAGACAACATCTTCTAACAGCTCAGTGAGCTTTGACAATACTGTTCATACCAACAGAAGCATCAGCACCTAAGGGTCAGCAGCTATGGGGAGCATTGTTAATACCTAGTGCAGCTTCAAATCCAGCAGAATGTCACAACAGAACTGAAAGAGGAAGGCCATAGGGACATCTGTCCCACCACTAATGAGACAGTGAGGGCAAACCAAACGCACTTGGAAGAGCTCTTTAATAGCCCGGAATATAACACAAGAACATTCATGTGACCAATTAAGGCGAGACAGAACTCAGCTTCGAAGGACTTCAGTTTTTCAGAAAAGCACAAGGCTGCTTAGGTACAGACTTGGGTTAATGTATATAGAGCATATTTTAATTAGTCAGTCAATACAGACAGTGACATTCTCCTTACCTGCTGATTAGAAGGGTTAACAATTGCTGTGAGCAAGTAATGTCCCAAGGGATCAAACCGTACCAGCCTGAAACAAAAGCAAGCGCCAGAGTATCAATCATCAGTTCACATTCCACATTGACACAGGAAGCTGGACACAGCAGAGAAGAAAATCCCACATGAAACATTTGCAATGAGGACGTTACTACGTTACCACCATCTTCTTCTGAAGGACATCCTGTTCAGTATATTCTTCAATGAACTGGATGAGGGGACAGTGTACCCTCAGCAAGTTCGCTGATGACACAAAACTGGGAGAGGTGGCTGACACACCAGAAGGCTGTGCTGCCATTCAGCGAGACCTGACAGGCTGCAGAGCTGGGCGGAGAAGAACCTAATGAAGTTCAACAAGGGCAAGTGCAGGATGCTGCACCTGGGGAGGAACAACCCCCCTGCACCAGTACAGGTTGGGCGCTGACCTGCTGGAGAGCAGCTCTGTGGAAAAAGACCTGGGAGTCCTGGTGGACAACAGGATGACCATGAGCCAGCAATGTGCCCTTGTGGCCAAGAAGGCCAAAGGCATCCTGGAGTGCATCAAGAAGACTGTGACAAGCAGGTCAAGGGAGGTCATCCTCCCCTTCTACTCTGCCCTGCTGAGACCCCATCTGGAGTACTGTGTCCAGTTCTGGGCTCCCCAGTTCAAGGACAGGGAACTGCTGGCAAGGGTACAGCAGAGGGCTACGAAGATGATGAAGGGACTAGAACATTTCTCTTATGAGGAAAGGCTAAGAGACATCTTTTTAGTCTGGAGAACAGAAGACTTAGGGGGGATCTGATCAACGCCTATAAATACTTAAAGGGTGGGTGTCACGAGGACAGGGCCGGTCTTATTCAGTGGTGCCCAGTGACAGGACAAGAGGAAATGGGCACAAACATGAACATAAGAAGTTCCACCTAAACCTGAGGAGGAACTTCTTTACCTTGAGTGTGGCAGAGCCCTGGAACAGGCTGCCCAGAGAGGTGGTGGAGTCTCCATCTCTGGAGACATTAAAAACTCGCCTGGACACATTCCTGTGCAACCTGCTCTAGGTGGACCTGCTCTGGCAGGGAGGTTGGGCTGGATGTTCTCCAGAGGTCCCTTCCAAGCTCTATCATTCTGTGATTCTCTGACGTCAAAAAGTTTACATATTAAGAAGAAGAAAGCATACTTGTCCAGCTGAAGACTGCAGCTATTTTGTAGTCCACAGGAACACTATATAGAAGTTAAAAGCTAGAAGCAAGGACTTACTTTATCAATTGAAACAGCCAGGAAATGTGTAGATATATTACAAATTGGAATTTGGTACAAAGGGAGAGATTAGCTTTCCTTGAGTGTTATATCATTGTCTTATTTTAAATTGCTCGAAAAAAGGCATCAAGTTTCCAGCAACGCAGTCTCCTCTATAACCAGAGTAATAGCTCAGCACTCTCTTCCAGCAACTTGTGGGTTCTCTCATCCTTATGGCTAACAAATTTAATTACCAAGCTTACAAATGAACACGGAGTAGATCCTGGGCATTTACTGGGCACACATCAGATTACAAATATGAACCAGCAAGGTGATCTATTATTTCCAATTGTCTCTTTTCCTGTGCACAGAACTGATTTTCTACCAGCTGGGTTAAGGAGCCGCAAGTGACGCTTCTCTCTACTGCCTCAATGCAGAGGGTACAGCATCCCAGAGGAACCCCCCAGCGCCCCCATATCTGACCATTTTTCACATGCAAGTGTTCTCTTCTACCAGAAGCGAGAACTTACCTGACCCGCTCCATTTCACTGGCTGTTTTCACCACTGCAAAAGGCTCCCGACGACTCCAGTCCCAGAAATGTATCTCATTGGCAGTTGCGATCAGCAGGAGCTGAGCCGTAGGATGAAAAGCAAGCGACGCAATGGCGTTGTTGCTATCTGTGAACCAGCTCTCACTTCCACCCTGAGTGAGGAGTCAAGAATCACAAGCAGTTTATCACATAGTTTGAAACCATTAGGTTTCCACGTCGGTGCCATCTCTCAATGTCCTGGGTTTGAGGTAAAACAGAAACAACTTTCTGTTCAGTAATTTTACTTCTTGGCTAAGCCTCTTCTGACTCTGAAATTAACAGCGTATTGTGCAGAAAACTGTTTGTTCTCAGAGTGATGAGACCTGTGTTTATAGTTAATGCCAAGGAATGGTATCTAGAGATGCTCTTGCTTATACTTATTGCTGTAACAACTATGGTCAGCTAATTTCTTTATTTGCCCCTGGTGTCAGCAGCAGGACTCTGCCCAGAGCATGGAAGTGACATGCTTTCTTGGCAACAACAGCAGCTGCTTTCATACAGGGTCATGTGTCATGTCTAGAATATAACACTACCTGCAACAATGACCAGAGGTGTATTTTTGTAGGTAAGTGTGTCGAGCAGCCTGTAAAAACGTTGCATTTCAAGTCACCCGGGTAAGTATATGTGCTTTGTCTCTGTGCCAATCACCAGGCTAGGTAGATCTGGCAGAGCAGCACCTTCTCTAATGAAGAATTCAGATATACCCAGTGAAGTGAAAAAAGGCACATCTTTCACATAAGCTAAACAGGCACCTTGCATGAAGTTCTCCAACATTATCTGTACCACTCTAGTCAAATGAACAGGCAAGGCTAAGGAGCATGACCTACCTGGTGGGATTGAATGAAGAATCTGTCACCTCCTCTCTACACAGAAGAGCATGACTATGATCTGTTCTATGCTTTTAGACACAGATCCCAGCAAAGCTTCCAAACAGCTCTCTTACCAGGCAACATTTGGGAAAGAAACTCAAGATAAAAAAAGGTCCCCACCCGCCAAATCCCAAAGGCAGATATGTTTCAGGAAAGACTTACGTGTAAATCCCAAATTCTAACCTCCCCATCTAGGCATCCTGAAGCAATGAGACCCGGGATGGTGGGGTGGAAGGTGACACACCAGGGAGTGCGACGATGTCCAACCAAGGAATGAACACATTTGCCCGTTTTCACCTCTGTGATGTAGATGTTGTGATTCACGTGTGTTGAAGCCATCAGGGTCCTGGGGATGCAGAAGTTAGGACAAACATTAGCATGAGAAGAGCACAGCAAAACGAGACCGTGGTTAGCTTCATCTCAACAGGGTCTGTTCACAGCTAACCCAGCAGCTCTCCCACACAGAGCCCCACGCTCAAAGGGAAAGAGGCTTCTGTTTCACCAATGGCCACAAAGCTTCCTCTGGCCAGATTTCAGGGTCCATGCAAACATGAGCTCATTCGATCTGCAAGCACAAACTTGACCTTGAAAGTCAGAGTGAACATGCAGCTCAGAAGGAACTCCTGAGTAACAGTCTGGGGCAAGTAAATACTCCCAATTCTCCACACCATCTCAACCACTGTCAAATCAAGTGACACTAAGAGAGATCCCACCTCCATTTCTGTTTCTAATCCACACATCATTCTGCTCTGTGCTTTAGTCCTAGATATCCCAGTGGCTGTGCCACATCACTTGTCATGATGTGCTAAAACACCCTTTACTCCCTCAAGTTTCTTATAAAATCCCACGGTGGCCGCACAGATCCTTTTTCCTTAGAACTATGCATCACTTGGGTACCTCAGAAATTAAACACCAACTACGCTTGAGCTGTGAGATTAGGAAGGTGCACACGTTCCATCCATGCATGTCCGGAACCAGAAGTTTCGCTCAGCTATTCAGGACTGGACAACTCAACGGGCACAAGCCTCCACCACTTTTGTTAAGTGTAAGGAGACTGCTGAAACAGGGAACGAACTAGGAGTTAATTACCTGTCTGGACTAAACGCCAGCAAGAAGGTGGAGCGTGGACTGTCTGGTAACTCAACTTTCTGAAAAAGCCAACAAAGCAGGAAGTGTTGCAAGTGTCATACGATCATATTTTAACTGTAGTTAACTGTGTTAACACACAGACAACAAGGGGAACCCGCTGCAGGAACATGTCTATTATCAAATCACTGCAGGAACTGAACAGAGCCAGAGAGCACATCAAATGTACGATAACAAGACAATTTATTTAAAATCCCTGCCTCCCGTCCCCCACTCCAAGCTCAAGCTCTATCCCACAACCTTACCTTGCCCTCCCATTTCATCCATCGAGTTTTATCCTCCACCAACTCTTGCAAGAGCCGCTGGGCACCCAAGGCTTGGGTACCCCGTTCCCTACCCCACAGGATGCGGACAGCATTCTTCTCCGGTACAACCTTCATGGCTCTCAGCAGCCAACGTTACACCAGCTACTGAGAGGAGACACCTGCAGGTTCCAGATGACAACCACCACCAAGCTACAAATAGGCTATCCGCATTTCAATTCTTTATCTTCATCGAAACCTAGAAAGAGAAGAGAATGATAAGGGAGGCAGCTTTTACCTTGACCACCTGGATGAAATAAGAGCTTTAGATCTCAAAAGACTAGATTTAAAAGAAAAATTTATCCTCTCCCCCAGCTTTTGCTACCATCTGCCATTATCGAGGCCCAATTTTGACACTTCTGCAGCCAAAGATTACTTTGAAAGGTTTCTGAAAGCATCCAGTCCTTTCCTTGTACACATGCCCTAGGCATACCACACCTAAGAGAATAAAAAATTGGCCTTGAAACTCCTCCCCTGTGTCTCCTGCTGCAGATAATAAAGAAAGATTTACGAAGAGATAGTCTTCACATCCTGAAGATTTAGGTCCTATCTGGGAAGGCTGACTAATAGCTAAAGGAATAGTGTTAAAAAAATTGACAACATGACTGAGGAGTCTCCAGGGAATGATTCAAATTTCAGTAATAGTAATTATCATCACTGCAAAGGTCAGACGATTGATAGACCTCAAGTCCAAATTACTTCCAACTCCATCGCAATAGCTTACAATGTATGAAAACAACCATGTATCAGACCAAAAACATTACGTTGCAGCAGCATGTTGGCCAACTCCATCAAGATGATTCATTTCGCCTGTCTGCACATCATCTTTCCATCTACATTGCTCTTGGAACAACAGTTCACCAAAGTAATGCACAGTGGCAAAGATTAATGTTTTTAGTACACTTTGAGCTGCTAAGGAAAGCATTAGTACCCATTTTCTAGAATAAAAGTTAATTCTTTGAAAGAACTATATATATATATATATATATAGTTCTTGCATATATAGCTACCCTAATAGCAACAAAGTTACACAGGTTTTGAATGGTCTCATACATTGGAGTTTGCCATCAAAAGCCCTCCAGAAACAAGAAGTTTCTTAGAATCCATAAAACAAGAAACACTGCTGCAGCGCTATTACCTTTTGATCCCAGCAGAGTGCGCATACTACTCTGTCATTTCTTTAGAACATAAAGATCTAAAGATAAATCCTCCTTGGTTCATGTTACACTGAACAAAACCATCAATATTCAATAGAGAAGGAAGCAGCAACTTAAAAAAAGCAAAAAACATACAGGGAGAAAGGCTTCACGCACACAAGAGGAGATGAATTGTTAAATGACAGAACTCAGAACGGCCATTAGCAAACATTTCTTTCCTCCCACTCTCC
Organism: Numenius arquata; assembly: GCF_964106895.1. NCBI lineage: Eukaryota > Metazoa > Chordata > Aves > Charadriiformes > Scolopacidae > Numenius > Numenius arquata. The sequence continues at coordinate 40,934,433 of NC_133581.1, read as the reverse complement.
CTAAAAAAACCTCCTGAGCAGATGATTTAAGACAGCTGCTGCTTCCAGGGAGGAGCTGTCTGAAGAGATAAGCCAGGAAAATAAGTTCTAATAAAGCAGCCCAGTTTTCATTTGTAAAGTACAATAATGGGTACCAAAGTGATGAACGAGTAAAAGCATCCATCTTCCTAGAAAAGAAATTCACCACAAAGAAATTCAAGCTAGCTGGAAATTCCCTGATGCTTAATGCGAACAGCATGGAGATCATCTATTTTAGAGAAGCTAAACTCTGCAGTGTTAAATAAGCCATCTTTCGAGAGTCTGTGAAAGTCAACCAAACCTTAGGTAGGAATTATTCTACAAAATAAAGACCTTACTGGAAAGCAACACGAAAACTAAAGATCTCATGCTGCAAGCGGATTCTTAAAAGCAACTGTACAGGTTAAAAAAGCTCAGACCCAAAAATGTTAGAACAACGATAAATGGAGTAGATACAGCCAAAAGCACAGTATAATACAGAAGTCAGTAAACCAAAAAAATCTTTTTTCACTAAACGCTAATAAATCCTCATCTGGATTCTGCAAATAGCACCGGTCACCCAGGTTCAGAAATGACTGGATTCAGATGGCAAGCAGCATGGAGTGGAAGGACAGCTCAGAACGATACAGGCAATAAAATGCCTATTTTACGGAAGGAAACTATAAGTCTAGTTTCATCTAGTAAAATTAAGAAAAGAGTAGCTCAATATTCTATATGGCTGCATTCAGGGAGCAAGGACTACAGCAACTCAAATGGAAGACCAGATTTGCAGCTGGAATAAGCTGGAAGTTTGAAGAGATCTCAAACAATAGACTTTGGAATAGCCTTTCGATAGCTGTAAAGGATGAACAACCTAAATAACTTAAAGAGATCCTGATAATTTACGAGGAGGATAACCCAATTACTCAGGAGAAAGAACAAGCTCTGACAGCTTGGGAATGTTTCAGTCCAACCAAAAGGACTAATGTTCCCTGAAGTACAATAGTAACAAGGAAATCAAGAGGTTTAACAAACATCTTGATGTTTACTTATGCCATGGGCAAGTTTACACATCGTAAAATCAAGAAACAGCTAACACCTACAACGGCAGTTAGTGAACATCTTGTATTCACCTTACTGAAAGACCAAGTCATCTTCACTATATAAAATCAAGTACCTACCTTAAGACAACTTATCTAAATCTTTGCAGATGTGTACTAATTTCTTGAACTAATCTGGATACAACAAACACTTCATATGTGAGCCTCCTGCACGGGTTTGAACTTGATGTTTTTCTCTGAGGAACTGTCCCTCGTTTTTCAGCTTCTTCTGACTCACCTCCTTATCCCATTTGAAAAGAAAATAAAAGAAACTTGGGGCTCAAATGCCTAGGCAGTATCTGCTCAACATTTTTAAAAGCTTGGATCTCTTCAGAAAACACTGAATGCATCCTTGAGTGGGGCTGGCACTCCAGTGTTACCCTAGATCCCTCTGAGGGCCAAGCTCTATTCGTGCCTCACAAGGGTAAAGTTTACTCCTTTATCTGAACTAGCCTTAATACAGTAACTGCTCTCCACAAGCTGGTGACACATTCAGCAACACTTCAGGCTGGCAAAGAAAACAAGAGCCTTCAAATCACAGAGTCACAGAATGATATGGGGTTGGAAGGGACCTCTGGAGATCATCCAGTCCAACCTCCCTGCCAAACCAGGTCCACCTAGAGCAGGTTGCACAGGAACGTTTCCAGGCAGCTTTTGAACGTCTTCAGAGACGGAGACTCCACCACCTCTCTGGGCAGCCTGTTCCAGGGCTCTGCCACACTCAAAGTAAAGAAGTCCCTCCTCAGGTTTAGGTGGAACTTCCTGTGTTCATGTTTGTGCCCATTTCCTCTTGTCCTATCACTGGGTACCACTGAAAAAAGACTGGCCCCATCCTCCTGACACCTTCCCTTTAAGTATTTATAGGCGTTGATCAGATCCCCCCTAAGTCTTCTGTTCTCCAGACTAAAAAGATGTCTCTCAGCCTTTCCTCATAAGAGAAATGTTCTAGTCCCTTCATCATCTTCGTAGCCCTTTGCTGTACCCTCGCCAGCAGTTCCCTGTCTTTCTTGAACTGGGGAGCCCAGAACTGCTGGACACAGTACTCCAGATGGGGTCTCAGCAGGGCAGAGTAGAAGGGGAGGATGACCTCCCTTGACCTGCTTGTCACAGTCTTCTTGATGCACTCCAGGTTGCCTTTGGCCTTCTTGGCCACAAGGGCACATTGCTGGCTCGTGGTCATCCTGTTGTCCACCAGGACTCCCAGGTCTTTTTCCACAGAGCTGCTCTCCAGCAGGTCAGCGCCCAACCTGTACTGGTGCAGGGGGTTGTTCCTCCCCAGGTGCAATGGAGAAAGAGATGCAGTGTAGATATGGGCATCACCTTCACTCACTTTAGCAAGAAGCCTTTAAATTTATTACTGGATCACGTGTTTAGTTTTGGTTTGTTGAAGTTTTTTTTTGTTTGTTTTTCAATGGAGCCAGTTCCTTCTCTTAACTAGTAATGATATCCACCAACTCCAAACATTCTACTCAACTATAAGAAGGCAAATAACGACAGTATGTTATTAAATGCCATTAGCAGATAAACCGTGGAAGGACCGACCATATTTATAGCTACTCAGTAGCCACCTGACTAACAAAGTTTAAATGAAATGCAGTGTGTTTGAAAACACTTCTCGGGTCTCAGCACAAAGAAACTTGCAGCTCACTGCATCAAACCTGTCCAGGCAAGTGGTGAACTGATTCAGTAGCAGCTTCTATTCCACTAACCCATGCTATCACCGCTGATAAACAGCTGACCACCAAAACAAGGAAGGGCTCCGAGATCGGTATTTTTCTGTTTTCTTCTTGTTGTTGGGGTGGGTTTTTTTTAATCAGGACGACCAGAAGTGAAGTCCAACAACTGGAAGATTAGCTGATGCCCTGGATGTGGTCCAGGGCACCACAGAAATTCTGAAAGCAGGGAGTCAGAAATTTTCCTACAATTGGCAGCTTTGTTTCCTTAACAGTCTTCTCCCTTCAGGCCATTTCAGGACATGGTTCTGGGCTGTTTACAATTTTGGAAAGAGCATTACACAGCCCAACCCCAAACCTTCCTACTTGCTCAGCACCAGCTGTCCTTGAAGAAGCCTTAAGAATTCCCAGCCTCAGAGAGATAAAAGCTCACTTGTAATTGTCATTTTTACAGATGCTGAAACCTCTAGAAAACCAAAGTGAAACAGCAAATTAGTAATACTTCATAGTGGTACAGGACCCCATGAAATCACTGACAAAGAGGTGGGGAGAGAAGAGGAATAAGAAGTAGCACATTCAAATCGCCATATAGAAAGGATGACAAGATATTTTACACATTATGCTGTGGTTTGCCATTCCAATGAGAAACATTAGCACTTCACAGAGATGATGGGCCCACCTCTTAACACACCCCACTCCTGCCCACCCCCCCAACCCCCACCAACATCTTTGGATTATTAATTTTGTGGAGATTCCAGTACCACCGTTCTGGGAGAACAGCTGGTTTTGATACGAAGAAGAGTATCAGAACACTACCTCATGTTACTCAATTCTCCACTGGGGAAAAGAGTTATTTCACGTGGCCTTCAGTTCTCAGACTACAAATCTATTACCACTCCTAAAGGCTTCTCAGTTGCGAGCCGAGCCCAACGCTAAAAGCCTTTGCTGATGTGTGCATACAGAAACAGTGCGAATGGCTCTACCAGTGCTTAAAAAGAAAAGAAAAAAATAAAAGGTTGTAATCAGTAAATGCTATTTATAACAAGAGTTCTACCCCAAAAGATACAAATAATCAAATAATTTCAGACAATTTTGCTGCCCAAAGTGGTCTCAAGTGACTGATGAAGAAAGAGGCAACATCAAGTGAAATATAAAAGCTGTCTCTAGCTTTGCAATCTGGGATCCACAGAGAGAATACACATATAAGCTTCCGTAGAGAAGACCAGAGAAGGGAAAAGCACGTCCTGGTAGTTTCTGTCTCAAAGTCCCTTTGTCAACTTTTAAGACTTCCAGAACACATTGACTGACTATAAAACGGACAGGATCCACACAGGTTATGGGCCAGAGCAAGCTTTGTATTAAAAGAACACAGACTGGGGGCAGGGGACTACGACCCAAACCAAAAAAAACCCAGCAACGAAACCAAAATTGTTGTGAACAATGAGGCATGCCACTAACCTGCAAAAACACAAGCAAACTTGCCTCTGGAAGAGAGGAGAATCAGACCATTAGTACTCTGTACTATCCCAATTGTGGTCATGGTCCTGCCTACCTTGTAAACTTCTGTTTTCAAAACGTCTGTTCTTAAGCAAAGTGTCCAGCACTAACTATATCATGCCATTTCGTTTATTCCAAATTAAACTGCAGTATCTCAGGCACTGATTATCAGCAAGATATTGAAGAGTTCAAGAGTATTTTTTATTGTATTTAATAAATAAATATTACTAATAACTCAGCATTCCCAGTATTGTACATGCGGGTGGGTTCCCCAAGAACCATCTGGTCATCAGGCATGAAAACAGCGTATGTGGTGGTACAGCCCAAATGCTTTATCTTCACTGCCAGCGATCCTCATATATGCTATTTCCTCCAAATATCTTCTACAACTAAACAGTTTCTGTTGTATTTTACGCAGTTTAATTTTTGAGGCAAATTGCTTTATCAAGACCCCTACGTCTTTCAGAAATTCAAAAGAGCAAAGAAGACGACACTGTGCGTACTGAAGACAGTCAGAGTTCATCTTGCCAAGGACTACATAAATAGAGATAGAACAAGAGGGAATGGCTTCAAGCTCCAACAGGGTAGGTTTAGACTGGACATTAGGAAGAAATTCTTCACAGTAAGAGTGATCAGACACTGGAACGGGCTGCCCAGGGAGGTGGTTGAGTCACCATCCTTGGATGAGTTTAAGAGTCACTTAGATGTGGTGTTGGGGGATATGGTGTAGGGAAGAACTTTGTAGTGTAGGGTAGATGGTTGGACTCGATGATCCCAAGGGTCTTTTCCAACCTAGATGATTCTATGATTCTACAGACTACACCCCCCCTTCTTCTTTTACAGGAGCTTCACCGATAAAGCAATAAAGCCTGATTCCGAGACCCACAGATACGAGATCTCCAAGAACGAAGCAGATGCCTACAACGCCATTTGGAATACATGTGAGCAATCACACAGCTCCAGAGACTTTCCAGTTCCCTTCCCTTGTTTACACACCAAGTTGCCCCCTCTCTGCAATGGGGAGATTATGATGCCCACGTCTTCCCAAACTGAATGAAACAATAACCACATAAGAAGCCCCAAAAACACTATCTGGGATAGACGACCTGAATTCTACTACCAGTTTTATTAAAGATACTGATTCAATTCATACCAAGTGTCACGCCGTTCCCGCTAACCCTTTTCACGTCACTGCTTGAAAGACTGAGCAAAATAAAAATAAAGTTTATGCAAAACCAAAAAGCTGGTTTGCCCTCTTTGCACTGCATCAGCTCAGCTAAACAAACAAGACAACTTAGAGAGTCCTAGTTTGGTAAGTAATCGAACTATGTAGCACTGGAATTTGAACAATGTCATAACAACAACAAAAATCAGTAAAAAAAGGGTGACGTGACTCATATCCAGAATAGTTCCACGGATCAAAACTTAGTCTTGTTCTTCCAAAACTTGTCCTACGTTCAGTGTTAACCGACAGGGCCACATGAATTTCTGACAATGTACCTGATCAGCTACATATTTCAATTTTCCTCTAACAATATGATTTGCCTTCCCTTAGCTCCATTTGTGGTACTTCCACCTGAGTTTTATTACGACTGTTCTCAGGGGTTCCAGCTCTTCTTGGGTTAAAAACGGAAATGAAGTTAAATTGGAAATAAAGTTACACTGCACTGGAATCTTTAAACAAACATAAATCCACAGAGGTATAACAAACAATTACCTTAAGCATGATTAATCAAAACAATTAAAAAAGCAAAACTAGAATCCATTTTTTCGCTCTGCTTCCACTTCTGTGTCCTTAATTACGCTTTTAAAAAAACCAAAAGCAGCTTAATTTAAGACATCAAAATCATATAGAGCACAGAGCCAGTCTTCAACTAAGTGCCCCTAAATATGAAAAAAAAAAAAAACCAAAAAAACAAAAAACACACCTCTAAAAAAGCCTTAGGAGGAGAGAAAGTGAGTTTATGATGCAACTATGCATAATACCATGAAGGTGCTTTCATTATATGGCCCTGCTTTCAGTCTTCGGTGTTTTTAAGCTATTCCCCAAAGTATTATTCTGTAAACTGAAGTTTTCTCTTGATTAAGGTCAGAGAGATGTGGGAAGTAATTCCAAAGCACACCTTTCATACATGCACTAGATAAACTGCTCTAAGTTGTACCCACAGCTCTAAGCGCTTCCACATAAATCAGAACAGGATGCCAAAATAAAAATAATTTGTATTAGTGCTTCATGATTAAAAAATTCAGCGTCATGTTTTAAATTGCAACTACAAAGAGCTCAGGAAATTCTATTACATTACAAAGATGTCAGTAGTACATTGTCATTTCAAGATCCTATATATGACTGCAACAAGGAGGCGACTGCCATTAGAATGTTAATTTATGTTCCCGGTCTGGACTAAATGAGCTATAATACTCTAAAGAGAACTTCTCAAGTCAAAAGAAGTACATTAAATTGCTGACTATTTACAGCAATATTATGAGGAAGTGGAAGAGAAACTTCCAGATATCAACTCGTAAAGGTCAGAAAACGAACGGTAAATATAAGAAGGGAAGTAATAAAAGTAAAAGTAAAGTGATCAACCCTGTCTGGAGTCTGACAGTTTCATTTACCAATGAGAGTATGGAGCACTTCCATGACTACTATTACCATTTCCACATAAACTTAATGAATTCTTGAGAAGAGAGATATTAGTTCCAATCTAGAAGACGGAAAGAGAATAAATATAATTTCACAAAGCCGTAAGATAAATCAAACGGCAGAACTGAGATCCAAAAGATTAAGAGCTGGTTTCCCCAATTCCATACTCAGACCACGGCATCTTTTGCTAAGTACTGCGCACAGCAGGAAATGACAGACAGAGAGAAAAGAGAGATCTAGAGCAATGTAGAGAGAGAAACAGAGCGACATAGAATTCCGATTAACCCCTTAAGAGAATTCTTCTCATTTAGATAGGAAAGGAATTTTCAATTCAAAATGCCAGTATTCACATTAAAAGTCACATCAAGGTTCCTCGAGCTCCAGAGCCACAGGCAGGTGCCCTCTAGTGACATCATACATGCAAGAGAAATTCGGGAGCACCAACATTACAGAGGAGCAGAAGCAGCATCGGATATCCACAAGATGAAGAGACGGCATTTTATGCACTCAAGGCTGCGCTTAAGGCACATGCACCTTATCCAAGTACTGAAGGAAAAGCAACTGGAAGCGAGAACATATTTTAAAAAAGAAAACACAGTTCATATAATTTCCTACTCACATGGAAACAATCAAATAAGGTAACAAGCCAGAAAGAAAACATGATACACCCAGAAGCTGAAGTCTTCACCCACAGATGTATCTGAACTAGAGAAGGGGTGGGAAACAAAGAAGATTTAGACTTTGAACAAAGAAACACAGACAATTCTTGACACCCTTTTCCTTTTTGGCCTTCGACTGAGACGTTGGAAGAAATATTAAGAGGGAGGAAAAATGTCTGAAACATGGGTCAGAGACTCCTCTCAGCAATTCTACGCTGCCCAAGGTGGGGAATTAGTGCTATCACCCTCCTTGCTAGGTTAGTGCAGGGCTACGAACACAAAACACACCGGGTAACTACAAACATGCAGTATGCCCTTTATCAGGTCTCCAATAATACCAATTTAATAAGGGGGAGAGGGGGAAAGTACCTTAATACTATTTGTATTAATAGTACTAGTAAGTATTAACATCAACAATAACTCTGTAAGAGCCTTCAATTCAGTTAGCTTGCTAACCACAGCACAGAAGATGCTACTTTCCAGAAGTTTCATAAAAAATTATGACACAAAAAAAGAAGTAAGTATTCAAAGCCCTAACTTAGGGCAAAGGGATACCAGCAGACAGTATCGTCGCTTGCCTTCTTTGGAACTGGTTGTTACAGCTGCATAAAAGTTAGAAGCGCTGCACAGAAAATGGAAAAGTAGGAAACAACCAAACAAGAATCCAGAGGGTCAGTTATGACTCAGAAAAGGGCAAAAGAAAGAAAACTAAGAAGTAGCTGTCAGCAAAGTAAACATTCCGCGTAAACTCCCCAGCAACTAAATCCAAAAAAGCAAGTCCAGATATTTGGATCCAAATTCGTTCTTCATTCCAAGTATAAGAAAAAAATATAAATGTTACTGGACTGCCGTACTCATCAACATTCACGCTGCCCCAAATCAATAGATGGCTGATAGTACAAGATACTTATTTGTTACTGTCAAAACACAAAGGGACCAATTAAGGTAAAAAAAACACAACAGAATATTTATCTACAGCAACAGCAATTGTGGACTAGAGAACTACTAAGAAATCTACACCGAAGAGTTACAAACGTTAGAAACTGCATTACAGCAGCCTTTCAGAATACAAACAAGGATTTTAAATTTAGCAGAGAATTTCAGGTACTGTTCCTTACGTCACCCATAAGGCATTTCAAATCTCCCTGGATTTAACCCCATCCCACACTCTGAAAACCGACCCAACAACAAAATTAAACAGCCCAGTAATGGATCGGCAGTAAGCGTACATTACCAGCAGGTCATTCTTAGGTCCCATTTTAACATTCCCATTAGCAATTTGAAAGAGGATGGGAGTGGCAAAGGCAAAGAAGCCAGATGACATTTGCAGAGGACACCAAACCGGGTGGAGCAGTAAACAAGGACAAATATAGAAAAACACATTGTTTTTTTATATAAAGATCTAAGAACATTTCATACGGAGAAGAAAACGGAGCAGCACTGAGCGCTCTTCCTGGATGTATTTATTCGGATTCTACGTTCCTACAGCTGATCCTCCCGAGGACCAGTCCGCACCTGGATAACTGCCATTCCCGAATCCGTCTCTCGCAACAGAACAAAACTGTAAAAGCACTCATTGGGAAAAGTTACGTGTGACCACCTAAAACATCTCTCGAAGGTGAAATGCTGCTTTAGCGCAGGAATTGCATTGCAAAAAGCACTTTCCCCGGACAGTAGAAAGCCTGGTACCGACACCATCAGAAATAACCTCAAACAACCCTCAACGTGAACGCTACAGAAATTTACGGGTTGTCTGGGGGAATGCTGTAGGTGGAAACAAACCCGAGGTAATCAAGTGTCGCTGTGCCAGAGGGCACACACGAACGCATTTTGGGCAAAACACTACTTACACGCGTCCGTGTTCTGCGACACACAATGAAAGACAGGGGGAGGGACGGAGAAGACAACACTTACTTCACGTTTTTAACTGGCTAAGGCCGGAAAACAACAATAACAACAACATTCGTTATTTCCAACCAGCAGCAACACCCCCCCCCCCCCCCAACACCCAGCCTGACCTTACCCAGACGGCGGGGGCGGCACGGAAGCCCCCGGCCCCGTTCGGCGGGAGCAGCGGGAGGGACGGGGGCAACGGAGAGGGAACCCCGCGGCTCCCAAGCCCGGCTTTGGGGAGCGCTGGGGCGGGGCGGGCGGCCGCTGCGGCTCCTGGGGCTCGGAGTCGCCTTCTTCGGAGGCCTCCCCTCCCTCCTTCCCTGGCACCGGCCCCGGCCCCGGCGGCCGGGCCAGCGGGAGGCGAGCGCGGCGGGTTTCGCCCTCCACCGCCTGCGGCCAGCGCGGGGAGCGGGGCCCGCCGTCGCCGCCGCAGCCTCCCCGCTCCCCCCCCACCACTGCAGGCCACAGTCCCGGAGCTCCCGAACAAAGGCCCCAGCGGCCGAACACAGCCCTCTTCCCGGCCCCGCTCCCCGCCGCGGCCCGGCGGCCCCGCGCAGGCAGTTACCCCGCCACCTTCCGGGGCGCCGCCGCGGGGACGGCCGCGCCCGCCCGGGGAGCGGCGAGGAGGCCCTGGCCTACAGCGGGGCCGAGCGCTTAGGCCCGGAGCCTACCTGGTGCGGAAGGGCCGGGGCCGGGCGGGCGGAGCGGGGCCAGGGCCAGGGCCGGGGCCGGGCCCGGAAGGAGCGGCCGCCAGTGCTCGGTCGTCGCCGCCGCCGCCGCCGCTCCGAGCTCCGGCCAGGCGAGCCAGCCGAGCGCCGAGCCGGACCCGAAGAGCGGCGCCGAGAGCGGTAACCAAGGCCCGAGCAGCCGAAGCTAGAACGCCGCCAGACCGTGCCAGCCGAGCGAAGAGCTCTTCCACCGCGGCGGCCCTACCCGCCGCCGCCCGGAAGCGGCTTGAAGGCAGGCGAGACGAGTCGAGCCCAGAGGGCGGCGGGGCGGGGTGTGCGCGAGCTTGTGTTAATATTTACTGCGATTTATTAATTTCCAGCATCGCGGGCGGCGAAGACACAAGAGGAGCGGGTGGCCGAGGGAGGCTGCTGTGTCTTCCTGCCCCCAGCTGTACGGGGGGGGGGGGGGGGCGTGTGAGAGCCGGGGGAGGGGGGATTTGAACCTGCAAAGCAGATTTTACAAGGAATTTAGTCCAGTAATGGCAACCGCAATGGCTGGGGCAGTCACCGGCACCCCCCGAGTGATGAGGAGGGTTTATCAGACGTTACTCGGTTAGGGTAGGCTTTTCAAAGCTCTGGCAATGGGCAAAGGTGTAAGTCCTCCGGAATGCGGCCGGGGAGAGGAGGGAAAAGCCGGAGGAGCCGGGACAGGGGAAAAGAAACACGGATCTCAAGCTGCCAAGCTTAAATGTTGTCTAAACCCGAAGGAAAAGAGGAAACCCTAGATGAACTACAGAATCGCAGAATGATCTGGGGTTGGAAGGGACCTCTGGAGATCATCTCATCTCTGGAGAAGGCTGAGGGGAGACCTTATCTACGTTTACAAGTACCTAAAGGGTGTGTTGAAGGAGGATGGAGCTGGACTCTTTTCAGTGGTTCCCAGCGACAGGACGAAGGGCAACGGGCACAAGCTGGAACACGGGAAGTTCCACTCAAATATGAGGAAGAACTTCTTTCCGGTGAGGGTGCCAGAGCCCTGGAACAGGCTGCCCAGGGAGGGCGTGGAGTCCCCTTTGGAGATCTTCAAGCCCCGCCTTGATGCAGTCCTGAGTGATGTGCTCTGGGCAACCCTGCTTTAGCAGGGGAGTTGGACTAGATGATCTCTAGAGGTCCCTTCCAACTCTGACAATTCCGTGATTCCGTGATCTAGTCCAACCCCCCCTGCCAAAGCAGGTCCCACCCAGAGCAGGTCCCACAGGAACCTTGGAATTGTTTCCAAGGAAGCCGCTGAGGAGCACAGGGGACAAAGCATTCTCTCGATGGGGAAGTTTCGCATCCCAAGTGTAGGGTACTGGTGTCTGGCTCGAGGAAGAAGAGTGGGGTTTGAGTGTGTTGGTTTTGTCCGGTGTGGCCTGATGCCGTTTCTGCCCAAACTGACAAGCAGCGAGGTCCGTTTTGAAGTTACAACTCTACCGAAAAGTGGGAGCGTCTGAAGGAAGACAAAACTCGGCAACAAACATGTTCCAGGAAAAGCCTCCCCGGCTTTTGAGTTCAGCCTGGTCTGGGCACGCGCCGGGAAGAGCTATTCATAGCATTAAGTTGAGAAGCTCCAGCTCCTTATTACGTGACAGTGTTTGCACCTACACCTGTCCAAGTCTCGCTTGACCTCGGCGTCACCCACGCAGCTCACTCCCCGCCTGCTGGTGTTTAGGTCTAAAGATCAGTATTTTTAGCACAGACCGTCAGAGAGGATCATGAGCCATCAGGCACCACAGACGGCAGCAACTCCTACCTTAAAAATGGTGGGGTTTTGTTGTTTTTCTTTTTTAGAAAACAATGCTTGTATGATTCTTCCTGGGTAAAAGGAGCCGGGTTTTTGCCACAGTGAGCAACAGCAGTTCTTACGTGATACCTCTTGGGACGATGCGTCCAGGAAACAGCGTTACATCTCAGATTGCTGTACATAAATATTTTACAGTTCTCATCAAGGCTTTATGACAATATTTTGCCTGCACATCACAAAGCATGCTTGGCTTTCTATACAGCAGTAGGTGCTTACTGCCATTGCAAACCGTGTATCTAATATACCTGTACCTGTATACCTAATCCCGCGTCCCCATCCTACATTTAGGAAGGCATCCCGTACTTTCCTGCTCTTCAAACCTGGGGCACGATCCAGGCTCGTTTCCTCTACAAGGACAGACAGACCTTGCGGTGACAGATGGTTGCGCTGCTACTTCAAGTGGCCACATTTTTGCAGCACTCCGCATCCCCTACCACTTTTGTTTCATCTACTGCCCAGCAAACAACGAAATCTAAGAAAATTCTCTGGGACTGCCGTCAAGAGATCCTTGGAAACGCTTGCATCTTTTGGAACGAGGACATTGCCAGGAAACTTCCCGGTCTTGTGCCAGCAACAACTGCGGGCGTCAGTCGCCTTTTTTCCACTGAAGAGTTAGACTGCCAGCAGCGACAGAGAGGCCTTTCTATACCTCAGCTCTGATCTAAACAGAGAACTTTTACAATCGGTTCCATTTTTGTGACCCAGCCAGTCCTTGGCATTTCTCTCACAGCAGCCAACAAGCGCAGTACTTCTCTGTTGTGGCAGACACCTCTCGAGAGAACTAGACTTACATTCCTGATTAAGTAGCTGACAGAGCCAACCGTAGGTTAGGATCTTCTCCGGTCTGTTTGGGAAAGAAGAAACATTCAACCCTCCTAGACCTCCTGGGTACACGCAAGCCCTAGTGTGTACCCAGCAAAAAGCCAGAGCCCTCCCAGAACACAGCTGTCAGCTTTCAGAGGAATCACTGGGTTTTGCGAGACGCACAAAATCTCATTTAGCAAAAATTTGTACCTGCAAACGCAAAGATAAGATGTCTGCTTTGCTGCTGGTGAATTCAGGGTGGACACGAGCCCACGTGGAAGTTTAATCTATGTGAAATACTGTTTAAAAACCAATCACAAATGCCGTGGGTTACAAAGTGGCATAGAATTGTTGCTTTGCAAAACAGAGCAAGGCTTACAGATTTCTCATCATTATCAAAGACGATTTCCCAAGTTTCTCCACTGATCTCACATTAGTCATTGTTCTCTAACTCAGGTGAAAGGGGAGTTTCTACGCATTACAACAGTAAAAATTTAGCAATTAAATTGCATCTCTGGAGAGACCGAGAGAAGTTCAGAATACCGCCTGAATGAAGAGAGTAAAGTTTCTCCTTGTCTCACATCTGCTTAGTCTTTACAGGCTTAAAGAAGAAGGAAGGGGCATATTTGCTCTGGGTATCTTCCCAGATGAACCGTTAGAAGCCTTCTCTCTGTCACAACATTAGCTAAAATGCGTAAGTAAAAGCTCCTGACGAATACGACAGGCTTCCGAGTCCATTGATTCCATTTGCTCATACTCTTCTTCCGGTTGTTCCATGTGTCCTGTGGCCGGCGAAGACCACATGTCCAGCCCATGTTCCAGGGAGATGTTGTGAAGCACGCAGCAGGCCAGAATGATGTGGCTGGATTTCTCTGGAGAATACTGCAGGGTGCCTTTGGAGCCATCCAGGCAGCGGAAACGCGACCGGATGGTTCTGAACGTCCGCTCAATGACATTGTGAGTGGCAGAATGCGCCATGTTGTAACGATATTCTGCAGGTGTCTCCGGGATATGCAGAGGGGTCATCAACCACGTGCGGAGCAAGAAGGAGCTGTCACCTGTTAGCAGGGAAGAGGAGGAGGACAGGTTACATACCTACAGTTAGTCACAGATTGCAGCTCCTCACTCTTGGTCTTCTGGTACCGCAGATACAGAATACCTTATTTCCGTGGCTAAAACAGAAGGCACGAGAAAACACGTAGCTCAGGTTTACAAACGTGACAAACAACAAAATCCAGATATTCTATTTTACACAGGGGAATCCTGGAAGAACACAGAAGAGTTTTAAGAGAATTCATTTACTACATAATACAGTGAAAGACAGCTGGACTGGGACCCCACATAGAATTAAAAATTGCACAATTCAGCTTAAGAAGGTGTAGGATACTGAAAACAAAGTCCTAACAGCATGAATGTAAATTCATACATAGAATAATCAGATTGTATAAAACCCAGATTGGAAGTTCCTGTTCTAGACTTCTAAGACAAGGGTCATACAAACTGAATCACAAAGCTCAAGGAATTTGCAGGAAAGCCATCAGCAGTAGATGTATGACTTGTGCTCAGACGCTCTAGACTCAAAGAGGAGCCAACATTTAAGAGACTGTCCGCAGAAAACAACAATGAAAAATGGACTTACCAAGTAGCCAGCCATCTTTATGTAGCTCAGTTTCAAAGTGGCTTGTAAGGGCTGCCTGCTGCAGAACCGTGCAGTCGGGCAGGCTGCCTGGCCAGTGTGTTTCTGCACTCAGGAGGACTCCTCTGGCATCGCACACCATCAGGCAGTTCAAAGAATGGAGACCCTTTCGGTTCACGTACGACAGGTCCTCGGCATTTGGCGCTTTGATTGCCACGTGGGTGCAGTCGACCACCCCCAGCACTCCCGGCATGCCTGCCAGCCCATAAAAGTCATCCTTCAGGCTCTGAACCGTAGCTTCATCCTCAGGAAAGTGAATAAACTGTGAGGCTCTTTCCACCAATGCCTCGGTTACGTTGGCCACGCAGCGGCTCATGGAGGCTTGACTAATGCCAATGGCATCCCCCATGCGAGTCTGGAAGGAGCCGGAGGTATAGAAACCCAGTGCAGCAAGTATCTGCGTCTCTGGACTGATGGCCCTGGACCGCTGTGTAGGGCGAGAGAGACTGCCTCCTAGAAGATCCACCAGGTAGTAAATGAACTGTCGGGGAAAGCCGTACGTGGATACTAGATACTCATCCGTGACATCCTCCAGCTTGAAGCGATCCAAAGTCCTGTGTCCGCGGCCATAGAGCAGGAGGTCGCAGTCCAGAACGGCAATAGGTACGGCCATGGCCAACAGCTGGGGGCTCCTCCGGGGCTTTCCCAGAGCCTTCACCTGCGTAAAGCAAAGGGGAAGGAGACTCAGGCTGGTTTTTAACCCTCAGCCTTTCAGACTCCGTTACCGCTGAGGTTATGCAACAAATCGTTTTACTTCTTTGTATCTGCTTTTACAAGCAGGGGGTCGAAGCCGGGGCCGGGGGGGGGGGGGGGGCTCACTGTGGAGCTGACAACCCCCCAGAGCCGCAAGGCCCAGGGGCCCCGGCGCTGACAGGAATTTACTCCCTGTGGCGGGGAGGGGGCGGCTGCACCACAGCGGCCCGCTTCCCGGGGCTCGGGGACCGTTCCCGGTCACCGCCGACCCGGCTACGTCCACACCCGGGATGGCAGAGAGAGACACGAACCTCCGGTCGCCCCTCTCCCGCCCCGCTGCCGTCGGGCGGGCGACGCGGGCCCGGCGGGCCCTGCCCTGGCCGGACCCCTCTGCGCGCTGAGGGGCAGCGGGGCCACCCCGCCTCCAGCCCCCGGCCCCCGCCAGCCGCCGACCCGGCCCTTACCGGCCTGCGGCCGCCCCCCGAAGAGCCCACGCTGCCCGCTGCCGTTACCGCCGCCCCGCCGAGACTCCCCCGTTCGGCCGGCGGCAGATTCGCCACAGCAAGGCGGGGGTTCCCGGCGGGCGAGGGCGGCGGGGGCTGCCCCTCTTATCTCGGCCTCGGCTCCCTTCCCTGCCGGCCCGAGAGCGGGGCCGGTGGGCGGGGAGCGGCGGCGGCTCCGTGTGGAAAGTGCCGCCGCAGACACCCAGGCACCTCCCTCCGCCCGCCCGCCCGCAGCGGATGAAAACAAACAGCGGCGGCGATGGCGCGGAGCAGGCCGCGGCTCTGAGGACAGCGGCAGCCAGACCCCCGCCGCCGGCCCCGCACCCCCGCAGGCGCTGACAGCCGCAGCCGAGCCGGCCGGTCGGCAGCGAGATCCCCGCCGGCCGGGAGGAGGAGAAGGAGGAGGCGGCGGCGGCGGAGGGGCGCTGGCCGGAGCCCCAGGGCGGCCGCGGGGCCCCCGGGGCTTGGAGGCGCCGGGAGCGGGCCCGGGGTCCGTGGGGACCCCCCTCCCCCGTGCCCGGTCGGGGCGCTGAGGAGACGCCGGGGCACGGCGGGGGAGCGGGGCGGCGGGCCCCCCCTCGGGCAGCCGGGCCTCCGCGCGGGATGAGCCGCCGCGCCGCCAGCTCCGCCGCCCCCGCGCAGGTACCGGGGCCGTGCCGGGGTGGGGGGGTGTCCCGGGGCCGGGGAAGGAGCTCCGGGAGGCTCTTCGTGGGGAGGGGGGGTGGGAATCGGGACGTGGGTCTGAAGCCTCAGGCTGCGGTTTGGTGTCTCCGCTTCGGTTTAAGCCGCCTGTCTGTCAGGAGCTTTCCTGACGGCTGGAGACTGTCGTCGGGGGCTGGGAAGGTTGCGGCCCGCTGAAACCCCTCCAGTGCTGTCTTTTAAATTAAATCAAAATGCCTCGGAGACTGTTAGAACTCCAAACTGTTGGAACTCCATCGTATCGTTTTCCTGTAACCCATGAGTTTGCTGTCTGTTGGGAAAGACCAGGGTTTTACAAATCGTCGCCTGTTTCTTTCCTGCTGGAATTCTGCTTAGGGCACCCACCAGAGACATTCCCCCTCGATTCTCTGGGAGCAGAGACACCTTCCGTGCCAGTCAACAGGTAGAAAAGGGACGCTTTGGACTAAACCTACAAACTGCCTACTTAAAAATCTCAAAAGTGGTGTGACTAGGCACATTGTAAGGGGGGAAAATCATGGCAAATTACTGCCTTGGTTGAAAATTACTTGGCTATGCAAATGAAGTTTAGAGCATCTCCAAATTATTGCAGGAGTGGCCTGACCTGGTAGAATCCCCTTGTGGCAAGAAATAAGTCATTCAGAGGAGCCAGGCTGTATTTAGGTGTCTGGAAGGATCATACAGGATCACCTGATTTTGCTTAAATGGTATTGTATAATCTCAACTTTTCTGAACATGTATTCACGCAAAAGTTGAGCCCTGGTGATTATATTGCTGGTTGTAGTAGAGGGTACATGGGAGCAGATTCTGGTTTAGTCTGCATACTATGGCCTGACAAACAAAATGAGAGGATGGACCTTTGAACTGACACCATTTATAGACCTTAGGGAAGTACAGAATGTAACTACCGGTCAACAGGAATTACTTAATTTTGGTTTTAAGCCAGTGGAGCTGGCAGTGCTGGCTTTAGTAAGATCTTTCCTAAGCTGGGAAGATCTTCATAACCATTTGTTGGTTATGAAGTAAATGTATTTCCTGATCGGCAGGAAGAATTGCCTCTTTATCAGTCAGAACTTAACCATATGTTGAACTACAGAGCCTTTGATTTCATCAGAATATTTATATTATATGAAACAGTTTTTCTGCTAGAATCTGCTCTAGTCTTCTCTTAAAAAAATCCATAAACTTTGAAGAAGGAGAGTGGCACACTTTAAAATTTAGAAGTGTTCCCTCCCTCTCTCCAGGTTTCTGACTAACCTACTAAGAAGGCGAAATGGAGATTAATTTTAAGTAATTGTAGGATACTGGAGTTTGACTTGTAGGCCCAGCCTTCAAACAGAGTGCCGTCTTTGTGGAGATCTTTTTATAGTTGCTTATTAATGTGCTCAAAATACCTGCTTGCAGTGGAGCTTCTTGGTCGTTCTAGGAAAGCTTTCTTGGCAGTCAAGCCCATTTATCAAAGGCACTCTATTAAAAGCTTCAAAAACTTGCATGTGCTGCTTGTTTACCTGCATGATTCAGTGAGGCTTTTCTGGACCTTCATGTAGGACATCCTCAGAGATTGGATTTGGGTCCTGTATTTGCAAAGAAGTTCCGCAAGAGTGGTAAGGACAAGGAGCCCGGTCTGGGGGGCACAGTCGGGTAACTGGGAAGGTACAACTGGGATGAGAGCTGCCCACAGCCCTCTCCTTACAGCGACAGCCCTGCTTGTTTCTTCCCTCTCCTCTTTTTAATTTCACTCTGGGATAGGAACCATGAGTAATCATTTTGCATTGGCAAATACCTGCTTGGAAGGAAAGCACGATGACTTTAAGTTGTAGCAGCCGTGGCTCGGAGTGAAATCTCAGAGGAGGGAGGTGATGGGAGCAGCCTGTATACGTTTTTCCCCAGCAGCAGTAATAATGCCTGGTACCTGTCAGGTGCTTCTGCTCCTTTCACATCTGTGTAAGCAAGTATCAGACAGACAAGGTAAATACAGGTAGTGTAGCGCGACTGTTCCCAGGTGTCACTGTGCACCGCTTGTGTGCCCAGGATACAGGTACTGTCAGGCAGCAGGGCTGGAGCGTGGCGTGAGGGTAGCTGTAGTTTCCCCGGGCTGTAGCAAGGCACGAAAGGGGAGGGCTCTTACAGTTCCTTGCATCATGCAAATAGGGTGTCGTCAGCTTACGCTGATGTGTCCTTCTCCTTGGAGAAGGAGAGTTTAAATACCGGGAGTGTGTATAAGGCGCAATGTTAATGCTTAGATATTAAACTGTCAGATAAGCCCAGTATTCTTCTCTGCCTCATAACCTTGTGAGAAAGAATAAGGCTCTAGTCAAAAAAGAGCCACCCACATGTGACAGTTCTCCTTGAATGTCTGTCTCTGACATTTCTGCTCAGAGGGAAGTGGAGACAAAGACATATAAATAAAGGCATTAGTATGAAAATGGATGTTGCAGGAAGAGAGAGACAAAGCAAAAAGCTGTGTGGCCAAGATGCTTGTTTTTACCTGTGAACAGCCTATGTGTAAGGCTAAAGCAGTGCGGTATCAGTTTACTTAAGGGATTACTTGATTGAGGGGGAATCGGTCATCTGTAGGTTTCTAAGCTACACCAAAGGTTATTTCCTTCTAGTTGTTACTCAGTGCAAAATTAGAAAGTGCCTTCCTTGAGCTAAGCATATGCCTGGATACCGGCACTTAACAAGGAGCCGTGCTGGCACTGCAACCTACGGGAACCTGAGAAGTTGAATGAGTTTGGTGGAACTATGTTTAAAGAATTTCCTTCCTGTTCAGGTCAGCTGGTGGCAGCTAACCTGAGGGTACCGAGGCATTTTTGTAAATGAAATATTTGCTGTAATTCTAGGCCCGTCTTGACTCTTATCAAGAATGATTCTAAAGGTGAACACTGTCCCTAAGGCTTAGCAGATCTCAGGTAATCACCACAGGTCCTCCTGCAAAAATGAGGAGATGGTGGTCATCAGATGACAGTCCTCCGACATGTGAGGAGCTGAGTTCCAGGGCCCCAGTTTCCCCCTGAAATTACAGATTCCTGACAGGAAAGCTTGCCCGACACTTTCTGCTCTGCTTTAGGCTCTGGCAAATCAACTGTTGCTGGCATTTGGAGCTTGAGAGGTAAAAGAAAGTATGAATCTCCAAATGTCTCATGAGTGTTACGGATAGTTTGAGATCTTGCAGGAAGAATCCCAGTTCTGCTGCAGCAGGGCAGAACAGCGAAGCTCTCATTCTTTGAACCCTGAATCTAAGACGTAGCTCTGGTGGCTGTTTCTCTCCTCTCTAGAGATATTTGGGTCTATAGTCATTAGAACCGATTCCTATACTGCACAGAGAACCATGCTGATGATCTGCTTTGTTTCCTTTCTGAACAGACCAGTGAGCCTAACACCTTTCACTAGTTCCCGAATTGCAATAATCAATTCCAGAATTCTTTATTGCCCATGTCAGCCAGGTTTTTTTTGTAGAGCTTGAGTCCCCTCAACGCTTACAGTGTTTTATTTAAGTCAAAAGAATAGTAACAGGTCATTCTCACCGATTTTTTTGTAGTGGGAAGTGTCTATGCCGAAAGCTTTTTTTTTTTTTTAAGTTAGAGTGCTGCATCAATTAAACATCTAGCACTTTTAGATGCTGACTTCCTTTTGCATCCCTTCCACAGTAGAAAAGATCTGTATTCTCTCTCCAGTGGAGGTAAAGGCAGTGAAAGTAAGTAGAATACTTTCGATGAGGAGGTTAAAATATCCAAAGGATAATTTGTTAATGCATCTAATGTTGAATCGCTTGTGTTGTTGGTTCTCAAACTAAATTAAAATTTGTAATGAGACCAGTACAGCACTAGGAGAGGCAGTACGAGTGTAACCTAGGAACTTTCAATCATATTAGATGTCTAGCTTTCTTTTTATGGAGTCATTCAGAAAGCAGCACTCTTCTCTATAAAATGCTCTATAAATCGCAGTACTCTTATCTAGCAGCCCTCTTGGGTGATGCTCCTAAAAACATTACTTAAAATCAGCGTTTAAGTGAGATATTTTAAATAATAAGCATATTAAGTGAGATATGTTAAATAGAAGTTTTGGATATGTGTAGTCATTAAAGATGATAAGGTATTTTCTGTGTGAACGGGGCTGTTGGCCCCTTTGTCCTGCTAGGATTCAGTCGGTGTAAACAGCATACCGTGCTGCAATTTCAGTCTTTGCTTACAGATGGAAGGCTGAGGAGAGTAACCTCGTGCACGGCAGCTGCTCGTGCTCACTGACCTTAGACTGCCAACCTTTCTGTGATGAGCAGCGTGTTCCGTAAATACGTGATGTTTGACAAGCTGCTTCAGGCTGATTAGCCGTCTCAAAGCAAAAACAGGAACAGGAATTAAGAGTGAATTTGCACTTTGAAGACTTAGGAGCAAAAAGTACAATTAATGCTGCTAATTAAGGCATTCCTCCCTGTGGTCTCTATACGATTATTAAGTTACACGTGAAGAAACTGGGAGACAGAGAAATCGTGATTTATCCCGGGGCATGTGACGTGATGGTGGCAGAAATCTGCTTAGTGCCTTGGCCTGCCTGGCTTCAGGCACTGTGCAAGTTCATTGTACTGCTAGAAACAATCGTACGTTGAAAAACAAGGCAGAGTGAATGTGGGAGCTAAGTATTTGTTGTCAGAGCTTCCAAGAGAAGCAAACAGAGAAATTTGGTCTTTTCAGTTGGTTGCAGGTAAATTCATAGCTGTACAAGTTTACTGCAAGTACTATTTGGTGGAAGTAAAGAAGCAGCGTAGGCTGTTCCAGCAATGGCTTATTACCTAGATTTCAGTATCTGCTGAAATACCACTGGAAATACTGTTTTTAGAATTTCAGACTCAAGAAAACAATTTGGCTTGGTTTTGACCAGTGCTGATAACCGAGTATTTGTTATTTCTGAAGCAGAGACTACCATGTCTGATGGATAACATGGTATAAATCCAGTCAGTGTGGGTGACATCCACAGGGTGTTTTGGGGTTTTTTTGTTGTTTGCTTGTTTTTTTTAATTAAGCTAGCAAAATTGGAGAACTTATACCCAGTTTTAATTTTGAGACCCCTTTGTTGTTTCTTTTCTAGTATCTTTTGCGCTGACCAGATGAACTATTCATACACGTTTATACCTTACACCCGCCCCAAAAAGTTGTTAGCATGTTAGGATTTTGACAGGCAGAGGCCTTTGGTGCTTATCATTTCACTTGAGGTACCTCTAATGGCAAAATATTTTGAAATCTTGACATCCAAACGAAAGCTGAAGGAAGGCTTCATTCCCATGTCTGTGCTGTATTTCAGATTGCCATATGCAATGGACACTGATCTCAGTTCCCAGGACAGGAAGGACCTGGACAAGTTCATCAAATTTTTTGCTTTAAAGGTAACTCACTCTACTTCGGGCAAACTCCTATCCTTTCTCATATAAGAAAAGCCATATTTGCTGTGGCTAGGGAAACAGGGTTGGGGTTCTTTTGTTTGTTTTTGATAAAGACCAAAGCAAGAAAAGCTGATGGCAAATCTAGGAGATTCCTGAGAATAACTAGAAAAACATCTTTTCCCCTTTTTTCTACCTTCAAATCCTGCTGTAAAATCAGTTTAGAGGCACTTCACACCTCAGTCAGATTTGGGCTCTTACCAACACATCTAACCTTCCAGCTGTTAGGTAGTATCTTCTCTTGGACTCCACTCTCTCTTTCCAGCCTATCTAAATTTTTATATTGCATCCAAAAGCAATAACAGCAGAATGTTCTTTTGAATTATGTTGATACGTAATTATAAAATTTGGCCTCACTTGGTACGTAGATGCAAGTAGCTACTCTGACAATGGTTATGTTATAAACGTACAGATTCACTTGACTCAACGTTTGTGTGTCCAGGTTCAGGATATAGTAGTAAGTTTTGCTTAAGTATTCCCAAAAACTCTGCAACTCCTGATCACAAAATTGGCTTAGTCACTTCATGTCACTACCAAGAAAGGTCAGCTTAAAATTATTTTCTGTCTGAAATACGTTTACCTGTTATATGTAATAATTGAAGTTGATTACACCTGAAGATTAGCCTTTCATTTTTTTTACTTGGAATTTATCTAGCTCAGGCTCTGAACTGAGGGCTTGGCTGAGCTCAAAACATGAGTGTTTATCTTTTCCTTTCTATTCCAGACGGTACAAGTAATTGTCCAGGCCCGACTTGGAGAGAAAATCTGTACCCGATCATCATCCTCCCCAACAGGCTCTGACTGGGTAAAGTCATAGTTTTTAAAGCAACTCCATGGCCATTGGGAGCTTTCTGTGTGTGCGCAATGAGTAATGTAGTTGTTATAGTCTTGTGCAGACTATAAGATAACTATTCATAGAATAACTACTGTATTCAATTATGCTCATTGGTGGTGGGTTTTTTTTGTTGTTGACATGCAACATGTCACTCTGGGCTCTTAAGGGCTGATTAGAGGAGAGATAAATGATACCTCACAGCAACTCCTGCCAACCAAGGGGCATTTCCAAGATTTGCTGGGGGTGGGGTGATGGGTTCTTTTCTGTCAGCAGCTTGCAACTCGGCAATTCAGGACTTTGTAAGTAATGGACTTCATTAAAATTGAAGACACTTAAAAGATTCTCTGTGCGTGAAAAATCAGGCTCAAGTGAGGGAAAAGGGACACGATTTTTATGGCAGTATCAAGAAAAACATTTGAATTAGCAGCCAAGAAAATGTTTGCAAATATGAAAAGCCTGATTCCATCTGGGAATTTTTTGTTTCATAAATATTTCAGTGGATGCTGACCTAGTATGTTATATATGGGTCTGTGAGTTTGTCTGCAGTGTGCCATTAGGCAGTTTTTCAAAGAAATAAAGAAATGGAATAATCTCTTTCATTCTGCAGTTCAATTTGGCAATCAAAGATATACCAGAGGTTACTCATGAAGCTAAGAAAGCCCTGGCAGGACAGCTACCTGCTGTTGGACGGTCTATGTGTGTGGAGATCTCTCTCAAAACCTCTGAGGTGGGTGAGAACTGAGTCAAAATAGGTGCTTTTTTTTTTTTTCCTTGAATCTTAGGTCACCTACCAGAGCTCCTGCCCTGTAGTCCAAGAGAATATGAAAATATATTCATTTATGAAGTTAGGTAGTATACTAATGAAAAAAAAAAATGTGTGTTTAACAGAAACAATTCACTGCAAATACCCGAGGCCAAACACACAAATAATAGAGCAGGAAAATTTAGTTTCTTAGACCATGAAGAGCTTAGCCATTCTGAAAAGGGTATTTCCTTAGGTGTTCTAGTTATGCAGTGAGACTTTCAGTGTTTTCTACTTTTTCTACTCTTGCATGACAAGAAAGTGGGAGCCAGGAGAAACATCTTCATTGAGAGTTGTGGCTGTTGCTGAGCATTAATGAGATGTGAAAAGTTTTGTGTTCTGAAATGAGCCTTTGTTTGCTGTCCTTTCTGTCATCCAGGGGGACTCCATGGAGCTGGAAATTTGGTGTCTAGAAATGAATGAAAAGTAAGTGCATTCTTCATGCTTTATTTGTGTGTGTGTGTTTGTTTTAGCTGATGAAATAGGGAAGTGTGCTCGTTCATTACTGTGGACTGAGCACATATTTGGCTGTGCGGCCTGGGACACTTCAGAGGGAAGTCCCCTCTCTGTGTAGTGCAGCAGCCAAACTGTTTAATATTGGTGCAAAGGAAAGAAACAAGTAATTTTATTCCTTCTTCATTACAATTAGTATGACTCCTCAAATGATACAAGAATTTATATGCTCAGTAACTACAAATGTTTTTAATACTGAAAAGATGTTTCTATCTACTAGAAGGCTGCATGGCATTTTTCAGCAGTTACCTCTACAACAGGAGACTAGATTGAAGGAGGACTCTTAGCCGGTCAGTCAAAAAAAGTTAGCCACACCAGGGCTTATTTTATCATTTTGGCAATAAAACTGACATAAACCAAAACGGATCTGGGCCAATTGTTTTAAGAAAAAAAAAAAAAGACAAAACAAACAAACGACAAACCCAAACCCCCTTGCTTGAGAACAAACAACTAATTTTTTTCCTTTGTGTTCTATAGGTGTGACAAAGAAATCAAGGTTTCATACACCGTATACAACCGGCTGTCTCTACTGCTGAAGTCTTTGCTTGCAATAACCAGGGTAACTCCAGCCTACAGACTCTCAAGGAAACAAGGCCATGAATATGTAATATTGTACAGGTAAAGCGCAATATGAAATTCCTCATGTGAAATACAAACAGAAGAGACTCTAGACTTGCACAGTGCAGCTGTAAATGTGGTAAAAAGGGAGGGAGTGATATAAATGCAAATGATTTGGGTTTAACTACTACTGATCAGTTACAGAAGAGAACTTTGGGCTGAATATCACATTGTACCCTCCATCTGACCCTTTGAAAGAAAAACTAAGCACAGGCTGTAAAGTACTGTTGTTTGCTTACTGTGTTGAGAAGAGCACAAAAATTCTACATGCAGGCACTGGTTAAATTGCTTATCAGCATCCAGTTGTTCAGTGTCTGGCCTGTACTTGATAAATGCCAGTCTACATTGCACATAACTGCAATGCATGGTTTTGAAGTGTAGGTTCAGATTCTCTCCTGCTGTTCCATTTTACAGGAAGTGGAGCTGAGGGTGCACCTTTAGTTCTTGCAGTTTACTCTTCCAAATACTGAGTGCAACTCTGTTTAGCCTGTGAGATCTGACTGCCTTGTGGTTCGTGGTTATCACCTTCCAGTCTTTGTTTTTGGCTTTCAGAAAAGTCTTTGACATGTTTGCATAACTAATTGAGGTGATTCTAAATCTCAGGTTTGTAATCATTAGCACAGGTGAGAACTTTAAAAGAAATCCCAGCCATTTCTTCACTTTTCCTCCCATTGCTGGTTTGCTTAAGAGTAGGTCTCTTTACAGCACAATTATTCTTTTACCTTGTGTGATAAGTATCAGCTTTTTGACTCAGACCTTTCCATTAAGTTTATATCCGCTCACATTTTTGCTCTGAACTGTAGACTTGCCACAGAGACTTAAAAAACTTAGAGAAATTTCTGATTACACTACCATTTTCTCTTCCTTTTCCTTTATAGCTGATACGTCTTCCTCTGAAGCAGCTGGAGGGGTTTTTTTGAGATGGGTGTTTTAGCCTCTACTTTGTTGGGTTTTTTTCTATAGAGGAAAAGTGGTTCCAACCTCTCAACTCATAAAATTAAATAAGGAATAGGGATATGTATAGCATTATGTCCCCACTGGACCTAATACTTTTTCCTTTTCCTGCAGGATATATTTTGGTGAAGTGCAACTGAGTGGCTTGGGAGAAGGTATGGTTAGGCAACATACACAAACTGGAGTAGAACTGTTTTCCGTACTGGCGATCCTTTTGTTACTATTCCTAAGTGCCACAAGGAAAATTAAGCCTGAGGTTTTACACATGCTTTGTATCTGGATCTATCAGTGAAGGGTCGTATCATAAGGTGACAGGTATAATGGTGGCACTTTGACAAAATCTAGGGTGTTAAAATACCATTTTGACTCTAGTGATCCAGAACAGAAATAAGAATATGGAGGTATGTTGATAAGGGGCAGGGCTGGTGAAGGAGATCATGATCTACTTAGGAACAAGAAGCACTTCAGAGCGATATTTTAGACCAAGACAGGAAGCAATATCAGAAGTCTTGTAGATGAAGCCTACCAGCAAGGCAACCTAGCGCTGCTGTTTTGTTATGAGGTCTGTATGTGGGTTTGGAGTTCAGATTGCAAGGCATAACAGAAACACTATAGAAATAAGATAATGTAACCTCAGAATAGGGCAGTATGGAACATACATAATCAGTGAAACTGATAACCATTCCTTAACCTTACAGGTTTCCAGACAGTCCGTGTTGGGACAGTGGGTACCCCAGTGGGCACCATCACTCTGTCTTGCGCCTACAGAATCAACCTTGCTTTCATGTCAACCAGGTGAGAAAGTGTGATCATGCCAGAAATTGTTTTACAATAATGTACTATTAAATCCCTCATATTATGAGCCCTTAAATCTTTCCCTTCTGCTTTCCTGCTGGAATTCTCCTTCATGGAGAAGGCTCTCTGTCATGCTTAAGTCTTGCAGAAAGGGGAGTAATTAGGTAGCCCTGAGCCAGACTCTAGAACTCCAAATTGTTGATGCATGCTTGGAGTTGCAGGGCTGAATTGTAAAGATGCTCTGGTCCCATTAAGAGACACGAGTGTTTTCTGTGAGGGCACCATGAACTGGGATGAGAGTAGAGAGTAAAAGCAGCCTTACCAATAACACCATTGCTTGTTGCCTTGCAGGCAGTTTGAGAGGACCCCTCCTATCATGGGGATTATCATTGATCACTTTGTGGACCGTCCCTATCCCAGCTCTTCGCCCATGCATCCCTGCAATTACAGGTGAGGAAATACTGAGTTGAAGTCTAGGGCCATGGTGGAGGCATCAAATTATGCCCAAATACTGAGCCTTTTCCACTACCTGCGAACTGCATGGGAAGAGAGACTGGAAGATTAGTGTCGATCATATTGGCATTGTTGAGCACATGAGGAAGGATGACATTTTTCTCCTCATGTCTAGAAGACTGAGTGCAGCATGCCCTAGTCTTTTCCCGGATTCCTTACAGAAGCATTTGGACACAAATGATTTTTAACCTTGGCTGCCTTTGGGAATTTCGAAGTGTAACGGCTAATCCTGCTGTAGACCTACATGTCCAGAGGCATGTATCTCCAGGTGTTTCCACTGGGGAGAGATAAGAGTTAAATTTCTCTTTGTAGATGAGAGAGTGCACGTGAGGGCACTCAGACTGGGACCAGTGCTGGTGTTGGACAATGGTTCTGTAAACACCAAAGCCAGTAGTATTAGCTGGTATAACAAAACCTTTAGTTAAAAAAACATCGAGGAAAGTGTTTCTCTTTGAGGGTAGAAGAGGAGCACCTGGGGAAAATTAAAGTTTCCATACCCTGTTTTCCTCAGTTCTGTCAAATAGATTATGAGCCTTTCATAATTCTTTCAACTCCACCCAAATACTCTCAACCTCCCTGCAGTGTTTGTCCCAGCCTGTTTTACCATCTGTTTGTTTTAAGGAACATTCCCAGTTAGGAAGCTTTTCTTTTTTTGCTGCTTTAGAGCTGGCGAGGACAATGGTGCAGTATACCCCTCAGTAGAAGATTCCCAAGAAGTGTGTACCACGTCTTTTTCCACCTCTCCTCCATCTCAGGTAAGAGATGCCAGGCTCTTTTTACTCCTAGATACAACAATCACTGTTAGGGTAGCATGCACGCTTCTACATCAACTGCTGTGCAAACAGGCAGCCTCCTGCTGCTAATTAAAATTTAACGTGTGCATTATTTATATCGTTACACTCTGACTAAAACCTAGTTAGATGCTAATTTCAAGAAAATGCCAGGGGACTAGAAAGAACGAATTTCTGAGAAAGATTAAAAGAACCTACTCCTGTAGCTGGGCTAAGATACAGCAGAGCATTTACACGTTCATGTCCCAATACCACAAGAAGATGAATTCAAGAGATTGATTCAAGCATAAGTAGAGGTAACAGACTGACATTGAGAAAGAAACACTGAAATATCAGGAAAATGCTTATGGCACAGTCATATTTTCTGCATTGCAGAATGGAAAAGCAGGAAAAAGACAAAAGCCGTATTTGTCGGGCCATCTAAAACTAGCTGGGGCAGCAGGAATAAGTATCAGCAAACAAACTGGGTCATAATATTGAACTAGGGACTTAATACTCTGTGCGTCCACCTACCCATGCAATTTTCATTTTAATTCATTTAATTCATTTCAATTTTAAAATCAATAGATAATGGTTTGCTTCTGAATTTCAGAAAACAGAAAATCCAATTCTTCCTTCTTTTACTGTCTTCATATATCTGACTGCACAGTTCTGTATTTTGAAGACTTGGCCAGATTTGCTGGTTTTCTATAGCTTTAAACACTCAAGAATGTCCTGCCAAGCAGATGGCTCTACTGGACTTTAAAGACAATCTAAAGACTCTAAATCTCTTTTGCTGTGGATGTGAAACAGAACGAAGTATAATTGGAATGCTGATCCAAACTGAGAGAATTTGCTATGGGTCTTTCTACCGATTCAGAGAAATTAGTATGACTGGTTTAGCAGAATGTATTCTACTCTATGAATGAGCCAGAAATGAGCTTTTTTTAGGAAGCATTTTTGTGCCAAGTGTTGAACTAATCAGCCAACGCTCATGGTAAGTCTGATGGAATAAAGCTTTTCTTACTGTGCGATACACAGCTCAGGAGATGAGTTTGCAGCCGAGTTGTGTCCTGCCTTTTCACAAAATGGGTTAAATGCAAAAGGGTTCCTAAAGAGATTTCCACTGGCTTGCTCGTGCCAGTGCTACTTAACAGTAATAGTGTATGTAAATACATTGAAGTTGACATTTCCCCAGGGGACGTGAAGCTTTGCTGTCACTGAGGGGAAAAGCTTTATGAAACCAGATGAACCTTGAGGATTCATATTAAGTATGAGCCTACATTCTTGCCTTTCCTGGGGCTCATAGTTGCCATATGCTGTGTGCTTATTTATAAAGCAACTGCCAGTCTTTGTTACCACAGTTAGAATTGTAAGGCTGTCTTGGCAGAGTGGTCTCTAAAGTAAATTAGAAGTGGGGGGGAAAAAAAAAAAAAAGCTAATTTCGTTCTCCTGCTTTCTTTATACAACGTAATGTGTATAGGAAAATACTGGGAAATGTGTGGTTCTGTAGGCAGATTGTCCAAATCTCTGCCTTCCTTCCCAGTAGAAATGAGACCTAACCTGCATGATACAAGGGAAGACTGTTACCTTCTCCCTGTGGGCTTGCATAGCACGTCTGTGTGTGTTGTGGAGCAGCCCAAAATTCAGGTGAAAGTCTGGCCGTGGGTAATACCCAGAAATAAAGCTTTCATAAAACTGAAAACTGTTGGTAGGAAAATGACTGGGAGAAGGTATGGGACTGAACGAGGTTCAGATTGCCCTTTTTGCATTGGTACCCTCTCTGAGACAGTGTTTACTTCTGGAGCATCACTCCTCTTGAAGGTGTTCTCTCTTCATATCAATGCGTTTGAATTGCACGTTAGCCTGGATCCCCTTTATTCTAAGGGTGTAGCAGAGACCTGCCAAGATATGATCCCTCAGAACACTGGAAGATTAAGAGTGTGTATTGATGGAGAGCATACTGAAATACATGTCATTTGAACATTCTGAAAAAGAACACCCACCAACCAAAAAAACCCCAAAAAACCCTCTTGGCTTTTTCTGCCATCCACTCAGCCTTGTCCTTGCTAATTGGCTGGTACCAATTCCAATTAGCTGTGGAACAGAGTCTCTGGCAGTTACTTTCTGTCAGCGTTCACTGGACTCTAAAATAATACCTGTGTTGAGTAGTTCCCTGAGATTGGAACGCAGTCCGTTCTTTACAGAACAAATGTGCTTCTGGCACTACTGAGCCTTCTGCTCTGTGTGTAAGTGTGGCTGCTGCAGCCAAAACCTCTTCACTAGCATTCAGTTCATCCAACTCTTTACAGTTCTTCTCTGAAGTCCTTCTCTTTCTCTCTCTCTCTCTTTCTCTCTCCCTCCTCTCTCACTCTCTCTTTTCCTTGTTTCCTCTGTGTGTCTGTGTCTGTGCACAGTGTGTTTTTACTGTCACAAAGGCACACTTTCAGACCCCTCCTCCTGTGGTGACGGACACCTTGAAGGTCCCAGTGATGGGACTGGCCTTTTCACATCAAGTGAGTTGTCAACAGAATATGCTATCCATGGCCAGATATAGTTCTGGCATGACAGAACAAATACAGGAAAGTACAAATTTGACAATGTGGAATGTTTGTTGTGCGTGGGAAAGGCTGGTGAACCCAAAATGGGCCAGGCCAGGCTTATTAAAGGCATTTGCAGATAAAGGTCTCCCAAAGACAGAAGAAGCACCCCTGAATAAACAACAGCTCTTGCAAGGATTAATTGTTAGCGAAAGACATGAAGCAGTAAGGCACAGTGCTGAGTGTTTTCTCTTAACAGCCAGCGTCCCTAGAATCTGTACAGTCACCAGTTAGACCTTTTCCTGGGTTAAAACGGAGGAATTTGAAGGAGGAGGGGAAAAAAAAAACCCAAAACAACAAACAAAAGAAAAAAAAAAAAAACAAACCCTTGCTTCATCTGTCTCCCTGGTTACAAGTAACACCTTATGAAGACCTGAATTACTGTTCTTCGTTCACACCTCGAAGGTGAAGGTTTGTCTAAAGTCGCGTTCCTCACGTTTGTGCAAGTCTCTCACAACAGAGGACAGAGAAGTATTTAAAAAAAACAGGAACACTTAGCTCCCACAGAACTGCCAGAGGATTTATAAAGGCAGGTGGAGAATGAAGTAGGTTGAGGTTAAAAGATTCACAGTTCTAATGCTAACAATAAGACAGGACTTGGAAAAATGGTTAAAGAATGGAGAAGCATGGCTGTAGATACTGAAGATTTCTTAAACAGAGGTAATATGGGTAGCAACAGTCCCTAGGAATCCTTAAGGGACTTCTACAGGAAGATAAGTGTAAAGTAACCTTCAAAGCAACATGAGCTCTTCAGAAAGAGTCAAGCTGGCAGGATACCTCTGGGAGGAAATCATGTAATAATATTATGCCTGCTCTCCTCTAAGAAGAAATTGTTCCATTCAGCTTAACTAGCCTCATGTGAGTAGAAGCGCTGCTGATCATTCACGCCCTTGTAAACCGTGTCAGCCTTCACACTGCTGGATTATGACACGCAGACCTCTGAAAGAAGCATTGCTCTTGAGGTCAAGCAAGCCAAAACAGGAAAGTTTTATTTAATCCAACCAGCCAGATTTCTGCCTAGGGTGTCTAAGGAACTTTCCTGGGTTTCACCGATTCCAGCACTTCATTCCTAAAGCAATCTCAGAAGGGTTAGCTTCCCAGTTCTGTTTACCGAGCATATTTGTGGGACTCTGGGATTCTTTGGCTGAAGCTATTTGAACAGACCCTGAAGATCAGCTGTTTTAATGCGCAACGGGAATGGATTCAAATAGTTGATAATGCAGTTGTTTGGGGGGGTGGGGGGGGAATATTAAATATTAGCTCTTTAATAACTTGATGATGGCATTCATGCTTTTTCCAGTATGTGAAACAGGCCTGTAGAGCAGAGCTTCCCTGTGACTGGATGTCAGTCATACCTTGCACAGCCTTCCCCTGTGTGCGTAGGAAACCAGTCTTGTTCTCTTGTCAAGGCCCAGACTTAGTCCCCTGCAATAAGAACTTTTTAGAATAATAACCTTCATGATTGATTCCAATGAAAACTTAGCATCCTTCTGCCAGCCTGAAACGCCTCTGACTTTTCCTGTTCCTTCTTCAGTGACTGATGATTATTCAGACTGTGGGGCATTCCCCTTCCTCCCTCCTCTCCCTTTGCCCCTCTTTGTTTTTTCTCTTCTTTCTTAGCTTTCCAGCTCTCGTCTTTCCTATCAGCCTGCTGCCCTGGGAGTTGGATCAGCTGACATGGGGTATCCTCTACTCTTTGCTGGTGGCTTGAATGCTGCACACCCTCACCAGGTACTTGTAGAGGGTAGAACAAGCATGGCTGGTATTGCAACCATTATGTGTCACTTGTACACCTGACGGAGGCCTTGAAACTAGTGCATGCATTGGTACCCTGTCTTTCAAGAATGAAAAGGATCTAGGGTAGATACAGAGAAAGCACAATTTGCCCAGGAGCCGGGAATTAGCTCCTCAGCGTCCTTGACTGGTGTTTGCTCTCAGCATGTCACTGATTCCAAACTTGGGCTGTCTTACAGGGACACTGCCCAAGCACAGCGCTGTAGCCTAGACGTAGGATACATTGACAGTCCATATTGGCATATTTGCACCCATTCATCAGACAAAATAAGCTGCCACCCGTCTTTTTCTGCCTGCGATGTTGCTTCTACACCAGAGTTTTGCTAACACAGTGATGGTAGCAAGAGGATATGATTATTTCTTCCTCCCCCCCACTTCTTGAAGCAGAGGACGTATGGCCAGAGCGCTCTGCAGTGTAAAACAGGCGAGGAGTGGAGTAGGAAGGGAATAAAAAAAAGAGTTTGTATTGTGGTGATCACCTTCTGCTTGGCACCTCTCCCTGCCTCACGCGGGGCTAGAAAACCCCACGACTAGTCCCAAAATGACCAAACTGGCTCTTCATTACACTGTGGTGTTGGCCTGAATTTGAAATCTCTAACTTGACCGTTCCTCTCCATCTCAGCTGATCGGTCCAGGCAAAGATGGGGGAGTTCCCCCGGTTCCTAGCCAGCCAGCACACGCCACTCAAGCTGACCAAGAAAGGATGTGCACCCCACTGGATGGAGTCCACTACTCAGCAGCTACTCCTTCTAGTAGGTAGGTCGGTTTTATGCGATCTGCCACTTGTGCTAGCCCATTTCTAATCCTGTTAAGGTAAAACTTTGTATTTTCCCCTTTTTTAGCTATTGTTTGTAGCATAACTACCGTCTTTCAATCCCCCAAACAACTAGCAGCTTTCTTAGATTGGGGCTTTTTCATTCAGCCTTTTCCAATGGTCCTCACCCATCTTAGTTACACCTGCTGGTCACTGTAACATCCTTGCAGCTTCTGTCAACTGCAACTTTATTATCAATTTTATCTTTTTCTAATCTCTCTGCTGGTTTTGCTGATTGTAAAACAACAAGATGAAATAAGTTCACAAGTGAGCCTTAAATTCTCCAGAGACTTAACGTGAATTGTTACCGAAAACAGTTGTAGTTGCCACAGATCTATTCACTACTTTATTGAGAAACTTTAGGCACAAAATTACTTCAAAGGAAACAATGCAACCTCAAACTCAAACTGTCCTAAATCACCTCCTTTTCACCTAATTAATTTTTTTTTTCATAGAATAGAATCATAGAATGGCTAGAGTTGGAAAGGACCTTAAAGATCATCTAGTTCCAACCCCCCTGCCATGGGCAGGGACACCTCTCACTAGAGCAGGTTGCTCAAAGCCCCATCCAGCCTGGCCTTGAACACTTCCAGGGATGGGGCATCCACAACTTCCCTGGGCAACCTGTTCCAGCGCCTCACCACCCTCACTGTAAAGAATTTCTTCCTTATATCTAATCTAAATCTCTTCTCTTCCAATTTAAAACCATTGCCCCTTGTCCTGTCACCACTCTTCCTGACAAAGAGTCCCTCTTCAGCTCTTTTTTTTCTTTTTTTCTTTTTTTTTTCTTTTTGCCACCATATTTATTTCTTGCGAAGTCTCTCTTGGGGTCACGTAGTTCAGAGTTAAATATCTGAAGCAGAGATTTTTGCTATGAGGAAACCAAAACTCATAGTTGCACCAGCACGTTCCTGGGTATGCTGTCTGAGCAGTCATCTTGCCAGAAGACTCAACCATTTTGGTTTTTTCTGTTTGTTTTAAAGTTCTGAATACCTGTTGTGATGTATTAGGCTGCTGCCTTTGTAGCCTGACAGGATTCTGGTTCTTGCCCTCACCTTCTGTCAGATCTGTGACCTCTGCGTCACTGAAAAAATAATAGCCATGAACAGGAATTGCTGCGTATGTGCACATTCTGAAGTTAAAATTCCATCTCCAGTAAGAAAAACCTGTTTCAGTTGGCAGCAACTTTTCATTCAACTAAATAGTTTCCTTCCAACTTTAAACAGAAATCTGATTCCACAAGTGTCCCACTCCCTTTTTGCGCTCGTGGCTGAAGAGGAAGGTGCGGCACAAGGACAGAGATTTCTGTTGTCCTCCTTCCAATACTAAGACTAAACACCCAGAAATGAAGGAGTCTTGTAAAGCATGTGATTTGTCTATATTGTTTGTGCCATGAGTCACTAATTAGCCTGTTTTCCTCCCCCAGTGAGGACACAGAAACGGTATCAAACAGCAGTGAAGGGAAGTGTGGCTCCCCACATGACCTTTTAGAGACCATCTTTGTCCGGAAGGTGGGAGCTTTTGTCAACAAACCCATTAACCAGGTAACTAGCAGTAGATCTTCTCAGAGGGCACTGTAATACCCTGCTTCTCCCATCTGTTCCTACCCAGGGGGAGCAAAAAGCACCCCAATGCCAGGGCACCCCTAGAGACTGGGTGTGCATATCCTCACTTCCTGCATTTCCCTACAGAGTTTTATCACAAGGATGTTTTTCATAAAATCCTTTGGGGATTTGACAGCCATTGTACTTGCCCTACTTTGCCAACACCCTATTTGGGTATGGAAGCCTTGATACGCCCCTTGGGTCTCACAATGATCTCCCACTACCAAAGGTTCATAAACTGGGGAAGCTGGTAGCAAGCCTCCCTTCTTTGAAGGGATGTGCAGTAGACCGGTTCATCACAAGCGAGCAAGCATTTAAGCTCAGCTAGGACAGCTTAGAGATTGGCCCAGGTTCTAAAGCTGCTCTTAATTAAGTTTTTTAAGCCCTCTTCTAGGCTTTTTAGATGGATGAAGGGGAATTGTTTGAATTTGTAGCAGTTAGTTAGTTAATTCTATCCTGTGTTACACAAGATGTATATAAGCAGTCCCACCTCAGGGTATGTATCTGCGTTAGGTCAGCTGAGTACAATCTCCCTATTTTATGCCTTTTAAATGAGGTTGTCAGCCTCCTGCCTAACTGCTGGCATGATCTTGGGCAATTTTTAGCAGGCCTGACAAAGACTTTCGATATCCTTTTCTGTGCTGGGTAAGCAGAGCATCTTAGTGAAATTCTGTTTGCTGAATCTCCTCAGGTGACCATGGCCAACTTAGACATTCCTTTTGCCATGTTTGCTCCCAAGAATGTTGAGCTGGAAGATAACGACCCCATGGTAAGCCTCTTCCAGAGGTATAATATGTGCCTTCTCAGCATCCCTTACACAACACTCATGCTGTTCCCTGCCTTGAATACACTTTGTTTTTTGAGCAAAGAACTGGTTATTCAGATTTATTTGGTTTCAGGAAACCTCCCACGTTGAGTGTGGGGCTCTCTAGACGTGCAAATAACAGTTTGTGTTTGCTGCCCCTGCTGTAGCACGTGTCCAACCTCCTAACTGCCCCAACACTGTCAAAATACACAGACAGACACGATCGTAAGACCAGTACTCACCATCTTTGATTTCTTGGGCAGGTCAATCCTCCTGACTCCCCAGAAACTGAATCTCCTCTCCAAGGCAGCTTACACTCGGAGGGCTCCAGTGGCAGCAGCACAGGGAACACCCATGATGACTTTGTTATGATTGACTTTGTAAGTGCCCTCATCAGTGCTCTCACGTAACACCTGCATCTTAGATGGGCTTCAGGTGCTGGGACAATGGCAAATGATGTGGGAGTAGCTTTTAATGGGGGTGGAAAAGACCCATGATTGACACTTCAAAACTACAGCTTGACACTCCCAAACCTGCAAAGACACTGATACTCAGAACCAACAGCTACAAATTAAATACTCTTTCAGTTCCCTACCAACACCTGGGCTTGGCGTTCTCTCTCTAATGCCTAAAGAACCCAGATTCCAAGGAAATCCTCTCTTCCAAGCGCTCAGGCAAGCACAGATCTTGGCTGTTCTTCAGTTATTTAATATGCATTATTGTAGCAGCAGTTGTAATGCCAAGATGTTTATTGATAGCAGGTAATGGCAAAAGTGAAGCCAAAGTCTCTGAATGGGAATTAACAGCAGTATCTTTGATTCTAGAAACCAGCATTTTCAAAAGACGACATTCTTCCAATGGACCTGGGGACTTTTTACCGTGAGTTTCAGAACCCCCCTCAACTCAGCAGCCTCTCCATTGACATTGGAGCGCAGTCCATGGCAGAGGATTTGGTATGGAACCCTGAAACTTCTGTTTGTTTGTGGGAATCGTATGTTCCCTGTAATGCCCTCCTTATTCCTAGTTTGAAAAGAGGCGTGTCTTCGTAGAATCATAGAACAGTTTGGGTTGGAAGGGCCCCTTAAAGGTCATCTAGTCCAGACCTTTAAAGGTGTGTCTAGTCCTTCATTAAGATGTTCCAGACAAGTGTAATGGCACACATGAGCCTCTGAAACTGGTATGTTTATCTTCAAGCTGAAAGCTGCTGCTGTGACCTTGTGTCATTCAAACCCCCAAAACTAATCCTACCTCTGGTGTGTCAAACTTAGTGGCGAACTAGGCCTGATCTTGCAGCCTAAGCAGAGGTAAAATCCTGGTGTGGCTGGTGAAAGTCCTGTCAGGGTGAGTGCAGTATTGGGCTTGCAGGCACTGTAACGTGCTGCGGGGAAAAATTAATCCGAAAGGCTAAGAGCTTCAGCTGGCTTCATGAAGGCAATGACATGAGCAGGTTATTGTGCTGCAGCCGGCGGCGGGAATTGCACAAGGTGAGGCCCCAGTGCACTTACTGTTCCTGCAGAACAAACACACCCTGGGCAGAGTGCCCTTCTCAGGGTCACTCGCTGGATGCTGCTTCAGGACTTCGGGGTTTGTGCGTGTGGGAAGTGGAGCCCAGAGCAGCGGAGAGGGGTTGCACGGCTCAGAAATGGAATTTTTGCCTTAGAGCGTGTGTTTAAATGTATCCTTTTATCTGCTGTGGATGGGCCCTGATCTACACACTTCTCTGCCCTTCCAGGACTCGTTACCAGAGAAGCTGGCAGTCCATGAGAAAAACGTCAAAGAGTTTGATGCCTTTGTAGAAACCTTGCAGTGAAGCTGTTTCCCGGTATTGCTGCAGCAGTTCTTCCTCCTCAAGGCATCCTGGAGAATGACATCAACCAGTATCTCTATCGCCCCTGCTCTGCCTTTTGTCTCACTTTGACTAGTTCCTTCCATCAAGTGAGCTTTCATTGATTGCTGTCTTCAACAGCAGACACAGCTCATCTGCTGATTTTCCTCAGCTTACACCACCGCGTAGTTCTGGACCGCTTTTCCTGCTCACACTCAGTTTTGAATTTAAGACTCCAGTAGGGACACGGGAAGTCAAACTCCAATGTATGAACCTTATTTTCTCTTCAGTCTCTGTTCTGTGTGGAGGGGCTTTGCGAAAAGTTGCCATAGGCTTCCTCTAGAGGTCCTACACTGTCAGTTCCCCAGGTATAGCTCCTGCTAACAAGACTTTTTTTCCTACAGTCTCTGATCCTGGTAGAGCATAGAAAGCTTTGGCTCGTTTCCAAGGTCTGTGAGTTCAGCAGATTCAACAGTTTTTAAGTCCAGGACATCCATTCTGCAGAACGGGGCATTTCATCCTGACTTCAGTGTGAGTGCCTGGAGCCCGGGGAGGGAACGTCAGCTTTGGGACCCGTGTAATACAAATTACCTTTGTTTTCCTGCTTCTGAAGGAGCTGGGTCTCTACAGTCGCTTTGTGCGAGGCCGCCTGTTAACGCTGGCTGATAAGCAGGAATGAAACTACACAGACTTCCTTCCTGATCCTCGGCCATGCCGAGTTTACCGGTCTTGCCTGTCGGCCAGCCTGCACGCAGCAGCTGTGATGATGCTGAATTCATAATCTCTGCTTCTGAAATGTAACTGTAAATACTAGGAATCCTATTTCTTTAGGGTTATGTAACTAGGAGTCTTAGTCCAAGATTCTTTCCTCTTAACCCTTGCAAACCTTCCTGCTTTATGGTTAATAGATGATCTTAAGAATCAAGAAATATTTATTGCTTTTAAAGAAACCTATATTTAAAAGATGTTCTGTTTTCATGTAGTAGTGCGGGTCATTCAGCCCTGGATCACTGCAGCCAGCAAGTGTGCCATGGAACCCTGGCCAGTGAGACTGGTCTCTCTTTGCAGGAAAATATCCAAGATATTTATTTTCTAAGACAGACTTGATTATTCTAATATAATACTCAGTTTTGGAGACCGTGTGTCCATTGCAGCCAGTCAGGGCCCATTGATAGAATGAAATGCACACCTTGGTGGGGTGGAGTGGCAGGGACTAGGTAAAAAGCTGTATTCCGATAGGCACGGATGAATGTGCAGTGTTCTTCAGCCGTTCAGAAGGCAGCTTTTTAAAGAAGCACATTTTTGGGGAGCTTATGGTACTTTTTAATCAGCTGGGTTTTGATTAGCTGAAATTTTATTTTTTTAATGATCTTGCTATCAACAGTGTGACTGGCTGACAGTGCTCTGTGGTTCATTTGGCTGTTGCGTGTCCTTTGCCTGATGTAAGGATGGGAGGAGAAACGGTGACACTAAACAGAAACTTAGATAAGGTAGGTAGGTCCTCATGTGGTTCTCTCTCCTCCTCCCATGTGTAACTAGTGAGCAACTGAAAGACCCCTTACTGTCCCAAAACACTTCCCTTTCCTTCTCCAGAAGTGGGGTTGTGTTGCCTCAGTATTGAAGAACCATCTAAATTTCCTTAGAGCGGCTTGAGTGACCAACCTTCTAGTTAGTGCAATGTGGCAGCTTCTTCCACTTGGCTGCTTTCTCAACAGAAAGAGATGGCCAGCAGCTGACGGGGGAAACCCACATCCTCTCCAGAACGCTATTTCTGAGCAAGGACCTGAGTTCAGAATAGAAGTTGTTGTCAGGTCAGAGCAATACAATGCTTTGAACTTGACCAGCTTCTTCGTTGAGTGATGTGTTTGGTGGGAGACCAGGTGAGCTCAAAAACTCTAGGTAAGAGCTTTGTTGAAGGAAAACTACCCACCAGAACCTTTTTAGCTTATTCAACCAATTCAGCTTTTCAGCAACCTCACACAGGAATTGCTTAGTCCTTGCAAAATAAGGTGCACAAGCATTTAAGAAGGCTTCCAAGGTGAACAGCTCACGAGAAGGCTTAAGTTACGTGGGCTTTAACAAATACTTGATCCCCACAGCCAGAGCCACCTTGTTTTACAGGTGGAAGAGGTCACAGGAACATGAGGAATGAATAGATCAGCTGGTTTTCACCTCTGCTCATGAAGTTAGTCTCTGCCACCGGGTAGGAAGTAGCTGACAGACAGGTGGTTGCTGTCACCTTTCTCTCAAGGTACAGGCTGTACTTGGGGAAAGCGATACCATCTGGGCTGCAAAGCAGCAGAGACGGTGTAAAGCGCCGGTTCACACTGTTTGCACGGAGAGGAATAGACTGGGTTGAACTTTGTGTAGCCAGCGCTCCTGCCGTCCTCTTCTCACCCTGACAAATGTGGAGTTGGCAGAAAGCACACCATTCTTGCTAATCCCGTCTAGAAGGTCCCCTGAGCCAAATACTTGGCGCTCATTTGTTGATGCAGTTCCTAACGTGGCTACAGCTCCCACATCTCATAAGGCAGAATGTCAGCGTGGCACGTAGTTGGTTTGTTGTGGTTTTTTTTCTACTTCAAAAGGCTGGAAATTTGCCTGTAGGAGCTGCTAGTGTTGAGCTGGATGGCCATAGCAATAAAGAGATTCTCTGGGGCTGAGTTATGTGCCTCTTTTCTGGACATTCCTCAGTTTCAACACGTAGGCGCTACATCTAGGCTTGGAGTTCCCTGACCGCTGCACAAATGCTCTGCTTCAGTTGAGATCTAGCTGCTGCCGTGGCCTGCTACAGATCGGGTTCTGAAGGCTCTTTATTTTAGCAGCCGTCTGCTCGATTCTTTATTAAGGACAGTATGTATGTAGCTGCTGATTTACAGATACTTTGGGTGGAGGGGAAGGCTCCTAAATTGTATTGTTTTGGAAATAGTCTCCAATGTACTTTAAGTGTTCAACCAATTTCCAATAAAACTTTTACTTAAGCAGTGCTCTGGTTTGGGCTTTTCTCTGGGTGTAGTGACAGGTCTGGGGCGGTCCCAACCTCTCAGCCTTTCTTCTCCAGGAAACGGGATGATGAGGAAAAGACGGAAGGGGTGCCTGGCTGGTCCCAGACGGGGACCGTGGGGTAACGGTCCCCCGGCGTTTGGCCCCGGTGACCTCCCCAGTGAGCTGGGAGACGGAATTATCTGCGTGTCCCACCCCAGCTGAAATATTAACTTGTCTCCAAAAGAAAGGGGTGGGAAAAGGGTAAAAAAAAACCAACCCAACCACCAGAAGAATTTGCATTGCACTTGATTGTTCCTAGAGGCTTAAAAGGAGCGTGGGAACGTTTTGATCTGATGGAAGGGTTAGAAGAGCCCAGTGAGATGGGGCAAGAGCTATCACGGGTACCCCGGCAGCAAGAAGTGCTGGTGAAAGAGCACTGCAGCTGGGTTCCAGCGCTGCTTAAAGTTAACCCTTTATAACACACCATCTCACGGAAGGTGCTGACACCTTCCCTTTGAATGAAAGGCAAAATGGTAAAAATCCACGTGTAAAACTAACAACTGCTGATTTAAGCTACAGTGTGAAGAGTGTCCGGTTGTTATAAAGAAGAGAAGGCGGATGGAATGGCAGGAATAGGAGAAAAATGACTGTGTATATTGGAAGCTACAATGAAGGGAAATACTCTAGCGTGGGGAACCCGGATAACTTATTAAAAGCAATCTTTTCTTAATCTTATCCCGGATAACTATTAAAAGCAAGCTTAATCTTATCTTCAGGAAGTAACACACAAAACCGAGCATCCCATTGAACCTTATAGATACTGATCTAAGTTACGTGCGTGTGTGTGTGTGTGTGTGAGTATCATTTCATGCACTTACAAAAGACACTGCAAAATGGGGGGGGGAAAGATGAGTTGTTGGCAAACTGGCATAAACTGTCCTGGGGGATCTGGGCCTTCGGTATCTCCCCTCTTCACCACGTCACCAGTAAGAGAAGGGATTGGAAAAAAAACCATCAGCAAATAAGTGAAAAAGTAAACAGTCACGGAAGGATGATTAACGGCCAAGGTCATAAACAATGGAATACCAGCCAATTGTGAGCCTGTTGCGTGTATTTAAAATAAGAAAAATGTTCTCCGAATAACATCCTTAAGGCCCCGGGGCAGCGACACACGCAAACGCATCCCACTGCAGTGCTCTTTACGCTGTGTTGAGTTCCATCCCTGTGATTACACGTAGGGTAGGTCCTGCCAGCCGTTAGCAGCCTGCCAGCGAGGGACCCAGCTGCTCCCGAGGCTCCTCTGAGGCCAGAGCGGGTGTTGCCACAGCCGCAGCCTCAGCGGGTCACCGTGACCAAGCCCGGAGATGGGACCAACCGCCGCACTCGCAGGAGGTTCGAGATATTACTGTAGAGTCAGCAGCGTATTTAACCACGCTGGCCCCAACACAGAGGGCCAACACGGGCCAAGGGCTGGAAAAATCACGGCCTCTAGCCAAAAGCACCATCCAAGTGAAAAAGCTCCAGAGAAAGAGTTAGTAAACCCCTCAGCTCTGGAACTGAGGTAGGGCCCAGTGAGCTACAGCAGGTAAAGAAGTTAATAAATCAGACTACAAGGATCATAGGCAAAGTCTTATCTGTGAACAGACGCCAAAACCACCTCTGCCTTCTGGTCCGTGGCTGGCGGCTTGTCACGAGTCAGGCTGAGTAACGCCGACACGCGGAAGGAGAATTAGCAAGGCTGGGAAGCCCTTAATTGGATGGCTTATCAGTAATAAAAACTGAATGGCAGCACTCAGTTTTAAAGATGCTAGAAGTGTTAACATCAGCATCAACATGTTGTCCAGACGACAAGGCCAGTGGCCAGAGCTGGAGTGGCCATTTTAGCTCCAGTGCTCTCCCTTCTACTCCTGCTCTCCCACCCACTATTGGGTTCGCTTGTTGCTACACCTGTATTGTTAATTGTAGTAATCACTTTGCACACGAGAGCCTTTCAAGTAGCCAAAAAGCTTATTGATGTAGCCAGCAAATCACAGTGTCTTTAGGAGAAGGCAGTTAAGTGTATGTGGATCAAGGGGTGGAGGGTAGTGGTCCTAACCAGCAGACTATTGTCCAGGGAGGAGTTAGTGATCCACGTCAATTCAGAGGAGAAGGTGCAGGCCTCTGCTGGACTTATCCCCTGGCCGCAGGATAAACTTAGCCAGCTAATCCCAACCGGAGAGCCTGCAGCTGGCTCCCACTCCACACCTGGTGATACCTCTGGGAAAGGGCAACCCTGTTCCTCGTGACAGGGAGAGGGTAACATGGAAGCCCAGCCCTGCTCAGGGAAGAGCCAAACTTGCGACGCTTCGTTTTTGTTTGAATTCTGTTTCCAGCCTGAGGCTCCTGCAAACTGGTATTTCTTCCGGAGTTACTCACGCAGGAGCCGGTTCATACCCACATTCCTCCCTCTCCGCACGGCCGTGGTTGGCGGCGTGGCCAGCCTTGCTTCTCCTTCTTGTAGGTGTGCCACAGCTGCTGCCCGCTCGACAGACACGCCTGGATCTGGGATTACATTTTGATTTTTATTGAAATACAAAAAAGTGCAAAACTGTGAGATAGAAGATCGGTGCAGATTAGAAGGAAATAAACCATGTGAACCGTGAAAACCTCAGCCCCGCACCTGCTGAACACCAACAAAAAAAAAAAAGAAAAGAAAAAAAAAAAAAAAAAGGCGGCAGGGAACACCAGCAACAAAAGCAAAGCCAAAAATTTTGCACAGGAGCCCCCGTGCGTCAAAGAGGAACCAGGGACCAAACTTGGCCCTCAACTCTCTCTCCAATTAGCAAATGTTGCCACAAGGCAGCCCGATGGCCCCAGCCCCCCTCCCTCCCGCAGAAGCTCCGGTGTGAGGACACAGCTTGGGCCAGGGAGCGAGCAGAGGCCGTTGAGACAGCGGGAGGCTGAGCAGAGGAGAGGGGGCTGGGTGCTAAAAAGCAGAGGGTTGAAATGGAGCAAGTACCCCCCCATCCCACCCCCCCACTCCACACCCCCCCCCCAGGGAGAAATGGCTCATAGCTAACCTGAAGGATGAACCAGGGAAGAGACCCTTGGGCAGCTCTAAGATCAGCACCTTCACGAGATCCTGCCCCCCACCTACACTTGGCAGAGAAACCCAGCCCAGCCCAGCCAGCGCCCTGCCTGTGTGAGGAGGGGGATTTAACCCCCATGGGCTCGGCTAACGCAGACTCTTGGTGGCCAGTCACCCAGCACAAGCTTCAGGAAGGCCCGGGCCCGTTCCTTGCTGGAATCACAGGAGGGATATTTCAGTACAAGCCGTTCGGGAGAGCAGACGGCAGGAGCAAAAGCAGCCCTGGTTACTGTGCCTGCTCCAGGGCCCCCGGCAGTTCCAGCATGAGGAGCAGCAGAGGAAAGGGGATATTTACACTGGATCCCTTCCAGGACTTAAGCACTTTCCCACCACGAGCAGTAGCAGCTTCCTGAACACCCTCCAAATCCACTCCCTGCGGGCACTGAACCGGAGCAGGCTTTTATCCCTGCCTGCAGGGGGATGCACCAGGCTCCGTTTTGCTAAAAAAGGACACCTTATTTGAAGAATTCACTTTAAAAAAGAAAAATAATTCAACAAAAATAGAAGAAAAGGGGGAAAAAAAAAAAAAAAGCACCCACCAAACAAACTCCAGCCAGAACACGGACACTTGCAGCAATCCCTGCTCTCCTGCTGGAGAGGAGCTAAGCTTTGGAGAGCAGACTTTGGCCTCTTGAGGGATCTGCTTGGCAGAGTAACGTGGGAAAAAGCACTGGAGGGGAGAGGGGCCCAAGGAAGCTGGTTAGTATTCAAGGATCACCTCCTCCAAGCTCAGGAGTGGTGCATCCCAAGAAAGAAGTCAGGCAAAAAAGTCAGGAGGCCTGCATGGATGAACAAAGAGCTCCTGGACAAGCTCAAAAGCAACAAGGAGGCCTACACAGCATGGAAGTAAGGACAGGTAGACTGGGAGGAATACAGAGAAACTGTCCGAGCGGCCACGAACCAGATTAGGCAAACTAAAGCCCAGGTAGAACTAAATCTGTCCAGGGACATCAAGGACAAGAAGAAAAACTTCTATAAATATGATGTCAGAGATAAAGGCAAGACTAGGGAAGATGTGGGCCCTCTCCAGAAGGAAACAGGAGACCTGGTCACCCAGGATATGGAGAAGGCTGAAGTACTGAATGACTTTTGCTTCGGTCTTCACCAGCAGGGGCTGTAACCACACCGCCCGAGTCACAGAAGGCAAAAACAGGGGCTGTGAGAATGAAGAACCACCCGCTATGGGAGAAGATCAGGTCCAAGACCATCTAAGGAACCTGAAGGTACGTAAGTCCATGGGATGTGATGAAATCCATCCACGGGTCCTGAGGGATCTGGCAGATGAAGTTGCTAAGCCACTTGCCATCATATTTGAGAAGTCGTGGCAGTCTGGTGAAGTTCCCGCTGACTGGAAAAGGGGAAACATAACCCCCATCTTCAAAAAGGGCAAAAATGAAGACCTGGGGAACTACAGGCCGGTCAGTCTCACCTCTGTGCCCGGCAAGATCATGGAGCAGATCCTCCTGGAAACTCTGCTAAGGCACATGGAATATAAGGAGGCAATTGGTGACAGCCAGCATAGCTTCACCAAGAGCAAATCATGGTTGACAAATTTGCTAGCCTTCTACGACGGTGTTACAGCGTTGTTGGATGAGGGTAGAGCAACAGATATCATTTACCTGGACTTATGCAAAGCATTTGACACTGTCCCGCATGACATCCTGGTCTCTAAATTGGAAAGACATGGATTTGATAGATGGACCGTGC
The DNA here is from genome assembly GCF_964106895.1 of Numenius arquata. Classification (NCBI taxonomy): domain Eukaryota; kingdom Metazoa; phylum Chordata; class Aves; order Charadriiformes; family Scolopacidae; genus Numenius; species Numenius arquata. The sequence goes on along the minus strand of NC_133581.1, from coordinate 40,889,590 downwards.
AGTGGATCAGGAACTGGCTGGATGGCCACACTCAAACAGTTGCAGTCAATGGCTTGATGTCCAAGTGGAAGCCAGTCATGAGTGGTGTTCCTCAGGGATCAGTACTGGGACCAGTGCTGTTTAACATCTTTGTCAGCGACATGGACAGTGGGACTGAGCGCACCCTCAGCAAGTTTGCGATAACACCAAGCTGTGTGGCGCGGTTCACACGCTGGAGGGAAGGGATGCCATCCAGAGGGACCTAGACAGGCTTGAGAGGTGGGCCTGTATGAACTTCATGAAGTTCAACCAGGCCATGTGCAAGGTCCTGCACATGGGTCACGGCAATCCCAGGCACAAATACAGTTTGGGCAGAGAATGGCTGGAGAGCAGCCCTGAATAGAAGGACTTGGGGGTGTTGGTGGATGAGAAGCTCAACATGAGCCAGCAATGTGGGTTTGCAGCCCAGAAAGCCAACCGCATCCTGGACTGCATCAGAAGAAGCATGGCCAGCAGGGTGAGGGGGTGTGGATTCTGCCCCTCTACTCTGCTCTTGTGAGACTCCACCTGGAGTACTGTGTCCAGCTTTGGAGTCCTCAGCACAGGAAGGACATGGACCTGTTGGAATGGGTCCAGAGGAAGGCCATGAAGATGATGAGAGGGCTGGAGCACCTCTCCTATGAGGACAAGCTGAGAGAGTTGGGGTTGTTTGGCCTGGAGAAGAGAAGGCTCCGGGGAGACCTTAGAGCCCCTTCCAGTACCTGAAGGGGGCTACAGGAGAGATGGGGAGGGACTCTTGATCAGGGAAGGGAGCGATAGGATGAGGGGTAACAGTTTTAAACTGAAAGAGGGGAGATTTAGATGAGATATTAGAAAGAAATTATTTACTATGAGGATGGTGAGATGCTGGCCCAGGTTGCCCAGAGAAGCTGTGGCTGCCCCATCCCTGGAGGTGTTCAAGGCCAGGTTGGACAGGGCTTTGAGCAACCTGGTCTAGTGGGAGGTGTTCCTGGGGGTGTTGGAACTCAATCTTTAAGGTCCCTTCCAACCCAAACCATTCTATGATTCTAAGCTTCCCCCAGCCCTGCTCCCCCAGCTACTGAGCTGGTCCTTGCTGCTCCGCAGGGCTGGAACATGCCAGCCTTCCCAGGAAGCCAGGGCCAAGGCTTCATGCCCCGGCACACAGGCACTTCGCCTTCCAAGTTGCCGACCTTGGGCTTGTTTGTTTGGAGAAGTTACCTGGGTTTGCCTTTCCTCAAGGGGAATATTAGCATGGCCAACGTCAGCTGCAGATATAGTCAGAGCACCAGGTCTCCCCCCATACTGAAGCCTACACAGAACGGGGTGCCTGCAGGGAAAGAGGGGCTGCACTGGGCTCCCTCAGCCTCCATGCTCCTCCCAGGCTGCCCAGAAATAAACACTGGGGCAATTACACCTCGCTCCATGCTGTCCATCCTGGACTACTCCTCCACAGCACGTCAGCCCTGCTAACTTCCTCTAGCAGAGATCGCAGGTGAATTAGGAGCCAAGTATCTCCATCTCCAAAACATTTATTTGGTTACTCAATTCATATCCTGGCCAAACAGGAAGACTCCTCAGCCTTGTAGCCTCCAAAGAGCAAAGTCCCCCGGTATCTAGAAGGGATCAGGCCCAGCCCTCTCGTAGAACATCTCTTGCTCCAACCTCAGTAATGCTTGGTTTCTTCCTCACTAGTTCCCACCCACGTGTTGGTGTGCCTCCTCCGAGCCAGCTGGAGAGCTGGCTGGACCTGCGCTGCCCGGCAGAGCTGCCTACGTTCACATCCATCCCTGTTCCAAAGCTTAGCAAAAAGAGCAATTTCCATAATTCCTGCAGCAGATGTCACTTATTTCGATTACAACTGGAGCACCGACCTTTGGTCAGTGTTTAAAGGCAGGCTAAAATATTATGAAAAAGCAAGTTCTATTTAGAATCCAGTAGCTTTTTAAAAATGAGTTTTCTGCTTGGTCCAAAAGGTTTGTCCCTGTGGCCAGACGCAGCAGGAAGGACTGGCCCACGCACACAGGCACAAGATATAAAGATACAACACCCCAGGGAAGTAAGGCGAGAAGCTTCCTACTAACACCACGCTGGGCCCAGGCTAAGGAGAGGGATCTCTTGGAGCTCAGGTAACGGGAATGCTGCAACCCAAAACCAACAGTGATGCCCTAACGGTATTGCAGCTGCTTTGGGAAAGTGCCAGGCCCGTCAGGCTCTGTGCCTGCCCTGCGGACAACCCCATCTCTCCAGCCATGCCCAGGGCATACAGGATGCATCTGAGCAGGGCTTCCACGGTAGTATGGAAGGGAAGGTATGAACCAAGGAGGAGACAGGGTAAAGGCCCATGGCATGGAATTGCTGTTCCCTTACAGCTTTGGCACGTGAGTGCTCAGCACCTGGGCAGAAATTTGTAATCCAGGCCTGGTGCACTCCAGGGGGAGGGTTAGCCTCAGTTCCTAGACCTTCCCTCAAGGCCATGCTCTCTGTCACACTGCACTGGGGAAAGTTCTGCTCAAAAAGACAACTAGCGAAGGCGGTCTGTGCCGGTCAACAGATACACATGGCTGGCGGAGGAGAAAAGGCCTCATGCTGCTGCAACAGGGAAAGGCAGTGGTCCTCATAGTGTTCTGCAGTTCAGTGCCACCAGGGCACTTGCTCCCTGCCGTTCAGACTCACCAGCTGCCAAAAGGCCCCAGCCAGCCCCCTCTGCAAAGCCAGGTCTGGCATGAACCTTCCAGCCGGGCTGGAAATGCTGCTGGAAGGATAAACACACCTGAGCTGGGTAACTATGGGAGGCACCTCACCCACTACACCCCAGCAAACACTGAATAACATCTGGAATGGGTGAAGCCAGAGGGGTTTGGGCTAAATTCAGCTTCCTTGTATTGGAGCCTGGCAGGTAATACAGCCCGTGTGCCACGAGCCTGTCCTTCACTCGCCCTGTCAAAAGCAGGGGGCCTAGAGTGGTGTTTGCAAGTGCAGGACATGCACCAGCGCTGCCTGGCTCCCTTCCCTGCCGCAGGTGCCTCTGGGGAAAGGCAGGATGCACGTTCAGCGCTGAGAGACGGCACTCGCAGCAAGAACATCCCTGCCACAACACCCAGCAAGCCCAGCTGAGGCAAGGGGAGGGAACTGGGGCTGTCGGGAGCTTAAACAAAAGAAGATCTTTGCTGAGGAAGGGACCAGGAGGGCAGAAAAACTGCAGGTGAGGGAAGGAGGAAAGGAAGGCAGGTCATCTGATAGGGCAGCAGACTGGTGATGAGTCCTCCTGTGCAGCTCCTCCTCCCTGGAGGAGCTGCACAGACTGGCAGGTGGGTTAGGACTCCACTCTCAGCAGCTGGGAGACCAGCTCCCCTCTCCATGTGGAGCAGCAGGTCTCCTGCTCGCTTACTTACACACTTTCTCCACCATCTCCACAGCCCACAGCTCATCACCCAGAGGATCAATGGTCCCTTTGCACTGGAGGCAGCTTGTAAACAGCTCCAAGACAAGGTGGGAAAGAAGGTGGGAAGGTGGGCACAGTGTGCTGGTGTGGCCTGGCCTGGATTCAGGCCTCCACATCCTCAAAGAGCTCCTTCTGGTGGTCCAGCAGGAACTTGGTAAAGGTATTGATGGGGTTGATGGCTTTTAGGGTGATGGCTACATCTTTGGCCCACAGCAGATTTGGACCAAACACAACTGCCAGGTTGGTGTTTGTCATCTTGTTTCTGTCACTGTGAGCAGAGACCTATATGGGAAGGAAAGAGACCATTGTGAATCCTACAGAACACCACAGTAGCTGCCCTCTACCCTCCCCAAAGCCAGAGCTGACAGACTCCCAAGGGCAAACAGGAGGAGAAAAGCTGAAGGCCCCATGCCAGAAGGTATCTGGGGGAAATAGATGTGGAATCCAGCATTCAGGAGGTGTGGCTTAACCACCAGGCCATATCATAAAAATAGGACCAAGAGCACCGTCAGCCAGTATCTCTACAGACCAGATTACCACTCAAAACAAAATGATCTTCCCTCTTGCTAGACTGGCCTTGCAGTGGCTTCCCTGGCAGCAGAAAGTTCTGTAGGGTGGGTCTGAGACCCCTTTTCTAGTCTAATTTTCTACTCGGGTATTTTGCAGTTGTACCTCCACACTGAGGAGGTTTCAGCCTCCCTGATACCAACCTCATGGGCTTAATGCCCGCCTGCACCTCTCAGCGTTATGAGAAAGCAACTCGCTTAGGCTAGTTCATCATGATCATTCTGGATCTCTGTATAACAAGAACATAAGGTAAAGAAAGGCAATTTCCTAGCTGGAGACCCATTTCCTCTCAAAGGAAAAGAGGGAGCAGGCACTCAAAAACCTGATGCAAGGCACTGGCAACTGAACTGGAATATGACTGCCCACCTCTGGAGCAGCTCACTGTTAGGTCCTGTTCCAGTTTCTCACACTCACCTGCACCAGAAAGGCTGTCAGTAAATGGAGCACTTGGTAGTTTTCTTCTGGCAAAGTCTGGAGTGTTTTGCGAACAACATCCACACGATTTACCTCCTCCACATCTAAAAATCAAGAGAGACAGGACAAGGAGGTCCATGAGGAATCCTCAGCACCCACCCTGACGAAAGCCCTGTTTGCAGTCACAGGGTATCCCACACAGGACTGCCCCCCGCAAAGATATCTTTGCCCTTGGCCAGTGCAACATTCAGGGAGTAGCACACTCTTCTCCCTTGTTATGACTCACTCTGGAAGTTGACAACATGGCTGTAGAGGCCAAAAGTGAGGAGGGGCTCAGGTAGCTCCCTCAAGAAGGTCTTGAGAATCACAGCAGGAAGGTGGACGTCTTCATACTGCTGGAAATCTACAGGCACACCTGAGAAAGTAGAGCAGAGATTCAGTGCTCACTGGCCAAAGCAGGACCTCCTCCAGACAAAGAATGGGACGTAGTGGTCAGAGCCCAGAATTAGGGAGGCAACCTTTTAAAGAACACAGAGAGGGTACTGATGCACCACATCTTCTAGGAGAGCGGAAAAATGTGTCCCAAAACGCAAAGCACTGCTGAATCCAGCAATATATCTTTAGAAGTCATCAAATGAAACAGGTGACCAAGTTTCTTCCTGGTCATCTTCAGTACCTTCAGTATAACCAGTCTAAGATGGTATATCCCAACCCGAGAAACAGGGAAATTTTCAGGAAGAAAAAGGGCAGCAAGGGGAACACGAATGGGAAGGAACATGTTTTCCACAACAGCAGAAGTATCAGATGCTTCTCCCTTGCAACTCAGGTCATACCCTGATGGGGCCTCACCTAGAGGCCTATCAGAGAAGAAGAGGAGCCATGATGGGCTAGTTTCAACACAGTTCCAATTGGACAGGACTAGCTAGGGAATGAGAGGGGCTCTGATGAGTTTGGGCACTTACCCATGTTGTATTTTTGCTGGACCTCCCTGACAACCTGTGTATTTGCCGATCTCCGGAAAATCCCCTCGGTAGTAAGAGCTGTGAAGTGAGAGCAGATGGAGAAGAAAGATCAGTCACGTGAGAGTCTCTAAATGCTTGTCTTAACAATCATAAATCCATGCTGTGAGGCGTTCAGACAGATGTCCCTTTTTTTTTTTTTGAGTATGGGAATTCTTTCTGCTTCCACTACCAGGCAAAGGATACAAGGAGTATTTTGCTACTCTTATACAAGTGGGAGTATGGATTACTGGAAGAAAGAGGTCTCCTAAGCCCTTCGTAATCTCTCTTGAAGGCTAACTCACCCAGTTCAGGCCTTTACATTCTAGACTGCTGTTCTTTATCTTACCACACTCTGGATGGGAACTTGGTTGGAGGAAAGGCCACTGATATGGAATTAAGAGGGGCTGTAGCTTCCCCTGAACACTTACCGTGCTCCTGCAAATGAGCAATGGTGTCTCTGACCACCAGAGGAACAGGAGACTGATCAGCACTCTTCTCCCTGAGACTGCAGGAAGAGACAAAACATTACAAATCACTGGTCCTCCCTGCCCTGCACGCAACCCCCGAGTCTTGAAGTTGCCCACACAAGCTCTACCAGATAGGATCGAAAAGGATTAAGCTTCCTTTTTGCCTCCTCACAGGAGCAAGGGCAGAAAGAAGCTGACACGTGAGAGAGGTATATATGGGATAAGTTTACCCACCCCGCTGCTGTAATGGAAGAAATTTCAACCCGATGGCTGTCAGGGAAGAAAGTGTTCGCTGCCACCCTCCTATTCGATGGTCTGTGCTGATTGATAGCATGGAGCTGTTCACCCCTCTCAGGCTGCTGACAAGCTCTGGCACACAGCACTACAGGGGTTACATTTGGAAATGGTGTGTTGAAGCTGGGCAACGTGTTCCCAGATTGCTTCAGAACATCTGTCTGGCCACACAGTACCGGCTCCTCCTCATTCCCCAGGGAAGCAAAATCACACTCAAAGTTAAAAATACCTTCACCACTTAGCCAGTAGCACTAGCCCTTGCCAGTGTCTGTGTTTGGCTGTGTCACCGTGCAGGAATGAGGGATGGGAATCAGTACAAGGGTGAATAGAAGTGCTTTTAAAATAGAATTTGTGATATGGAAAAATCTAAAAAAAAAAATACCATAGCCCTAAAGGCACCTCCATCAGCCTCCTACGGACTTCCTTTGCATAAAGGAAGTTTCTAGTGGCATAAAGCTGTCCCCATGGCCCTTACTTTGCTCCTCCCTTAGTGACCCTTAGCAGCAGAAACAACCTCATCCTAATTTAGATACAATCTAGCTGGGGAATCAAGAGGGTGGAACTGAACTGAGTCAGCCAGGATCTGGACACAAGTGCAGAGCTCCTCAGAAGAATGATTAAAGCTTTGTAGGAAGTTTGAACTGCAAGAAATTTTACAGCCACTTTTGCCGCTCTTCAGTTATACGTACAGTGACCTCATATCAAGCAAGTCTGTGTAAAAGCAACACAAGCCAGAGATACTCACTGCTGGAGCGAGACTCCGAACTGCTGGTTTGGCAGCGGTGGGCGCGGGGGTGTTGGCTTCTGGGGCACCTGTGAGGGTTTCTGCAGGGATCTCAGATATTCATCGTATCTGTGGCAAAACACAAACTAGTAAAAAGCCACTCCGCCTCCCAGAAAAAGCATGAACCCAGCACTGCACACCCACTGGTAACAGCTCCAGCCTAGCATGGTAGATTCCATCTACGCAAAAACAGGACAGGCAGCTGTGGAGCACAGGGGAAACATAACAAACATCTGGTTGCCAGAAAAAAAAGCAAGGAGAAAGGAATATCTATCTGGAATCAGGAGCTGGAGTAGCTGAGGATGACAGACAGTGTGGTCAGGAGGCCAGACAGCACTGTTTGTGGTGAGACAGTTGCCCTTGTGTGTGAGGGATAAGGAATCAATCTGGTAGGACCAAGATTGTGGCAACTTTGGGAAGCCCCAAAGACAAGCTGAACTGTGCAGAGTGAGCAAAGCAGGTGCCCAGACACAGCAGATGCTCACCCCGAGCTCCAGGTCAGTGGTAAGGTCAGGAGCTTGCAGAAAGTCCCTGAGGGGTGAATAGGAGAGGCAGGACTGGTGCTCCTCCAGAGGAGGATTTTTAACTCAAGAACTGGGCACTGGGGCCAAGGACACACAGGAAGGAGCATGGAGAGCAACAATAGTCTTCAAGGCAATTTGTCACCACTCCCTCAAAACCACTGCCTGAGTGGAATAATCTCTCCCTCCTCTTGCCATTCCTCCAGAAAAGTCCCCTCTCACAGAGCCCTAAGCAAATGGGAGACAGGCAGCACTCTCACTTCAGCACTTGGCTTGGGATCCCCAACTGTTCCAGCTTCACGTACTCCTCCAGCTCACTAAGGAAGTTCACATAAAAAATCTTCCGTCCAAACTTAAAGCTGAAAAACAAGAGAAAAGTAGGTATGTGAGGAATCAGGAAATCCAGTATCAGAACAGACTTCTTGCAGGTAAGGAGAGCAGGGGTCTGCAAGAGACATCAATGGGGCAAGGGGGCAGGTACGGCTGAGCAGCACAGATGTGACCCACACAGCTCTCCAATTCCATATATTTTACCGGGAGATGACAAGACTTTCCAAGTCACATTAGAAACCCTAGGAGCAGCAGGCTCCCTAAAACACTGGATTTCTCCTTCCTAAGTAGGCTGGAGAAAGTTTTTTTCCAATTATTTTACAGAGTTAGGATTTCAGCATCAACACAATGAATTAAACGTAATTTGGACTGATGCTCTCACTTCCTTTTTCAGTATTAGCAGAGCCTGCAACACTTTACTTCTACTTGGCTGGATAGAAAGGGAGCAGCACCGAGCTGCAAACTCTGTAGGTTCCCAAAGTTCCCAAATACTTCCTATTGAGTATTTCTGAGCTCAGAAATAGGAGGAGATAGCACAGGGTGAGAGACTCCAGGGTAGGCTCAGCAGCCTTGGCTCATCTAGTGCCCCCCTGAGAATGCCCCATTATTCCCCTGCAGCGTGAGGATGTGGGTGAGCCTCCTACAGCGCTTCCTACCTGATCAGAGGCTTGAAGAGAATCAGCAGGGTCTTGATGAACATGGTTGGGTGCACAATATACAAGGCTTTGATGTTCTTCTTGTACCTGCCAAGAGAAGCTAAGTAAGGATGAGCTGCACTTTAAGCAGAGGAACCAAGCTTTCCACAAGATTAGGCTACAGAACAGGATGTCATATCCTTGCTTGCTGCAGCCTTACTCACTTGCGATCAAATTCCCTGTAGGCATCCCGTAGCCAGCTGAGGGATGGCTTGTTCTCACTGGTCAGGCCATGGTGAAGGTACACCAGTGTGTAATCACTCTCCACATACTGGTCCAGTGTGAATTTCAGGTACCTGAGAAGAGACAACTGCTGTACTCATTTCACGCTCTGCCACAGAGAGGCTCTTCCTCCCTTTGGGCCTCGTTTTTGTGTGCCATAACAAAGGACTTGCATCCCCAGCAAAGGAGGTAAGCACTTTGGGAAGACATGTCGAGCTAAAGAAGCTACTGCAGACAGTCCTGGCCCCAGGAATCCAGCACCTGGGAATTATGTCAGGCTTCAGAAGTTAGCAGCAGCCTCCTAAAACACTACTCACCCCAGCAGTTTCACGTGATCAAGTTGATGACTTGGGGGCATCCGGCAGGCACTGAACAAAATGACTTTCCTTCCATATTTGTCATCACCTGCAGATGAAATGCCAGAGATTACAGGGAATTTAAGGACTACATTATGGTCTTGACAGCAAGGGGTAAACAGAGAATGGGAAACCACCATAACAAGGCAGAAGTCTGGATTGCCACAGCTGCCAGCAAAGCTAAACCTAGTTTTCAGTAGAGTTCCACAGGCCTAGTATGGAAGAAGAAACCTGAACATCAAGGGCCGGGCAAGCCAACAATGCGAATGGAAAACGGGAGTCCGTGCTCCAGTCCTAAAAGAAGAGGGAGGACTGGAAGCCAGGGTGCCTCAAGGCATGTAGGGATGGAGGCCTCAAGTACAGAGCAGAGCGCTCAGAGCATTAATCCTGTTCCACCGCCCAGGGAGGCACCACGAAAACTGCCCCTCACAGGCACAACCACCACTCCTTCCATCCTGCACACAATCCCAGACTAACTGCTTGTGGTCTGGTGCATTTGTTTCTTGCTTCACCTGAAGCTTAGTCCTGCACACAGAACAAAGCCATTTCATACCCTGGAAACCAAGAAATTCCTAGAAACAGGGCAGTCCCAGTCACATCCCAGAGACAAGACGCAAGCATCATCATAAGCCTCTTCTAGAAATGGACCAAGTAGGGCTGCTGGATTCTCCAAGGAGATTGCCGAACAAGCTGTTCACTGCTTCCTATATTTTTCCATCCGCAGAGATAATTTTTCCAACCTGAGCTGGAAGGAGCTGCAAAGCACGGTACAACAAAGCATCCTGTGTAAAAACCCAGCAGAAAACAGTCCCCATCACACTGGAGCCACACAACCCATAACGCACCCTTATCTCGGGGAGGGCGCTCCCAGCCACCACTTGAGGCTTCAGAGACAACAAGCCAAGTTTTCCCCAAAGCAAGTCTTCATACATCAGTGGACCTCTGCGAGCAGAGATCTCAGCCCCATGACCAAAACCCGTGCAGATGGGCATGACCAAGCTCAGCAGACACATTAGGGGAACTGTGAGATTTAGAAAAGTAAGAACCAGGCCACAAATCTTTTGGACATAGGGAGTTTGAGGGAAAGTCTGGTTCTCTCCCAAACACCCAATCCATTTCCATAAGGATGATTTGCTTTTTAGCACCAGCGGAGATGAAATGGGTCCTTTAGTGCGAAGGGTTAGAGTCTTCCCAAATTTCTTGCTCCAAGAGCTATGTTTTCCTGTCGAGCAGAAAGAGCACGGAGGAGGGGAAGGGGCTACTGAGGTTATACACACCACCACCTTCCTTCCTCACCTACAGCACAACCATCCCATACAGACCACAGCACAGAAAAGCAGCAAGGATCACTGCTTATGCGGGACACCCCTGAAATACATCATTCCCCTTAAAAAAATATCCTTTTCGCTTACAATATTCAGAGCATGCACTCATTTTCTCACCTTTGCATGGGCTCTGGCCCTCAACTACTGCTTGGTTACACTTGCCATGCAACAACTGACATCTCAAACCTGTGGCTTCTGGGAACACTGCCTGTTAGTCACAGATGACCACCCGGTGCTGCAAATGGCAGCCAGAGAACTCACATACACCAGACGTGACGTTAAGATGCTACTAACTCTCCTTTACCCTCATCCTGGCCAGAAGAACAGATGCCCTTTCTACTTGGTTCCCTTACATTTTTCCCCTCTCAAGTCCCATTTTCAAGTCACTCACCAGACAACACGAGACAGAATTTACTGATGCACACAAGCCAGAACCTCTACAAAAGCTAGGGACACTGAGACAGCACTAGGTACAGGCTAGGAAAGGGGTGGCATCGGCCATTACATTGACATACACATGCGGAGGTAAGGGGCAATTAGGGAGGAAGCATGACCCAGAATGCAGGACTAGGAGAGAGTGATGCAAGGCTTATCTGGAACCACCAGATACAGTCACAGCCAGCCCACAAGACCAACATCACATTGCATATCCCACGGTAGCCCACTCTCTGCCTAGCCCAGAGTTTCTTGGTACCTCGCTATGTGCTTTAGGGTTGGGTCTAATGCAGATAAACTGTCTATAAAAAAAAGGTGCAGGCTACAAAGTCCTGGGCAGGGACTATGGCATATTGTGACTCTTCTTAGTGATCTTAAGCCACTCATATGTCTCCATCTGGAAAACAAAAGGTCCTGCCTGCAAAGAAGATGGCAGCATCTGAGAATCTGTTGAGTTTTGCAGTGATGAAAGAGAATGGTCAGAAAGACTACCGATCTTTGCTAAAGTCAGAATAGGTGCTATCTTCAGCTGCATTTCACACCAGAGTGGACGATCTGATGGCCAGAAGTAGATTGCAAGCTTGATCAAGGCAAGCTTTGGTAGTGAAGAACTGCAGTACAGCACCATGTTCAAGCGATATTACGCGTGGCCACATACGCAGTTCAGGCTCTTGGGCACTGATTTCCAGACCTGATAAGTCACAAGTCAGGAACCACATAGCTTAAACACCTTCCTCTGGAGTGACGTGAAAGCCTGTGGCAGGGTCTATGTGAAGTCTAGAATCTCGTTCCTTACATAGCCTTGGCAAAAAGGTCTGGGATCGCTGTAAAGAAAAAACAGACAATCCATGATTCTACCAACGGGGAGAGGGCATTTTTCCTCTGGATAATTCCCAGGGCCAAGTACACCAAGAGATAGTCTATAGTCCTTCGGATGAATGAAAAAGGAGTGGCCCATTTTGCCTTCCAAATCAGAATGAATTTATGCATGAGACCTACACAGGAGCCAGCATGCCCATTACCGAGTTCTGGGTTTCACTCCAGTTTCATCTGAGCTCAGCCTGTCAACAACACTTTCAAAACAACTAACCGCGATTCCTGTTTCCACCTGACATCTATCAGATCAGTCTGGTTCTTCCAGACATGACAAAATTCACCTCTTAAGCATCAAGGGTGAACAATCAGTTATTCCAACTTATAAACAAGAATGTAAAGCCCATTCCATGCATTCTTGACTGTCGGAGGAAACTGCCTCCAGGTGGCCCCTCCACCTCAGACCAAACAGATTCTTATCGCGTTTGATCTTTCCCAGATGCTTCATCCCTTGTGCTGTTTGCTCTTCTCTTTGCAATATTAATCATAGGTATCTAGGTTTTTACCCCTCGTTTGCAATTGCAAATTGCTAAAGTTTCCACTGAACACAACTATAGACCAAGAAGTAATCACTCAGCTTGTCAGGCTGTCTCCTACCTCTCCCCGATGAGGAATGCTCAATAGTTAACAGAAAACCAACAAAGCAGCAATTATACACTGTCAGTGTTCGCAGAGCACCCCAACAACGTGCATACCTTTGTAAGTTAATACATTAAAAATACTTTCAATCTACACTGGAATTAAACTACCTCCCTATAGGATATAATTCAGATACTGTTTTTTTTAACAACAAAGAGCAAGACAGCAGTTGATCTGCAAAGCCTATCCAGTCAAGACTGCTGCTCATCTAAAGATGTATTGACTTGTAGCACTAATGGACATGGTAATTCTCCTGAACGTTGTTACGGTGCTTTTCAGGCTCAGAAACAATTTCTCCTCTCATTTCCAGTGCACTTCTGAGACAAGGGGCAAGGAAGAACATCACTGCTGTGGTTCTGAGCCATCAGTGCAGGACCACACTTCTAAAAGGGCTGAAGTTTAAATACTGAGGCTAATGTTTCAGATTGCAACCTGCAGGAACGCAAACGTATAAAAGCAGGAATGCATATCAAGGGAACAATACCGTCCTGAGACAGAACTCTGCATTTAACGAATCTATAAAGCCAACAAGGAAAACACATGCTTGACTTGCAAATGCTGCTATGTATTTCTAGGTCTTTCTCCTGAAATATATCACTTAGCCTTTATGCCATGATTGGAGGCCATCATATTACTCAGCTGGCAGCAAAACTGCAGTCCAAGGGACCCTGCTCATTCCTACCTTCATGAGGTACCCTCAGCTGAGGGCCCACCTCGATGAAAGATTCAAATGGGAATATCCTGGTACTTTGATGCTAAGAGAACGCAGACAGATAAAACTTGCCACCGTAAGCTAGTGTTACTGGTGAAACAGCAAAGTTAACAGAGCTCAGGGACAAGGTGAGAACAATGCTACATAGTTCTGGAACGTTACTACACAAGTTTCACAAAGCTTAGCACGTTTATCAGAGACACCATCAGTAAAAAACTACTTCGATGTAATTTCAAGTTCCTGCCAATCTTATGACACAGCTGGGCAGTGTTTAAGTATAGTTGGTAGATTTCAGTTATCTGTTGAATTCCAAAGCGGATTTAGACCTTCGGGAAAAGGAAGTAAGAAGTTCAAAGCAGAAGTATTTTAATACATGACATCTTCCACTTAGATGTTCCCAATATCCAAACACTGCCAGAATCATACAGTCTTACCAAGTGACTACAGCCCTAACTGACACAAAAAAAGTACTAGAGGGTCAGATTAAAGAATGCAAAATGGGGGGATGCCTGAGAGCATGAAAAATGGGGCAGAAAAGCCCGCGCAGTGAGGCAGTGAGGATAAGCATTTCTACGGATTCTGAGAAGTTCTTGGACTGCTGTTCAGAAACAGCAGAAAGAATTTCACACCAAATGAGGGTTTCATCTACATCAAGAAGTGTGAAAGCACTGGCAGCCAAATTCTTAAGGCCTGGGACTGAAGTTCAAAGAGGATTAACAAACGCTCGGCGAGGGCAGAGCAATCTAGCACAGCCGCAGGCTAGAATGAGGAACAAGTTATCAAAACACAACATCTCTGCAGCCAAACGGAGAAGAAATAGGTAACAGTTGCTTTCAGCTGGAGAATCCAGTTTAAGCGCCAGCTGCTTAGCACATGAGCGCAGCAGCAGATCAGATGAAGGAATAGGAAGCAATCCTAGGATGAACTTCCAAAGCACACATGACAACAAGGTAAATCTCAGTTCAAACTGAACTGGTCCAAGCAGGCCACCACCACGGCAGAAGAGGAACAGGATTTATTTACACTGAGACCCAAGAGCCCCAAAGTGCCCCCAAGGTAAAGCCCACACGCCAAATTTGGCTCAGATGATTCGGCTGTGCCTGAGGCAGAGGTGCAGCCCTCGGATCACTGGTTTGTGCAGCCTTTGGACTCCTGAAAAGTTGCCAGTGCAGCCTGAAGGTTGAGCAAAGTTTGGGCTCCCCTGAGACAGTCCAGCTACAGGCCACAGTCATGCTAAAGGAATACCATGATCTGCAGTACCAAATGTTAGTGCCACAAAAAAATCTACCTACCTGGTTGGGCCCCATCAAGTGCACCCTGGTCTGGAGGAACAGAAACAAAGTTATAGCAAGCCAAGCTTTGCACCTCTTCCCAGAAAGTAATAGTGAGTATAAAGTCTCAGAGTCTCGCCGGATTGCTGCTGGGATGCATTTAGTTGCTTGCATTTAGTCTTGCAGCAGTCAAGCTCCTTCTATTCCATCTTTCCCCAATGCTCCTCTCCAAAACAACTTTATCTAACAATTAGAGGCAGTTACAGCGACCCATGATTCCCAAGTCTCTTTCTTGAGCCTGCAACAAAATCCATACAACCGCAGACAAATTTCTGGCTTACTGGTACGCTTCCCCTACCACCAAAATGGCAACTGCCGTACTGCCATTTGTAAAAGAGTTAAACGCAATTAATTCTGTACGTCGAGATCCTCTGAAGAACTTCAGATGTGTATCGAGAATGGCATCATACCGTATGAGTAACGCATCCAACAGACTGTTTTGCAAGAAGCTAAGTTTCACTAATAAGCTGAAGATGGGCACAATCTAGGCCATCAACACACCCATAGCTTTTTTTTTAAAAAAAAAAAAAAAAAAAAAAGTTTAGTAGATTCTGAATAAAAAAAAAAAAAAAGCTGTCAATGAGAAAAAAGGAAAAGGGTTTCTCTGGGCTGGGAGGAGTCTAAAAAGGTATTTACTGCCACAGTCATCCCTTTTCCATCTCTCCTCCAGCTACATACCCAACAGACCCACATGGGCCTATCAAGGCAGGAGGCCGAGCAGAGCTGAGCTCTAGAAAGAAACTCTCCATTCCCTTGGTCACCTGTAGAAATTTAGAATCCCTTAAAATCACATGTTAAAACGTGGTGCGCAAGCTGGGCTTGCTCTAGATGGGACCAATTCTAGAGAAGCAACTTTTCATTCCATATCATACAAACGCTCTTTAGAAAAAAAAAAAAAAAGGAAAAAAAAGGAAAAAGTCAGTCGGAAACTACATCCAAAAGTAGCAGAAATGCAGGCACCCAATATTAACAGAGCCAATAATAACGTACCATACTGAAGGGAAAAGGTCCCTTGCTATCAGAGGCTTTTGCTGAGCCCTAATGGGTGGCTAATGCCACAATTTGATTGACTGTGTCGATCACCGACAGCAACTGGAAATCATCAGCACTAGTCACAGCTTTGGCACCTGCAGCCAACAGCCAGCCACAACACTTTTCAGGTAGGTTTGGTGCCCGATTCACCATTGGAAAAAAAATTCACTGTTGAAACTGCAGCTTCAATCTAGGAACACGCGAGAAGGTAGACCCCCAGCTCTCCACCTCGCTTTGCCACTTCAATCGCAGGTCTTACACATGCTACCATCACACCTTCTCTGCGAGGGCAGCCCTGCAAACTGCCAATTAATGGTGAGAGGCAGCAGATTTCCCACAAAAACCAGCAGAAACATGCTCCAAGCTTCAGCAAAGCTTTGAAGTCTCTGGGCAGGGTCTACATAGCTGAAGTAAACAGTGATGGCCACTCTCCTCACAACCGCTACGCCAACTTCTAGCCTCCACAGCAGCACAAAATTCATACGCCAATCATAGGTTCAGCCCCAGTTTTCTTATCCCAAAAGGAAGAAAGCCAGTTTTTGTGTAAAATGGGAATGCCGATGCACCTCATAGCTACAGGTTTGCATATTGACCACAAAAGCAAGCCCAGTACTTCAGACTGGGCAGAAGAATGAGGAACACACTGCCAGAGAGCTGTCAAGAGCCTGCTCTTCCCACACAGCCCCAGGTTTCCAGTAGGAACCACCATCTCCAGAGACCTCCTTCAGACTGTTAACTATCTGCTGTATTCTTGCAATTCAGCCTCTGCTGAAATTCAAAGCCAAGGTTACATCACTCTAGTCTGCCTCAACCCCACAGGAGATGGAAACAGCACCTTTGCCATGTAAGAATTAGCAGGAGGATACAGAAACTCTTAAACATAACAGAAATTTGGGACAGTTCCTCAACAGCCTTCAACCAAACGTTTGCATTTCCTCCAAATGCTATGTGACGTGAGCAAGGAAAAAAACCCACACTTTGCAGAAGTGGTTTGGGCAGTGAAATCGAGCCGCCTCTGCTCCAGCTTCTAGCCACGTGTAAAGACGAATTTCTCTGCTATGATGCTCACAAAAAGAGGAACTCGGACTCAGCACAACCATGCAGAGACCTCTCCAGAGCCTGCATGAAACACACCCCCTAGGGTAGGGCTGAAAGGATAGGAAGAGTATCATCTCTTTACTTCAGAAAAGCATTGAATCCCAGAACCGAAAGAAGGTTTCCCAGAACTAAAATATTCTGGTTCATAACACTGCCATGGTAGTCCCTCAGAACTGCGGTCTGGCTGTCTTTTGCCCCCATCTTCCCACGGAGATGGGAAAGCAGTGCCCCATGGAGAGCCTTTTCCAGGAAGATTCCAGTCCACAGGAGCACAGGGCAAAAAGGACAGTCTCCATGAAACTGCTGCACTATTTTTAAGTGAAAAACAAAACCAAACCCGTTATTTTTGTAACAAATTCTGCAAAAGGTTTTTCAACATTTTTTCCCTCTTCAGGCCAGATAGCTAAATTCAAATCCAGCATGCCTTGATCTGAATCAGAAATCAAGGTCAGTTAGAAAACGAAGACACTAACTTTTTGTCATCAAAACTGGGCGTTTAATAAGTTATTAACACTGTGCACCCATCCTGCAAGAAGCAATTACTTTTCTGGCCACACAGCATAACCCTGGGATCACAAAGTTCAGCCCGAGGATGGGAACTAGCCTTCTGTTTTTGCCTCAAAATAGCATCATCATCCCAGAATATATTTCAGGGAAAGCGGAACAGAATTAGCCATATGCTTTCTGCTCTGAAGTGCAGAACAGGGAAGGACACGGAAGACAAAGCTCATAAATCAGCAGAATGGATAAAACTACCCTTGATCTGCTGCCACTTGCTAATATTTACAAGAGAAGCAGGGTGGAGCTATTTTGTTTCAGGCTCAGCGCAAGAGCATTCATTGCACCTGAAGGTGCTGAGAAGCACAATTTCTCAGTAGAGCCAGATCTGAACAGTTCCATTTTAATCCTCCAGTGAGATTTTGATTCTCCGGCCTACCTCTAATAGGATTTTCCCAGATTTTTCCAGATTGTTTGCCTCCAACGACAGCCTAGAGAACATTACCCTGTCTGATTCTTCAAACAGTTACTGTTATTAATTATTGACTGAGAAAACTGTACAAACAGCTTCACCCCAGAGCCCAGATTACAACTTAGACCCCTTTGATCACCTTCATACATCCTGCTTCTAGGAGATGAGACATCAGCAAGCCTCAAAACCATGTGGCAGCAAATCCACTGTCTTGAGCTCTGTTACTAGCTCTTCTGATGCCAAGAAAGGCATCGCACCGCGTTCTGTGTGGGGGACCATCACAGGCTTTCAGATAAACCAGCTATTGGTGAAAAGCGGCCAGAAGCAGCCAACAGAAGCTTCTCTGCGCTGCTTCTGCACTATGCAGAGATACGACAGGGGCAGAGAGTTCACTAGAAACACAGATTTAAATCACAACGGGGGAAGAGATCTCTTTTGGAATCCCGGAACACCTCCCAGTCAGCCATCATACCACACCAGAATCCTTTCAGGAAGTTAGCTGCTAACCTAGACAACGTGTGAAATGGCTGCTTTCCAACAGCCACTGAGACACACCTCCAGTGGAGTGATACTCCATCCAGAGAGCTTGTGGAAAAAAAAATATGTTGTTACCTCGGAACAGAAATGCCACTGAAAGCCTGGTGCTTAAGTCAGGAGGCAGCACACAAAGTATATCCTTGGTTCGGGCTGACATTCCAGTCTTATCAATGTCTCCGATCTAAGCCCTCTGCTAAGCACTTTGCCTGAAGTGAACAACAGTATCATTTAACCCACCAACTCCCAGAGTCCAGAAACACCAGTTACCTCTGCCATTCGCATGCCGAATATTCTAGGTATAATCACTGAAATGGTGGGAGTCCACACATCTGTCTCTTCCCAGTTTCAGCAACAGGGAGACCAGGGAGCACCCCTATCAACCTCACTCCTATCAACCTCACTCCTGAAACTCCAGCCCCAAGGAAAAGAAGATTATTAACACATTTGCAAATGAAAGCACTTGTGGCAAATCTACAAGACATAATGGCCCAAATGCTGAACAGCAGACCTGTCAACCTGAGCAGCCAGAGGAACAGAGGAGAAAAAGGACAACTAGTTTTGAGTTTGCCATTATCATCTTGTTCCCTAAAAGATACAATCTGAGAGATTATGAGAAAGAAAGCTCATTCTAGAAGACATCCCAGAAAAGAATGATGTCAGGACAACTCTTACCAAAGTAAGTGGCTGTGAATCTTCCCTCTGTGGTCAAACCCTGCTGCAGAACAACCCTGAAACAGGAGGACTCCACCTTGTGCCTCTGCTTCGCTGCAAATTCACATGTGGGGCAGGGACCAAGGTACACAGAAATGGCAATGGGAGGGGTAGGAGGTGGCTATAGACTGTCAAGGAGGAAGTGTGTGTCAAGTCACAACAGGTTGAAGAGGTGCTTTTTTTTTTTAAACCAGAAACGCAAGACAAACTGGGATTTGCCCTTCCCTCAAACTCACCACAGCAACCTAAAAACTACCCCCAAAACCTTTTCTTATGGAGGTCCCAGCAGTAAATTGCTATGGGTTAGTTATAGTTAAAATAATATGGATAAGACAACCACACAGAGAAAATCCGAATGCTTGTGACCCTGAATGATCAGGTCCTTCCTTGCAGTGGGACATTGGCCTATTCCCCCTATGTCAGATTTCTGTAAATGCTGTGTCTGGCCAGGATGGTGAGCTCTGGCCATTCAGATATAATAAATAGAGAGCTGCCAGACCTACTGTGGATTACTCAGGCAGCTGAAGACCTTGCAGCCCTACTGCAAGGTAACAAGTAACAAGTTAACTTCTGTAGCATTATCATGCAAAAAACCACAACTTGTGCTCAGGATATAGCCAAGGGCCACATCTAAAAAAAATTCAGCAAAAGCAACCAAGTCCCACTAATAACATAATCAAGACGGTGAGAGCCAAGAAGGAATGCAAGTTAAACTGAGGTAAATGGAATATTACACTTAGTGCAAACATTCAAGAAGTTTGGTGCTTCTTCTGTTTACGCTGCCAGCTGTCCTTGCCACTTGGGCCTGGCATACAGCAGATGCCCCCACAACCCCGTTAGAAAGACCCTTCCTCAGCCCAACTAAAGAAACATCAAAGGAGAAAACAGAAAGACCACTACCTGCTACTTCCACAATGTGGTGCCTGGCGATATCATAGTAGGGATCATCCCACTGCAGGTGAGTGATGGGCTCGGGGGAGCCTTTGGAGTCCTCTGCACAAAACACAAGGAACGGGCAATTAGAAGAAGGGATCTGAAGCACCTTGGCAAGCGGTACAATACAGGTAGAGGGATGAGAAAAAATGGTTCTTTAACATGGGAGGGACTAATGTATGTCCACCTTGGAAACCCACCTTTGACATTCTGAGTGGGCAAGAGCAGCAACAATTTCAGAAGAGACCTGCCAATCCTATGAGGTCCAAACATGTCCCTCAGACTGTACACCCTCTCAAAAACAACAGTTCAGATGTGTCATAAACAAGATGTGTCACAAACATTGACAAAGACCAAAACCAAGGGCCAACGGCACCATCATGGCTTTTTAGAGCGGGAGGATCTTAAAATCATGCCTTGATGGACGGCCATCCTATATGCCATGGAACTAATTTCCCTAACCTCTTTGGGCAGCAGTCCCATAGCACAGCATTTCAGAGCAACAACTCAGATCTCTACCCCACCTCCCACATGGAAGTTCAAGACCCTTCCACTCAGGAAGGTCAAACTATCCTTCAAGGGGCCATAATAGAGGACACTCAAGGACTTAGAGCATGTCTGTACTGTCAGCACCAAAGTGCAGCCAGCCGCAGGACTGAGAAGACTCTATTTCCATCAGCTGGCTCTGAGCTTTTTAGTGCTGTTCAATGGCTGGGCTAATTCACTTGGGTGTGGCGCAAGATTTAATGAGTCTATAGAGCTTTCAAATGGAGCCGGGGCTCTCTGTATATGTAGATATGACGACAATGCTGCAGGACAAACAATTTCTTTTTGGCCAAAACCCAGACCTCAAACAATCAGAATACTTACCTGTTTTGGGAAAAGCGGGGGCTTCGTCTGCTGGCCAACTCTTATCATCTATGGAGGCCAGTTTGAGCTGGCTGAGGGACTGGTTGGTATCATCCAAGTTCAGGTCATCCTGAAGCTCCGAGAGTGGGTCTGTAGCCATGGTCCCCAAACAGCGTAGTTTATTTTGCAGCGTCTGGAACGAGGACTGGAGACTGCTAGGTGAGACACAGAGATCACAAGTTTACCTCCCCATGGAGACTCTTCCTCTTCTCACTGATTTTCCCCAAATCCTCCCTTATCTTCACTTACGCAGAGATCACACTTTCCCTCCCCCTTAACACAGGCAGGAACTCCTCCTCCAAGCCAGGAGCACTGACATATGTCACATTCTTTCCTGCCAAATACTATCAAAAGGCCAGGAGGAGCCTGTACCAACTCTCTCAGTGAGTCACTGCTTGACCCCAGCTCTGTCCAGTTTCTCTCCTGAAACTGGAGGAGCAGCAGCAAGACGCTGAGGAAGGCGACAGGCTACACCAGCCCCTGCCTGATACACTCATGGTACCAGCTCTGAGCTCCCTCTCCCTCCCAAGGGCTGGCACTGAGCCCAGCTCTTTCCACAGTCGGCCCAGTGCTGGAAGCTTTCCCAGGCATCACCCCCCCTTCTCCCTGGAAGGGAGAGCCGGAGCTCTCAACAGCACTGAAGTGGGTGCTTCAGCGTGCTGGGATCTGAACGCAGAAGTGAACAAACAGCTTCTTGAAACAGGATTTGGTAGGCTGAGCTAGTAAAACAGGGAGAACAATACACATACAACCCTCATCTCTTCTCAGCATCACCCAGAAAATCCCTTCTCCTACATGACAGCAAGCAGCAAGGAATGGTATCTTTAATTTAAAGCCATACTGCCAGGATGAGTATTTTTCACCAAGCATGCCATAATACTAAGGAGACCAAGGAATTATGAGGGTCCAAGCAACAGACAGCTCAGCGTGTTTGATGTTGCTTGCAAATATTTCTCGCTCTCACCTGGAGCAGAAGATATGTCAAACCCAGGACTGAGCTAGCACAGGATGCAGCACATCCCAAGGGTACCAGTTCTTAGGGACAACCCCTAGGAAACAGCTGTTAGGCTCTAAAGTCAGCATCCGGGAAATAAACAAGGAAACACTAGAAAGGACAAGTACATAGATGTGGATTGCTCACACAGAGCACAGGGACGGTAATTCAGTGGCCAACAGGCAGGGAGCCAAGAGGAACTGTAGCAAAACACAATGACACCTTTCTCAGGCAGGCTTGTGCTTGTTTTGCATTAAGAGGAGAGCAAAGAGTTCAAAGATGATCTGAGGAGGCACAACGCCTTTGTGTGGAAAGATTATATTCACAGTAAAGCTATTTCCTTTAGCAGAATGGAGGAGGGCAATGATGTTTTCCATCTTCCATCCCCAGAGCTTGCACGTGTCTACTTATCCAGAGATGATGAAACAGTTACTGGGGTGTGAGCACAAAAAACAAAAACTGTGAGAGGCTGAGCATTGGAAGGCATCACGTCCATGCTCAGGGCAACACTCGTGACCAAACTCGGGGATGCATGTTGAGAGTACAGGAAATTAGATATTCAGTGTTTGTCCTCTCCCTCTGGATCACTCCATGCTTACTACTTCCTGTCCTCCCTTATCTGTTATCAGTTTACAACCAGTTTTCACCTCTCTGGAGCTAGCAAAGGGCTGGGAGCTGTTGCTAAGCAAATGAAATAAGATTCCTGAAATATGAAAGAGCAAGACAGTGGAGCAAACACAGGGTCTGACCACTGCGGCCAAGCACAGACCCAAGCAAAATTATTCCCTGCCCTCCAGCAAGAGCTGTCTGAGCTCCTCTGATATCAGAGGGACAAGGAGCAAGAAATCACGTTCCCTTGTACTGTGAGCTCATGGTGGAACCACGCAGCAATGGAGCCAAGGGACAGCCGAGGACTCCCCACCCCTAGCAGCTGATCCCATTTCTATGGTAACGCCAGGCACCAACTCCTATGACTCAGTGTGCTTAAAGCACTCCCTGCTGCAGCCCAGCAGCCCCACAACCCAGCGCCCCACGCTGAGGAAGCATCTGCGGCCCCCAAGGGCAGCCCCTCAGCATTCCCAGCTCCCAGGGACTTCCCTGCCCTGGTGGGGACAGAGGACCTACATTCAACTGCTGCCATCCACTGAGGTGCCTTTCCTGTGAGATTCTTGGGGATGCCCAGTAGCAACAGCATCCCCGAAGCCAAGTCCTGAAGCACTCAGGGACCAAATCCAAATCTTCCCACAAGGCAGTGACAGAACTGCCACAGGGCCAGCAAGACACCAAGCGTCCTCACTTGTCCCTACACAGATCTCATCCTGGCTTCACAGTCAACCTGCAGCGCTTGATCAGCTGCAGAAGAGCTGGTTATTAGACAGCACTGGGGGGATTTCCCCTTAGGCATAAAATTAATCCTAGCATGGCACCATGTGGAAGAAGGAAGTTGTTAGTAGGATCCTTACGGTTCCACACTGGAAAAAGAGCCCAGTGGACAGTGCTCTTGCCAAAACTTTCCTTACCCCTTGGAAAGGCAGACCAGACTCTCCACATACCTCACGTGCTTTTTGCAGCCAGGCAGGCAGCTCTGTTCCTTGGCTCTAGGTTAGTGCTCCATGGCAGAAATGTTAATGGAAGGAGGATCCAGAGCAGAAGACCTCTTAGATTTCAGGTCCCTCTTGTGAACCAGACTGTAGCTCCCAGAGAGCCCTAGAAGGCTTTTGCAGAAATTTCCCCAGCCCTTTCCCGACAGCGCAAAACACAAAAGCACAGGGTCTCCCGTCAGGTAACCCTAGAATAGTTTAGGGAAATATAATCCTCTAAATGCCTGAGAACTAGCAGGCTCCGAGAAGGAGAAACCTGGAGTTTGGATGTAACAAACTACTTGGGGATTTTAGTATAAGGGTATACCTTTGACTTCCTGACAGTGCAGCTGCACGAGATTTTTCCCCATGTGCTCAAAATTGACCCATAAGCAGCACCTGCCACTGAACAGAGAGTTGATCCTATATCAGCACAAGGGTGAAATGGTTGTCAAAAACCAGCATTTCACCAGAGTTAACACGATTTAAGAACCCCACTTGTTTTAAATAAATGTCATGACAAGATGCAAGTGATACACCCTGTATAGCCAGTCATAAGGTACGAAAACCAAAGTACCTAAATTTAAAAAGTAAAAAGCCTAGTCAAACATTTAAAAACTAAAGAATCACAACTGCCATCAGAAGCATTTACTTACTGCCAGGCTATAAAGAGCCAACTGTTTCCATTTTTCCAAAACATTTGAGCATGTTTTCTGTACCTACACCGGTGCAGAACACTTGAACACCCCAACACTTGCTGTCTAATAAAAATTTACTTTCTTGATAACAGAGAAATGTGCTGCAGAACAGCACGTTCTGCTGAAGAAGAGAAACCTCAGTCCTTTAAAATACAATTTTCACACAAATTCTCAGCTGGAGACTCTTTATACAAGCTCCCACCAGAAGTCACCCAGGGAAGACAGGTCACTTGTATCTATGAAGTCTTGGTAGCTGCTAATTTTTTCTGCAATTCCAGTTTCACTACTTTGCCATCATTTGTTTCTAAGCTGCACCTACTCGCCAGTTTCCTTTTCCTGTTTTTCTTTCAGATGTGCTATTAATTCAGAAGTAAATCTACGTATCAAAATATGTCCATGCATATATTGCTGTGCCCTGGAACTGTACTCATACACGACAAAGATTTGCTGATTAACAAGCAACGCTCAGATCCAAAGGAATCCCAATTCTGGGGTGACTGTTATTATTTTCCTGACTCTGCCACCGTCTGCACATCCTCCCTGTTTCATTTTGTTTCATCTGCACAGGTGGCTGTTTTTCTGTACACACCAAGCAAGTCCCTGCACTTTGCCACAGTCTTAATATAAAGAACATTGCAAAAAAAAAAAAAAAAAAAAAAAAGGAAGCCGTTACTCAGCAGCAGAACTTCAGAGTCCTCGCTGAGCTCTCCAGGACTGAGACGCAGTGAGAAAGTCCAGCCCAAGCCTTCTCTCACATCAAGACAGACGATACCACCGAGAGCATCATCCCAACCCCGGTACTACCCTGAAAGAATCGAAGGGCCAAGAGGCAGACCGGCTTTGTCTGGCTCACCGTGACCAACTACCGCGGGACAGACACACTGTTGATCGGGGAAACTCTTTCGTCCTCCACTATCATAACAGATTCTTAAATGAGCAGCCTTCCTTCCCCTGCCATCTCAAACCCTTTGCTGAAGGCCACCTCTCTGCCCGCTGGAAATCCACCCCAGCTGGCAATTAGCCTTCTCTTAAGCGGTTCTCTGCAAGGTCTGAGAGCAAAAGCACGGAGCTCTGCGCCTTTTCCAATCTAAATGATTCTGTGATTCCTCTCTGGGAGCTGCAGAACAAAGTCCAGAGGCTGCTGGTGGTGCCCTGCAGGGTCTGCCCGGCAGACACCGAGCTTGTGAGGAAACGGGGAAGGGGAAAGCCCTACAGGGGCTGAACCCCTTCTCCTTCTCTTCCTCCTGCTCCCAGTGTCTGATTCCCGCCTCTTCCCTGACTGAGCTCCTGTGACAACCCAGAGCCAGCTTCCAGATTCAAATAAGAGGCTCAAAGATTAAAGGAAAAGCCCAAGTCCCCGCACTACGCGCCACCCGCGGGGACATTTCACACCCCCTCCGCCGTCAGGCACCAAACGGGGAGGCGAAGTCACTCCCCCACAGGCTCCTGCAGCCGCCGGGGACGGGACAGGCCGCCAGCAAGGGCTGCACCCCGATCCGCCCCCCCCCCGCTCAGCTACACCCACATGGCCGAAAAAGCCACCAAAACGCCCCAAAACCCTCCGGCCTCCGAGCCGGGGCCGCAACGCCCGCCGGTGCCCGGCCTTTTCCCGCCGGGCTCGGCAACACCCGGGTGGGGGGGGTCGGGACTGTGGGCCCAACCCCGGCCCGCTCAGCCTCAGCCCGGCCGCCAGGCCCCTTCTCCGCCCCGCCCCAGCAGGGCCAGGCCAGGCCAGGCCAGGCCAGGCCCCCGCGCCTCGGCAGCCCGCTCCGGTCCCCGCCGCCGCACCAAGGGCCCGGCTGCGCTCCCCGGACACCGCGTCCCGCCCGCCGCCGCCAATACCTGCCGCCGCCGCCACCGGCCGCCGCCCGGCCCGCCCAGCCTGTCAACCCCCCGCCGGCATCCGCCGCCCGCCGGAAGCGCGGCCCGTCGCCAGGGAAACGCCGCCCCGCCCCGCTCCGCCGCCGAGCGCCGTCCGGCCGCGCCTGCCGCCCCCTCGCAGCGTTCCGCCGGCATGGAGGGCCCCTGCGGGCCGAGCCCCCCGGAGCCAACCGGCGCCGCCTGCCTGGCGCTGCGGAGCCTGCCGCCCGGGCTGGCGCTGGGGCCGTCGCTGTCCCGGGAGCGGGCTATGGGTGTGTGGTGCGTGGGCCGGGCCCTGCCGGCCGGGGCGCTCCTGTGGCCGCCCGGCGGGACCCGCGAGGAGGCGGCGGGGCCGGGCTGGAGGAGGTGAGTACCGGCGGCGGGGCCGCGGGCCGGGCGGGCGGCCGTGCCGGCGGCCGACGCTGTGGCCGTGCCTTGCAGCCTGGTGCAGCGGAGCCCCAAGGAGGCGGAGGCCAACGCGTGGCTGGGCCGGGCGGGCGGCCGGCTACAGCTGCGGGCGCGGCGGCCCATCGCGGCGGGCGCGGAGCTGCTCTACTGGCCGGAGGAGGAGGAGGAGCAGCGGCCGGACGGAGGCGAGGGGATAGCGGCGCCGAGGGGGCGGCCGGCGGTGCGGGGGGACGGGGCCGCTCCCGGCGGGACGGCGGCGGAGCCCCGCGCAGGTAGGTGCCGCGCCGGGGGTGAACCCAGGCCTTCCCCGGGGTGCTGCGGCTCTCAGGACGGTGATGTCGTCGTCGTGGCGTTCCCCCCCGCCTGTGACACGCTAGAAATACGGCTCTGATACTGTCAGTGGTGAGAGAACTGAGACTTCCCCCACCCCCCCGCCCCGGGTTAAAAGGGAAAAAAACAAAAAAAAAAGGGTCATAGAAGTAATGGTTTCCATGCCAGAGCCCCAGAATTACTGGCAGATTATCTGTCTCCGAGGTTCGTGACTCTCTGATGCTGCAGCAATCGTGTCATATAGCGGTAGCCACCATTGACTTCACTGAGGATGCTGTTGTGTTTGTGCAGGGGATCCCTGTGTCTCCAAGGTGGTAGCTGATGAAACCACAGTCCTTGATGTCCCTACTGAGGTTAGGAGGCCGGTCACCAAGTGTTTCCACAGGCTGCAAGAAGAGGAAAGCACAACTTCCAAACATGAGCCATGGCGAGCCAAGGTGCTAAGGACTGAGAATCAGCACCTTGAGGCCATCTCGAGCATTAAGGTCAATGGAAGGTGCAAGCAAGAATTGGATGAGGGTGTGGATCCCAGATCTGCAGCAGAACAAGTTGAGATGGGGCATAAAGAGGCAAGTCCAGAAGACCTGGATCTGTTGTCGCCCTCAAACGGGGTTCGAGTCAGTGCTCGCTTGGTTGGCAAGCCATGCAAGGTGCATGCTCTGGCCAGCCAGCGCCACAAGTGCCTGCAGGACTGTGGTGGCAGGACAGCTGGGCAGGAACCCCAGCAGCCCAGTCCTTCTGAAGGAGAGAGTGTAGAGACTTGTGAGAAAGAGAGCAAAGCTTCCAAAGACTCCAAACTGGCGTCCCTAGAGCATGGGGAAAAGGGCCCACTGCAGGGGTCTGAAGAGCAGGAGAAGTGTACAGAACTGGTGGAGGGTCATTCTGGCAGGCCAGGCCCCCCACCAAAAGCTCTGTCCCAGAAGGAGGTGATCAAGCGCAGGTACCACTGTGGGGAATGTGGCAAAGCCTTCCTGCAGCTCTGCCACCTCAAGAAGCACTGCTTTGTCCATGCTGGCCACAAGCCCTTCCTGTGCACGGAGTGTGGCAAGAGCTATAGTTCGGAGGAGAGCTTCAAGGCCCACTTGTTGGCCCACCGGGGTAT
Source organism: Numenius arquata (assembly GCF_964106895.1). NCBI lineage: Eukaryota > Metazoa > Chordata > Aves > Charadriiformes > Scolopacidae > Numenius > Numenius arquata. Next base: position 40,862,020 of record NC_133581.1, on the reverse strand, counting down.
GCGGCCTTTCCAGTGCACCCAGTGCGACAAGGCTTACTGCACCAGGCGAGACTTGCAGGAGCACCAGGTCCTGCACACCGGCCAGCGCCCCTTCTCCTGTGAGCAGTGCGGCAAGGCCTTCGCACGCCGTCCCTCTCTCCGCATTCACCGGAAGATCCACCTGGCCACTGGGACTGGCCCAGCTGGTCCCAAGGGAAGCCAGTGTGCCATATGTGGACGCCACCTGGCCAGCCCTGGCTCCTTGCGCAACCACATGCGCCTGCACACGGGGGAGCGCCCTTACGCCTGTCCTTACTGCGGTAAGGACTTCCGACAGCAGAGCAGCCTGCGCGAGCACCTCCGGCTGCACACGGGAGAGAAGCCCTACAAGTGCCGCTTCTGCGGCGACGCCTTCCCCAAGCTGCCGGAGCTGCGGCGACATCTCATCTCCCACACGGGAGAGGCCCACCTGTGCACCGTCTGCGGCAAGGAGCTGCGGGACCCCCACACGCTGCGTGCCCACGAGCGCTTGCACACCGGCGAGCGCCCTTTCCGCTGCGAGAAGTGCGGCAAGTCCTACACCCTGGCCACGAAGCTGCGGCGCCACCAGAAATCCCATCAGGCTGACAAGCCCTACAAATGTGAGCTGTGTGGCATGGGCTACACCCTTCCCCAGAGCCTTGCGCGCCATGTGCTCACCCACAAGGCCAAAAAGGACCCCGAGGAACTCACTGCTGCAGCGGCCTCGCTTGCTGTGGACCTGCCCCAGGCAGCAAGGAAAAGGCCTGAGAGGAAGGGCCACCAGGAGGAGGTTGTGGCAGAGCCCACCTTGCTCGTGGTGGAGGTGCCGGGGTCAGCAAATGAAGCCAAGCTGCTGATCACAGCCAGCGGTCCCTGCGTTGCTACTTACCAGTCTGGAGGCAGCCTCCCAGATCCTGGGGCACACGGGAGGCCTGCTGGGCATTTGCCATTGGCAAAGGACATCACTGAAATCGCCATCTGCGAGCAGGAGGACAAGTGCATTATAGTGCAGGATGAGGGCTCACCAAGCGATGTGGTCATCATCCAGGAGGGGGTGGGCTTCGGAGCAGTGGCAGAAGTGGTGGAGGTCGAGACTGGGACGTGACTATCCCAGCCTGCCCTGGTTGATCTTCTGTGTGTATTAAAATGGGTTAAAAAAGCAACAAAAACCTAGCTCTCTTGTCTCTCTCTGGCAACAAGGCCCTGTGGCTCAGCTGCAGGCAGAATTAGCAGTCTTGGAGGTAGCTGCCTGTGTAGGCCTGGGCTTTTTGGAAGCTGTCCCTTGGAGGTATAAGCCTACACGTGCCACATGCCAGGCCTGGTGAAGGGAAGGCATTGGCTGTTGATGGGAATAACTTCTTGGAGAGGACACCCACCGCGTTATTAATGAGCAGTGCTTCTGTTCTGCCTCTGTTTCACTGTGGGAGGGTGACAGTGCACCGTGGGGAAGGCAGGAAAAGTCTTCAAGCAGTGGCTTTGAACAATGCCTTCCTTTCAAGTTTTTCTTTAATTAATGTTTGCTATTCAAGCAGTTTCCTGGGCTTTTACTCCTTGGAGCTCACCAGCACTTCTGACCATTTGAAAGTGATGCTGATGCTAGACTTTGCTGGGAAGCAGCATCCCAAGTGTTTACCAGGTGACTCTGTGGTGGGTTATTTGAAGAGCATTTGTCACAGTTAGCAGAAGCAAAGCCCTGCCTTGGAGCTAGGGCTGAGCATTCCTTCTCCACTCTTTCTGCTTGCTGTCAGCTTCCTGGCCTTACAGTGAGTGGATGGTCTGCCTGAGGACGTGGAAGGATAGCTTCGCGTCTCACTGTGCCAATTGCCTTGTACAGTGCAGTTTTCACTGTCCCCAGCCGAGAGGCTCCTCACCTCTCCAGGTAAGGGACCAACAGTTCATCTCAGTACGCTCAGAAGATTCTGCCTTTCCCTCCACATTCAAGTTGGGTTCATTAATCTTGATCTTTTTCTCACATTCTTGTTTCCCCTCTTCCACTTCTTTCCTGTTCCCGGCAGCAAGAAGCTAAAAGACAGCACCACCACAGCTACACCCCAGTAGTTCCACTGCTCCATCTTTAGTCCTTGTTTGCTGACTGAGGTGTGCTGAAGGAAACAGGTCCCATTTCAGGAAGGAAGTGCACAGTTCCTGATGCCACCTGTATGTGCCCTTATAGGAAAAGACCAAAAATCCCAGCCCACACAGAGGTCTTTCAGACTTGCCCACCTTGCACTCCCTTTTCATGTGTAACACAAACACTGCTTTCATTTGCATCAGTTTTAGCTCTTCTTGGTCTTGACCTTGCTCCTCTCTAACATCTGTGTTTCCCCCCAAAAAAGTTTTGTTTAAGGGCCTAAATTCTTTGGGCACTGTGCCCAGTGCACAAGAGGGGGGGTATAGCATCACCAGGGAATCAGCAGCAGCGCAGTTCCCTTTTGAGGTGCTCTGAATGCAGTAACGGTGACAATCTGAGAAGCTGCTCTTTGTACTTTCTACACTCGACTTTTTCCATGAACTTTTACAACCAGTTTGTAGACAAGGTGCTAGAGTCAGATCAGTGACATTTTGACATGAAGTGAGGTTGGAAGGTGAATTGGGATAACAAACCTTCGGTGTCCTTATTTTTTAGCTATTTTCTTTAAAGTCAGGAGGCAGATGAGCTCAGTCCTTGCCGTGGGTGCTTGGAGAGGGACCAGCGGGAGCACAGGCGTGGGAGGGGGGGAATGTGAAGCCGCAGTGCTTCCTGCTGCGCTCGCTCCCTTTGGTGCCCATCCTAACTCTTGCAGTTTTCAAATATTGACACAGCTGCAAAGTGTTCTGGCTGGAGCTGGGCGCGTGTGCTGTTGTTTGAAGCATGTGCCCTCTGTCACAGCAGAAACGGGAGAGAAGGGGGAGCAACCTGGGGGGGAGGGAAGGGGAGAATCCAGGCCCCTATTTCTTAATCCGCTGACCTGTAACTACCTTCTTATTCTGAGATAACAGGACAGAAAACGTGGGAGCAATTACGAATTAGGAGGTCCTCACAGAAGCATTATTCACTGAAGAGTTGATCTCAGTAGCCAGAGGCACATCTGTGCTGTGCTGCACGTATCACTTGCCTGCAGGATAAATTTAGAGGGCTAACCTTGACTGAGGAGCCCATAGGTGGCTCCCACTGGGGACCTGGTGATGATGCCACCACCTTGTCTTTGTCTTTATCTCAGAAGCAGCGTGTTCTTATGTGAACAACCTTTTGCTTGACAGAAAAATGATGAAGAAAGTTGTTTACCCCTAAGAAAATTCTATAAGAGCCCTGAACACCATGATGCTGGTGAACATCAACATGGGTGGGGGCTGTGCCATGGCCTGACTAGATATCCGTACAATGCCATACAACCTGGCGTTTGCAGCCTCTGAAGAGGTGTAGGATTACCTAATGCTACGCCCTTTCTTGTGTTACATCCAACAAACGGTATTTTAATTAGTACATTATAGGCTCCGAGTGCCTTTCTTACTGGGATCCCCAACAAACACTTGCCGCAGTGCTTTACCTTTGGTGTGGTTGGCAGGATCCTGGTGGGAGATGCCTTACTGCAAGAAGGATAGCGAGGAAAAGGATGAGTGCCTGCCTGGTCCCGTAGGCTGGTGGGGGGAACATGCTGTACCCTGCATTATAATGCTGATCAGCATCATGCTTCGGGGCAGCAGACACGGGGATCACCTGGTGAATGGAGATCTTGTGCACCTTACGGTATCAGGGAGCAAGCAAACAGGTCTCCTGGCTGGTGGGGGGAACATGCTGTACCCTGCATTATAATGCTGATCAGCATCATGCTTCGGGGCAGCAGACACGGGGATCACCTGGTGAATGGAGATCTTGTGCACCTTACGGTATCAGGGAGCAAGCACACAGGTCTCCTGGCTGGTGGAGCTCCACCATGCTGGCAGGGCTTCAGGATGCTGCTGTAAGGCTCCGGGGTGACAGGCACCCGGGTCTGTTGGATGGTTGGGGTCCATAACACTGGTGGGGCCTCACCAGGTATCAGGCATGCACATAAACTTGAGTGTTACACTTAAACCTCACACTGCAGCCAAGGTTCAAGCCTTGGCCAAGCTGTAAACTGGCTTAAACATGACCAAAGGGGGGAGGAACACATCAAAACTCCCACCTCTGTTGAAAGCCGTAACTCTGGGAGGATAAATGTATGAATCCTAACTCTCTTACCCTAAGAAAGAAAACAGCATCCATTACTCATGGGTGCGTGAAGGCAGAAAGAAAATGAAATGACAAAAAGTCGCTTACAGGAACGGTAAACAGGTGGAAGAGTTAAATGTTTGAGAGGTGGAAGTCAAAGCCCCTGGAGAGGTGACAGCAGATACATGCTGTCCTGCAGCAGAGGCTAACCACAAGAATGGGAGAAACAGAGGAGCCCTAGAAGCACATTACAGAACAAGAAAAGGCTATAACGTGAAGAGCCAGCACTTTTAATTACTAACGTTGTTGTAAGATACCAGAAAGGGCTGGAAAATGTCCCAGGATGTAGTGAAAATCTCCAATTATAAAGCAAAACCAATGTAAAGGAATAGTTGAAACTTAAGTGATGGATGTAACCTTGAGTAGTCATGATATAAACAGTTTCAGCAGTTACAGTTAACAACCTAATGGCTTTGGTAGGTGGGTTTGTCCTGTTTCATGGAGGGAAAGAAGACCGGCAACTGGAAAAGAAACAGCCAGATGTAGTGACAGAATAGTTGGTTTCAGTGAGGTTTTTTTAAGCACATGGCTTAGTAACAGAATGAATGCAGGATCCAGAGCAGAAGTAACATTAAGAGAAAATGGCATAGGTAAGTATTAGAGGTTATTCATACCTGCCTTATAACCAAGCTTAGCTGCTGTATTCTAGTGTTGCTTAAAGTTAACCCTATATAATGCATGATGCCATGAGAGATGCTAACACCTTTCCTTTAAAGGAAAGATAAGAAGGTGGTAAAAATCTATGCATAAGAATGTTGACTTAAGCTGCAGTGTAAAGGCTGCCTGGTTATTATAAAGAAGAGGCAGAGAGGGGTGCAGGAATAGAAACAAAAAAAAGTGACTGAGAATATTGGAAGCTCTTATAAAGTGAAATACTCTGGTGAGCCACGTAACAAGTTGACATGAGAAGGTGCAGACCAGTGCTGCACACACCACTTGGCCAGATAAACTTACCCAGCTAAACCTAACTGGGGATCCTGCAGGTTGCTTCTGCTTGGCACCTGGTGATGATGCCACCACAGTGTCCTTGTCTTTATCTTAGAGTGAAGCAGCATATTCTTATGTGGACATCCTTTTGATTGACAGCAGAAATGACAGAGTTGTTTACTTCTGAGAAAATCCTATAAAAACCTTGAAGCCCACGATGCTGATGAACCTCAGCAGAGACGCTATCGGTGCAGCGTGGCATGGGGTGATGCTGTACTACTCAGTGTTCCCAGCATTTGAAAGGATGTAAGATTATCTAATGCTATTCCCTTTTGCCTTCTTGTATTATCCCCAACAAATGGTACTTAAATCAATACAGAGTCTGGGTGCCTTTCTTATTGGGATCCATAGTGAACACTTGCACAGGGGCCACGAAGATGATCAGAGGGCTGGAGCCCCTCTGCTGTGAAGACAGGCTGAGAGAGTTGGGGTTGTTCAGCCTGGAGAAGAGAAGGCTTCGGGGAGACCTTATAACGGCCTTCCAGTACCTAAAGGGGGCTACAGGAGAGATGGGGAGGGACTCTTGATCAGGGAGTGGAGCAATAGGACGAGGTGTAATGGTTTTAAACTGAAAGAGGGGAGATTTAGATGAGATATTAGGAAGAAATTCTTTCCTGTGAGGGTGGTGAGACAGTGGAACAGGTTGCCCAGGGAAGTTGTGGATGTTCCATCCCTGGAGGTGTTCAAGGCCAGGCTGGATGGGGCTTCGAGCAATCTGGTCTGGTGGGAGATGTCCCTGCCCATGGCAGGGGGGTTAGAACTCAATTATCTTTAAGGTCCCTTCTAACTCTAACCATTCTATGATTCTATGATTACACCTCCATAAAACACAGCAGCATCTGCCTCTCCCATCACGACAACCAGGAAGGAGGTGGTGGGGTGGTGGCGTGTCTTCCTTTGGTGATATTTCTTCCCTGCGTTCACATCCATACGGGCTTGCTTAGTTACACCTAGCGAAAGCAGCCCTGAGGTCACTTGTCCCACCTGCAATGTGAGACCAACACCAAGTTATCATATAGAGAGCAAAGAAACTGTCCTTGCCGCTATCCTCTTCTCCCTGTCAGCTGAGCGAGGCCCTCTGCTTGCCAGCTGGGCTTGCCATACCTGTGGGGCTGTTTATGCCTCCTCCCACGGCTGCGAGGAGCAGTGGTGGTGGCTGCTGCGTGGGACAGCAGTGGCTCTGATTTCACTGCTCTTCCAAAACCTGTTTGTGCCCCGACACCTCCATCCTGTCCCTGCCTGCACCCTTCTCCCAAATGCTGCTTCTCTCTGGGAAGTAGCATGGGGTGTGCCTAAGGTCCTGCCTGATACTGGGCACACACGCTTCTCCACCCAGGTCATCTCCACTCAGGTCACCTCAGCCAGTCCTAAAGGCGTCTCTCCAAAATCCAGGGGGGTGCGTGGGTGAGAAGGGGATGAGGGAGGGAGCCTGTGCAACTGCTCTTTGTACCAGTGGCCACAGAGTCATTCCTCAGCCACCCTAATGCTAATATTTGCACTCCTTCTATGGAGATAAACATTACAGATGGATCTGCCGCACGGAGGCACAGCACAAACCATGCTCCCTGCTGGCAGCGAGCGCTGTTGTGCTATGTGCTGGTTCCTGATCCTACCCCCACCCTGCCCTGCTTTCTGCTGGTTTCTCTCTCGCTCTGCCAACTTTCTGCTTGCTGGAGGAACGTTAGAGCTTGCCCAACTCTGGTAGCCCAGTTCTTGACTTATTAGCTAGTGTCACGATATCCAAAATATTTTCACTTTCCTGTTCCTGGAAGCCCTTGTTTTCCTGGCTGTTTTGGGGTGTGCTAGCTCCTTGCTCGTCAGAGCTTCTCTTTCCTTTTGGCTGTACTTTAATACGTTCTGCTGGTGCGGGAATAAAAGGGGTAGCCCCAGCTTCATGCTGCTTCACCCTCCTCCACTCCACCGGGAACTAACACAGTGGGGAGTATGCCCTGCCAGTGGGATTGCTGACCAAACTGGGAGGACAATTTAAATTCCACGTGGGCTGAACTTGCAGATAACTGGGGGGAGAAAAGACAACTGGACTTTAGGGGGGAAAAGCAATAGGGGCCTGGAGCTCAAAAGAAGCCTGGGAATGGTTAAGGAGCTCTCAAAGTCTTGCTGTGTGCAAGGCTGCTGGAGTACGGCCTCCAAGAAGAGTCAGTGGCCAAGAGTGATGGTGCCAAGAGCTGCTGAGGGAAAAGGACTGAGCTGCTCTGGCTGGGGGTGGCCGTAAGCTGGCAGAGACCTCTGTGTGGCAGCCTGAGTTCTCCCTGTGCCCTGGGACAAGCCTGTCCTCTCGCTCCTCCTGCCATCTCCCCATGTTATGAAACAGGATGCTAATTTTAGTTCTGTGGGGATCTGGAGACATTTTGCTTGGCTTCCAGCAAATAAGAAAATGAAGATGCCCTGAGGGGAGGGAGAGATGCCAAGAGAGGAGGGATAAGAGGAGCCTCAGTCCCGCTGTCCCTGACACACCACGACCTCTGGAGTCCTGTTTCTTCATTCTGGTTCAATATTAACCCAGCGGGGCTGTGACTCCGCTTATTCTGCTCCCTTTGCATTCCCCCTGGGGCCAGGGCTGTACAGCATGGCGCCCAACAAAACCTGTGTCCTGAGGGGTCTGCTCTTTTCCAGCCTTCTGCACCTCACACTGAGCCATGCTGGAGGTAAGATCCAATGGCAGAGGGAGGACAATATCAGTGGGTGACAGGAGGAAGAAAGATGGGGTTATTTCTTTCCGGGGGTAGAGCCGCTGGCAGGTTTTCTTGGTAAGGCAGGAGGAGCTTCTAAAAGCTTGAAGGTGGGAGCGAAAAGGTGCTGAGAGTGAACAGAGAGGGCTTTCCTGCATGGGAGGGTGCCACCAGCATCCAGCAGCTGGTGACAACAGCTCAGTGGATTCTGTGGGTCACCTAGGAGATGGTGAGGAAGGGGAAGGTGGTTCAGTTGAGGACCATGTGTAACACAACTGTGAGCCTTTTAAGGCTACAGTTCCTCAGTTGTCTTGCGTGGCTGTCGTTCTCTATTACCTCCCCAGCTGTCCCTTGTCTAAATTTTAGGTCGTACACAGTATGCCACCTTCCTGCTCACGGCTCCTTTTCTCTTGTCAAAGCCTCTAATTCATCTATCTCTTCTTCATACGAGGTTAGGTCCTCTCTGACCCACTGCTGTGTGGGGGAAGACCTGTCTACAGGTCTCAAATCAGGGTCTCTGACCATGAAGATGGAACCAAGCTGTGCCTATTGCAGTGGTCTGAGGTTGGCAAGACACAAATGCAGTGGCTGGCACGGAGCAGTAGCAGGTTCCAAGCAAACAAGCCTCTACCTAATTGCAAATGAGCAGAGCAGAGGATTCCTGTCCCTTCTGTTGTCTAAGTGATGGGAGCCCTGATGGATGAATTACGGAGCCTGCTCTGCTTATCTAGGGTAGACCTGACAGGGCTTCTCCTCTCTCTATGGTGCCCTGGGGGAGGCTGGGCTGCGGGATCATCACATCAGCTGCCTGTGATTTTTGGAAACTGCAAGGGGAGACGAAGGGGCCCTCCCACTGCGAGCAGCCCTTTGACTGGCAGTATTCTGACCCGGCAGTTTTCCTGGAAAAGGGGCAGGCACTGTCACTGCTCAAGCGCCCACGACGTGCCAACAAGGGATTTCTGGAAGAGATGCTTAAGGGAAACCTGGAGCGGGAGTGCCTGGAGGAAACATGCAGTTACGAGGAGGCTTTTGAAGCCCTTGAATCCACCCATCAGACGGTATGTATGGATGTTCCCAGGAATCATTCCCGCAGCCGACCCCCATAGCGAAAGACCAGCAGGTTGCACACGCAGCCAGGGGCTGGGGTTGGGAGGCTCAGTTCTGTGAACCAAAGATGAGGCTGCTGCGTGTGTGCCCCAGGGAGAGCTCAGGCTTTCTTAGGGAGTTTCTCTCCTGGAGCCACTCCAGGGAAAGCAGCTCAAAGCTCAGGTTCTTTTCCCCGCCTCTCTGTTTTAAGCACGAATTGCAAAAGGAGAGAGAATCTTCCCATCAGTCCTGAACTGTATCTTCCGCTAGTTCAGCGTGGTGCCACACGCATAGAACTGCCACAATCCCAGACACCCACAGAGCAACTCCTTTGAGCGAGCTTTTGCACAGTCCATCCCCCTTTTCTGGCTTCCAGACTCACTCACTCTGCTAAATTTGTCCTGCATCCTTTTGGGATTCCCTCCTAGCCCCCAAGGCCAGTATCCACGCTCAGTTCCACACCCAAGAGTACAACAGTAAACAGAGGAACAGTTAGGAGCCTAACCCAGCAAGATACCACCTCTGTGGAGTATTTCTAAAGCCATCAGGCCCAGGCTGCGCAGCAGAGAGATCGATCCAAATGGCTGAGCAATACCTATGTAGGGTCTGTGACCTTAAAAGTTCTGGATTCAACTCCTGGGACTCCTGCGCTGCAGCACAGGCTCCACTTCCTCTGGCAGGTGGATGAAGGCTGTAAGCATTTTTGGTTGTTTCGGAAACAACAGTACTCTCTTGATTCCTGAGTGTGATAAGTGAGAATGTGGTTTCATACCAGACTTTTTGCTTTGTTGGACTCCATAGTAATTGGTATCAACAGAGATAGGTTAGCTTGTTCCATTTGTTGTGATGGGGCATTCTTCTACTGGTTTGAAGCCCAGCAGCTAAGGAAGGTCTAATGTTCTTTGTCTCTACTCTTAAACATTTTATTTTTTTTTACAGGAAATATTTTGGTCAAAATATCAAGGTAAGTTGCTTCAAGTCCTGCAGGTACTCTGCTATCCGTTAGGATGTACTGTCCCATCACGGAGACACTGCTCCCTACCCTCTTACAAGACCTCACTTTCCAGGACAAAGCACTTGCATTTTGTCCCTAGGTGATAAACTGGTTCAAACTATGATGCTCCTTTGGATTCCTTTCATATAACGTGCTTCTTTCTTCTTATTTTGCTAGTATGTCAGGGCCTGAGAGAGTCCAGGACAGTTCTGGATGCTTGTTTAGAAGGTAAGAAATTCATGTTGACCTCAATCTCCCAGATATAGTGAGTGCCAAGAACTTGCTTCCTGCAGAGTTTGTAAGGAAAAAAAAGTAACCTAAAGTTGGTGAAGGCATCTAATTAGAAAGAAAAATAGCACATGGGGAGCTTGAAATTCCTTTCTTCTTCTTTATTTCCCCACTAACCACAGCATAGATATCCTTCTTGTGACACAGCCAGGTGTCCCCTGAGCCCAGCCTCTCCAGAGGGCTGGACCTGCACCTACAGCCAAAGCCAAGCAGAGAGCCTCAGGGCAAGCTCCCTCAGCTTAAGCTGTGTGCTCTTCCAACCCCGTGAAGAGAATGCTTGCCTTTGTGCGGGCTCATACATGCAGCAAAAGTTAAAGGGAGCTGTGGGATGGTACCTCTGACCTTGAAAAATGCAATATCCATTCCCTCCTGGCTCTGGCTTACACCGTATTGGGATTTTGACAGGTAACTGCTCTCTCGGGCTGGGCCAGAACTATCAGGGGACAATTAGCCACACGAAATCAGGGATTGAATGTCAAGTGTGGACAAGCAAATATCCACATATACCTAAGTAAGTTCATCTCCCGCACACCCCTATAGGGTTTTCCAGCACGTCCTTCCTTCCTTCCTAGCCTAACCAGCTTTTTCTCATAGATTTAATGCCACCACTTATCCCAGCCTCGTGGAGAACTACTGCAGGAACCCAGACAACAACCCAGAAGGCCCATGGTGCTACACCCGAGACCCAACAGTGGAACGGGAGGAATGTCCCATCCCAGTGTGTGGTATGCCTCAGCATTACGCCCCAGAAAGCCCTTCACTGGCCAGGAACATCGCACCGAGACTCGTACTAAATGTGTTAAGGAAGGGGGGATGGTTAGGAGGGAGGGACCTTAAACACACAGAGATCAGTTGGAGCAGAGGAGGAAAAGTCATTGAGTTGCCCAAACATCTACCTTAGCTAAATTCCTCTCTAGACTACACTAATCTCCATCCATATTAAATATCCATATCAGCAGTCCCCTGGAATCTACTACAGTTCTGCCGGTCAGGAGGACTCCAAAATCCTGACTCAGATGCCTCTACTTTGTGACAGCAATGAGTCATAATGCTGGGGTTTTTTGTCTGAATTTGCTATTTTAGTAGCATATCATGGTAAAAGGTTCCCCCAAATATGGTCATTACACACTTTAGAGAAAGGCATCGGAGGCTCTAACACAGCAGCATTATGATGCCTGAGGCACCTACCCAGCCCTTGAGCTCAAAGATACTCCGAAAAGGAACACAATACTGTCCCTCACATCCAAGCGGCCAAGAGAAGTGTGATGAATAGTGCCAGCCTCACCTTACCTCCTGTAAAGAACCACCTCTGACACTGCAATATCGTAGAGGGCCACCAAATGCATGGGAGCACGGTGGAAGCTCCCAAGCATAACGGGGTGCCCCATGGAACTCTGAGCTTTAGTAAAGGGGCTCTGGCGCTATTTGCTAACAGTACTTCTGAGGGCAAAGTCTTCTCTGTCTTTCCAGGTGAAGAAAGGACAACAGTAGAATTTACTCCACAGGTCGCACCACCAGCCCCAGCGGAGCCTTGTGAACAAGAGAAAGGCATGCTTTACACCGGGACCCTCTCAGTCACTGTGTCTGGAGCTAAGTGCCTGCCGTGGAACTCTGAGAAAGCAAAAGAGGTGCTCCAGGGAAAACACATTGACCCAAAGGTGGAGCTGCTGGAGAATTACTGTCGGAATCCCGACGAAGATGATGAGGGTGTCTGGTGTGTCACAGATGAACCACCCAACTTTGGATACTGCGACCTGCGCTACTGCGGTGAGAAGCCTGCATTGGTTTGGGTAGGCACACTCATGAGGCAGGGGCAAACCAAAGCCGTGTGCAAGACCAGGGTGAAGGGCTTGGCCTGGGAGAAGTAGGGAAGGAAGTACATGCACCACCTATGTGGAAGTCCCGTTTGCCCAAATACCACGTGCACTAACCTGCCATACATGTATAGAGCTGTTACATCTCTCCGGTGCTCTCTTCTCCCGGCAAACTCACAATGACGGGCGTGGAGTATTAAAAAGAGCAGCGGTTTCAAAACATCACTCCTTCATCGGACCAGCTGTGTGTGGAAAGGAGCATCTACGTTGCTGATAATTATGGAAGCTGCAGCTGAGCCTTTTACCACGTTTGTCTTTCTGTCTCTCTCAGACAGCTCGCTACTGGACGAGCGTGAATGGCCGGAGGAAATATCAGGACGTACTACCCTTCCTCAGGAGTTCAAAACCTTCTTTGATGACAAAACTTTTGGTGCAGGCGAAGCAGGTGAGCAACAACTCTAGACACAGCATCGCGCTTTGTAGAAAGGCTGCAGCTTCTTCCCCACAGGGCACTCATTGTTCCTCAGAAACACCAGCTTGCCAAACGATGGCAAAAGCAGGGAGAGGTATTTAAATTCCTTGAAGGACCCTCAGAAGTCAATCTCCAGTTATGATCATAGAGCTAGTTAGCACTTCCTTCCTAGGCTTTTCCAGCTTAGCATGCTGACTGCAGACATGTCTCCTCTGTGAATCAGGTAGAGCAACAAAGCCAGATTGCCTGTTTTTTCAGACTGCGGCACTCGTCCTTTATTTGAGAAGAAAAAGGTAACAGACAGAAGCGAGAAGGAGCTGCTGGAGTCCTACATAGGAGGCAGAGTTGTGCACGGGGATGATGCAGAAATTGGCAGTTCTCCCTGGTAAGTGTTTCATTTGCATAGTCCTTCATGGGGAATTGTATCTTTCTTCTCCTCAGGTCAAGCAGGGGGAAGTAAAAGGGCTGCTTCATCTCAGGTAGCATGCGGGCACCATGGCTTCCAGTCAAAGCTTCTCCGAGTGGTTGACAGGGCAATACTGAAATAGCTGGAAAGAAACTCTCCTCTTCAGCCAAGTACACAAGTGTCTGGGAAAGCAAGAGTCTTTGTCTCTTCCTCTTTCCAGCTTTGCTGGAGCAGAGAGGATGAGAAACCGCTCCAGGTGAAGGAAACAGGGTACATGGCCTACTACATAGAGCATACATGCCCAGGGAAGACTTTTGCAAGTCACCTGTGTGGTTGTCTTTCTGTAGTACAATGCTCTTCCCTTCTTACTGCAAATTCTGCTTTTCCTGCATGTCCCCAAGACACGTTCAGCCAACCCCTTTAGTCCTGCTAAGTCTTCCTCCCTCCTCCTCCTCCTTCAGGCAGGTGATGCTCTACAAAAAGAGTCCTCAAGAGCTGCTGTGTGGTGCCAGCCTCATCAGTGACAGATGGGTCTTGACTGCTGCTCATTGTCTTTATTATCCACCCTGGGACAAGAACTTAACTACAAATGACATCTTGGTGCGGATTGGCAAGCACGTAAGGGCAAAGTAAGAGCCTGGACAAAGCGACAGTGAAATAGCTTTGCTCTTGGAGTCATGAGATACAGCGAGGCTGGGCTATCATCCGGTATCCAAGGCCACAGCCAATGTCACATGCCTCTCAATAACGGGATCTACTGGGGCTGTCAAATTGCTGCTTTTACTGATTCTAAAGGTTAAGGTGAATATGGAAAGTCTAAAGGGGCCCTCCAGTGTAAAAACAGTATTGTCTCAGAGGGTACAAAGCACCTGAGAGTATCATGAACCCCAGAACTCTCAGCTGCTACTGTACAGAGAGTTCTTTCTTTCATGATTATTTCAGATATGAAAAGAATAAAGAGAAGATTGCCCTGTTGGATAAAATAGTCATCCATCCCAAGTACAACTGGAAAGAGAACATGGACCGAGACATTGCACTCATGCACTTGAAGAGACCCGTCATCTTCAGTGACTACATCCATCCCGTCTGCCTGCCTACCAAAGAGGTCGTGCAGAGGTGAGGAACTGTCTCACAGCCCTAAAAATGCAGGCTAACAAAAGCTTCCTTTGGGGTTTCAAAAAAAAAAAAAAAAAAAAAAAAAGCTGTTAGGATACATTTGATTATATTCACGCTTCCTTCCACAGGCTGATGCTGGCAGGTTTCAAAGGGCGCGTAACTGGTTGGGGAAACCTGAAGGAAACATGGGCCACCAGCCCAAGCAACCTCCCCACAGTTCTGCAACAGCTCAACGTGCCAATTGTAGACCAGGATGTCTGCAAGGCATCCACCAAAGTTAAAGTCACTGACAACATGTTCTGTGCGGGTAAGTGGTACTGGGGACACGTGGCCAACTTGCCAGAGAAGACATGGGCTCTGAGCTCCCAGCAGGTCTCAGGCAGCAAGGTTACTTTTTACCTTTTGGAACCTCTTCATACTTATGCCCACAACTTCTGTGGCAACACGGATTAGTTAGGTACGTGTGAAAAATGTAGTTCCTCGTGTTCTGTTAAGTTTCCTGTCTAAAAAATTTGAAGAGGGACATAACTATACTCATAGCTTAAGAAAGAAATATTTCTCCTCCATGTCATATGCTGTTTTATGGACCCTTTAAAGCTCTGTCATTTCTCTTCCAAGCTGAGAAGCACTTATTTAATCTTTCCTAATACAGAAGGCATTTTGAACTTCTGATAATCCTTGTTGTACCTTCCAAAATCTCTTCTGGCACTCTACCCTTTTTGAGAGAGAACAGAATTGAACACAGAATTCAACATACAGAGAGACTATGGATTTATGTACCAGTTGAACACTTTTCTGCTGTATTCTTAATTTGTGCAGGCTTTATCAGTTCCTACAAGCGAATCTCCAGCAATTTTTGACTAAGTTTGTGCTACTGGCATCTAATTACGTATACGATTGCCTGAGTTAGGATGGAAGCAAATTTCACGAGTATACTGACAACACAGTGTTCTTACGGTTTCTTTTTCTAGACAGTCTTGAAAAATAGCTTAGATGCAGACATACAGCAGAAAAGGGGAGACACAAATGACGGGAAGATGCAAAGATACTGTCTAGTTTGTCAGGAATTAAAGTGAAATCCCTTTGCTCTTCATAGAGAGACTGTAGGAAGACAGTCCGTCAATTGAGGGAGAGAAAGAGCAGAGCCTGCGGAATGACAGGAAGGTGAAAGTGAAGATGGCAATGTGTCTCTATAGTAAATAGAATGAAAGAATGGGGTACATGGAACATTACACACGACAAATTTTTAAGACAACAGAAAGGCACAGCAGCTTAAGCTACAGCTGTGAACACAGTGGCAGCTGACACCAACACTGATTCTGATGAAAGAAAACAGGGATGAGAACACAGATGGTGGAAGAACATGGTGGATTCAGGAATGTTGCAAAGACAGAAGCAGAGTTAGCTGTTTTACATGTAATATAAAACACAAAGTAGTTTTCTAAATGTAAGCCCAATAGTTGACAGAAGCAGTAAGCAATCTCATGGCTTTCAAAGTTTACGCAGCAATACTTCGAGATGGCCAACACCAGCCATTCCCCCTACAGTCAAACATCTGACTTTCTTCTTGCCTATAGGTTACAGTCCTGAAGACTCAAAGAGAGGAGATGCTTGTGAAGGGGACAGTGGGGGACCTTTTGTAATGAAGGTACGTTCAACAAGTTCAAGCTCATAAACCGTATGGAACTAGGTTTGTGCCACGCTGAACTTTCATAATAGTCTAAAAAACAGCAGCAGGGATGGAGACTGCTGAGAGGCTGAAGCAAACTCGTTTCATGCCCAAGTTGAGCAATGGAGATGAATCCTGCAGTCATCCAGCCCCATTCCTGTACTGAATGCTCAGCACATTCAGAGATCAGCTGCAGAACACATGAGCGAGGCCAGTTCTCGCTTTAAGAGTAGAGACAAAACTACTCCAACAAGCTATGTTATCTAGTAGATGCCAGTCTGAATTCCAAAGCAGTATCCATCACTACACAGGCCGGGGCGCATACAAGGCTTAGATCTGCAAGCTCCTTGTGCCAATCCCATTTTTCTTTGCTTTAGAACCCGGATGACAACCGTTGGTATCAAGTTGGAATAGTTTCATGGGGAGAAGGCTGTGACCGAGACGGCAAATATGGATTTTATACCCATGTGTTCCGCCTGAAAAAGTGGATGCGAAAAACCATCGAAAAATATAAGGAATAGAGGAAGTGTTTACATTGCCTGCTCTCAGTTTTGCTACAATGCTCCACGTCTTAAAACCATAAGCATAGCAGATCCTGAAGTGAAACAGTTATATCCTTACAACTCGACAAAAGGAAAGTGTTCTCCCTTGAAAATAAAAGTTCTCAAACCCATCTTCTTCCTTTTGTTCATGCTGAGTTTAATTGCACTTGAAACTAAGCCATCACAGTAGCCAGGAGTACCAACAGAATGGCACTAGTTCTACTAATTACCTGCTTCAAACCAATTTTCCTCCCTTCTATCAGCTATAATCATCAATGGATTTTAGATCTCAGATGATGACCTGAAGTCAGTCACAGCAAGCACGACTGTGCCCTCAGGCACTGTCCATTTTTCCCCCCCTTCGAATCAACTTATTTTCTGTTCCAGACATTGAGCCAAGAATGTACTGGAGATAACCACCCTCCAGTAATGGTGGCACTACACAAAACGCCAATGTCAAAAGTAAACCAGCCATAACCTGTTTTGATAAGACAGTCACTGTTCTCGGCTACAATAGCAGACAACAAACATCAGCGCCGCTGTTTGCAATGTTAAGTGTCACAAGAAGTTACAGACTCCAGCTGTATGCAGTTCACCCTGCAGAGGAATATGGGCTTGAATATATTAAGTAGCACTTCCATTACTGTATGGCAGTAACTTTCTACATCGCAGATACTGCTGGGTCCTCAAAGTGTATTTTCCACCTGTGTAGCAAGACTCAGAAGGAAGCAATTCATGCACAGTCATTGTCAAAGGGCCTCCAATGGAAGCATCCTGCACTGTACCTGTTTGGTCATCTTATAAAACCTGCTTAGGGATTACTACCAAAAGAAGCTTCAGTTCTTTTATGAACTCCTCTTTAGCAGAAAGTTGTGGACCACCGAGGAGCCAGCAGTAAACACACATTCTTTGACTAGCCAATTTGTGCAGCCCAATTTTCTCTTAAAATAATCATGGGAATTGGAAACCGTCCCTGTTCCCTATGACATCGTATTCCCAAATTCCTCATTCACAGTGCCATCAAGTCATGGAAGCAGGCAACAGTGAAATTTTTTTGTGCTCCATATAGAGTATTAAGAAGCAGAGTGACTGTGTTGAAAAACTCACAGTAGAGGTAACTGCCTGAAATTAGCTGGGTACAAACAAACTCATTGATCTATTACTAACTGGCCACTTCCTTGAAGGTGGCTCATTTGGGAACCAACTTGAAAACAGTCCCATTTGATTGCCCAAAGAAAGCGTAAAAACAGTGTCTCAAAGACATCAGAAGAAAGAAACCTCAGGAGCTCAAGTTCCACAACTGTTTAAAGTCATTAATAACTGCAGGCATCGAACACGGAAAATGTTTGGCCCTTCTCATGTCTTAATTTTTAGCCTCACCCTTTCACTGCTATCTAATAATCTGTGAGAAATTCCATCTCTAAGAGGGTAACCAGGACCATACAGTTTCTGGAGTAAGTCACTGTTAATACTGACTTGTTACAAACAATACAGAGGAATCATTTTTAAAATTCAGTTTAATGTTATTTAAATATTGTCTGGGCTAAAGATTAGGCTTTATTAATTTATGTGCACAAGTTTTAGTTCAGAACTCCCAGGATATCGAGTCCAACCAAACACTACAGAGACACAGGGCAAAAACTCATTCATAGTAAGCAACTAGATGTTCTGTTACTCAATTAGTCCTGTACTTCACTTCCAATTCAGCTTCACATTTAAAATAGTTGTATGCAGGTTTGCAGGCATTGCTGTTTTAACATCCTGAGCTAATTAACAAATAGCTTTTCAGAACATCTGCTGGACATGGTGAAGGAACATGTGGATTAATGTAAATGTCTGTACTTTTCAGAAAGCAGCTAGTAATTGAGAGGTAGTGGCAGTAAATCTAGTTCCACTCAACACAAACCATTCTACAAACAGCCCCAGTTTAAGTGCGTAAAACCTCAGCACTTACCAATAAGGGCAAAACCTCCGCCTGTCCTACAGCTGTGTCCCACAAGAAACTGCATGCCCGCTTCAGGTTAGGAGAGACTGCGACTACGAAATGGAGGTGGTGGAGCAACGCATCGCATCATGTCAATTAACACAGGATGGAGAACGCTCGCAAGTCACCTGCTGTCACAGTGTACAAACTCACCATAAGCGCCAAGCAGCATTATTGTCAACTGCAACCCCAGCCCGGGGGTCCTGTAAAGGGAAGATTTCAGCCGTTTGTGGAAGCTCTGGCAGAGATCTGATGTACAGGTGCTAATTTAAAGCCACATTTTTACTGTCATCAGGCAAGATAGTTTCAGTTAACAGCCCTAATGCAGAGACTGCTGGTCCACAGAGCAAACAACAAAAGCAGCAGTTACATGGAACAGATTAAAATCTAGAGCAGAAGTGTGCTATTTTAACCCTGCCTGTCCCAACTCTTCAATAACGGTGTTCTAGCTATGGAACAGATGTGCAATTTATGCCTTACAACCAGCTCTCACACAGAAGTGCAGTAGTGAGGTGAACACACACCACCTCCCCAGAGATAAAAAAAAGCTAGAAAGGCCACACATTATTTTTCTTAATCTTCATCCTTGTAGCTTCTGGAAAAGGCTAATCAAAAAGACACCCTTGCAAAAAAAAAAAAAAAAAAAAAGAAAAAAAATAGCAGTGGCTACAGCCTTCTCAGACTAGCTCTTCCAGACGTCTTAGTTATACAAAACAGTGGAGTTTGCTGACATCAGATGTTTAAAAGCAAAAGGAATGTAGTGATGAGGTCCCCCTGCGCTTGAAAACTGCATGAGGAAGACTGCTTAACCAAGTGAGTTCAGATAAATGAGTCCACTGACTGTACATCACTGCTAATCTATTCCGTATCAACAGTAGCAGCCGCCTTCCAAGAAAGCATTTGTACACAGATGGGACTAGGCTTCAACTGGGGAGAAGCAGCACAAGGACTAGATAATTTAAAATAAACATTTCAGCAAAACTGAATCTCAACTTACTCTTAAGTTATGGAAGCATATTCCAAAACAAAAAAGGAAAAGCAACTACAGGAAAAATGCACTACTGCTCATAGACATACGAGTGCAAAGTCTCAGGACTGCACCAACAGATAGTGTATATGCACTCATCTTCCCTATAATACAGCCAAACGCCAAGGTTCATGTCAAGAATAGCTTAGTTCCATTCCTAGATGCCCAGTCACTAACATTCAGAAATAGAGAGTGTCTTCTCTAACCAGCAGTCACTGCTGTTCCTACAGAGGCTGGTATAGTTAATGCAAACTTTATTTACAAAAGACACTTAAATTAGTTACTTCATGCCATGTGTCCATACAGAATCAACAGTTCAAGGATTACATGGAGAAGAATTCACAAAATTAAAAGTGATATCACTAAAGATCTTCTAAGACTTAAGAACTAGGAAAAGATCTTAAAGACAATTTTACAAATAAAAAAACAAGTTATGAGAAACTAGTCTGAGCAAGAGGATGGTTGTTTACAGGTCTGTACACTAAACTAATACACAGACAGCCTTCTATTGTCAAAGAGACGCTCACTGAGAAGCAGAGTATGTACAAATACTTGTGCCACAATGACTCAACCCCCCAAAATCCACTGTATTATACATAAACCAGTTTGTATACATTAGGCCTAAATGAGGCCATTTAACTATGAAGACTTCTAGTTTAGTAAACTAAAGCTGAAGACAGCCCAAGCAGTGATTCTCTTGCATTTTTATTTGCGACTGCTTTTTATTCTCTCCAATCTTTTTTTCAAGTCATCAATATTAGCTGCTGCAGAAGATGGTGAAGCCAGAGTAGTTCCAAGGCCAGAGGAATGAGTCTGATTGGAGTCCAGGTCCAGATGTTGGTACTGCTCCCGTGACTCACGGAGCTGGGAGAGCTTACTGTGAAGCATATCTGTAGAAGATGCAACTGTAGGGACTGCTGGTTTAGAGAGCAGAGATGTCACAGGTGGTCTGTCTTCCTGCTACAGTGGAGGAAAGCGTAATGTTAAGACAGATAGTGGCAAAAAACCATGGAAGAAGTACATACCATGATCAATGGCTTTTCTCTTCACAAGGAACACTAAAAGCAGAGGAAAGGGAAGGAGCAATACAACACAAGTGATCTGGAGCGATAGAGTCTGACGCCAAAGTCAGAACCATGCAGAGCTAACTACAATACTCAGTTCCTATCACTTAAGTAGTTCATGTTTAGCTTGATGACAGTAGGGACACAAAGGAACTACAGTCTTTAAAGATCAAGAATTCACAGCTGACCCGTGTTTTACTGAGATGGCCTGCTGCAGTCTTGAACACCCTGAATTCTAACACCACAAGATGCAAGCCCACGCCTATGCACAGCATCAACAGCCAATGCATTTTCCGCAGGAATGGGGAAACTTGGATTGATTGGCAAGATTCACCTTGCCCAAAACTTTCAATATCAATTCACTGTTCTTTTACTACTCTTCAGAGAAGAGTAGTAAAAGTTATTTGAACCTTTCTGAGACTCAACTACATGGCAAAGGACGATACAAAACTGCAGAGCTGTAGAAACAACCTGCACGTACCACAGTGCTGCAAACAGGGTGGACTGAAACATAAGCCTGCTTAGCCAAGTAGTGAGTTTAAAGGCATCTATACCAGGCATGGTAACATGCATCAAATAACTAGGACATGCAGTATAATGAACGTTCAACAAGTCTGATTGGAATCTGCTTTTGGCGCTAAAGAACAAAGTACAAAAGAAATGCCTCCCCCGGGGATTTACAAGTGTTGTCAAGTACAATACCTTTGCGTTGTCAAGGCCACAACGTTGCCTGAGAATTTTTAATCTTTCCAAGTAAACCGAAGGCCCCACTTCCTCCCCATTTGTGTTTCCTATAGATGAAGACACAGTGTGGGTAGAAGCAGGAACACACGTTCCTTCTATCTGAGAAGAAATTCCTGGAGGATGAGGGGAAGGGGCAAAGAATGAAAAAAAAAAAAAAAGATTAAAAGCATTTTAAGAGTGTAAGTCTAGTCAGTTACTTGAAATAAGATGCAATGGATGAAGCATCAACCAAGCTATAAACTAATAAGCTATTTGCATTTGCTAATTTAGGTATATCAGTCCTTTAATTTCCTTGCAAGAGTGACAATTGAAAACCAAGAAAAGCAATCGAGATGTTTAAGAAGTGGCAATAGAGCAGCTCCAGAAGTAGTGCTGAGGCTGACAGCTGGAGACGACTGTGGGAGGAAGATGCTGATGCGCATCAGCAATAAACGTGATGTCCAACAGAGAGAACTCAGCAATTGGAAGGATAGGAAACATTTGGAGTCTTCTGTCTTTTTCTAAGTTCAGTAGTACTGCCAGGCAGACCACACCACTGATTTTAGCCCTTCTTTACCTCTTCTTCAGGTTACTTAAAGCTGGCTTCTTCCAATTCAATCTGAAACAGTGATTTCTGGAAGGCACGTAGCAAGGTTTTTAAAGCTTCCCTAGCAAAAGGCTGGGAAAGGATTTATATTATGAAAAAAACTTTTCCATTCTGAAATTAATGGCAAGTTCTACGAGTGGGTACGGGGATTTGTTTTCACTAGTATACTGCAAGGGCATTTAAAATAGATAAAGGAGAAAGTAAGGTTAAGCGTTTCTACTTTAGCCTAAATAAAGCACAGTTGCAAGATGAAACAATATCCCTTATTATATCAAGCTATAATAGTTAGGGAGAAAAAAAAGACAAAATTGGGGGACATAAACTCCGTTTTGAAATCTCTAACTGTTGAACTAACATCTCCTGGTTGTACAGACTTTTAGGATGAAAGGTAAAATTTTCTGTCCTACCTACTCATTTAGGAAGTTCTGAAAGAAGCTTACATCCTCTTACCAAAGCAATTTACAATACAGGGATAGGAGAAGGAGCAGTAGTAGAATAAAAGGCTAACTCTCACAGGACACTGTGAAGTGTGAAACAAGTGAAATTTAAAAGGTAATTTTGCCAGACTGTGTATCAGTTTTTACTGTTGGCTAACCACTTGTCACATTCCCTCCCTAATACTGCATTAACTACTCATTTGTGCTTACCTGCCATGAAATTACTTCCTTTTGTGTTTTACAGTAGTTTATTCAATTAAAAAGCTTATTGGAAATTGTGATTTACCACAAAGACTACTAGAGAAACAGATCAAGTTATTTAAAACAAACTTTTCAATTCCACAATAAACAATATCAAAAACCCTCCTATACCGTTTTAGTAACCAAAAAGTAAAACAAAAACCTGCCAGCTGCTGCTGTTATAAACCAACTGATACTTTGCAGAAACAATTCTTGACACCAGAGACGTGAAGCATAGGCTAATGTTCACACTACTGTGACAATAGTTATAACATCTTTTTTGTAAACAAAGAACACATACTCCCTGCAAACGGTGCCTCACAAAGCAACACAAGTGCCAAGAAAATATGTGACTCGCTTTGGAAATCCATAAACATCTGCACATATTAGTTTCTACCAAGTGATATGTAACTGCTCTCCTCATATCTCTGCTTCTCATAAACCAAAGAGCTTTGCTATAACGCTTACCTGTAGAACCAGCAATGCTTCCTTTCCCCTCCCGTTCTGTTTCTATCAGCCGGAGGCCTCTTTCCACATAGCTCTGGAAGAACTGAGAGGAGTTTTTCAGGAAGGGCTCAATGTCTGCATCAGAATATTTCTTTTTGTATTCATACAGCTCTGCCAGACCCTGGGAGGGAAGAGTTCCTGTGCATTACTAGAACTGCTGCATACACCATTCTAATGTATCATGCCTTGTTCCTTACAGGAAGGGAGCACTTACCTCCTTAGTGTTCTCCTTGGAGCCAATTTTCTTAAATATTTCTGCCAAAATATCGCTAACTTTGGCCTTCGAAGCCTTTTCTTCCTAAATTAATAAATAAATAAAGGGAGATTTCTAAAACAAAGTGAATAAAAATGAAGGAAGTTAGACAAATGTAGAGTGGCCTCAGACCTTCTAGCTGGATAGAGCTTCCAAGATGAAGAAAATCTTGAAGCAAGTAGGGTTTTACACAGCCACTTGTTTACACAGAATGAGAGTAAGGACACCATCGAGCTGTAGGACTCCTGAGAAGCCAGTGTTTAAAACCTCTTTTGGGTATGGTTAACTTTTAGTAGAGCAAATGCAGTAGCGTGCAGCATAAAACCTGCGCTGCACACCTGAATGTCCTGGAGAGCACTTCATTCTGGAGTACTCAGAGAATATTCAAGTAGCAACAGAAACACACTTCAAGCTCCCAAAACAGCCATAAATAAAAGTAAAACTAGAAGAGCATTTCCAACACTAGCTGCCTGGAAAGGCAATTACTACTTCATGTTCCACAGTCACAAAATTAATATGTAAACCAACATATTTACATTACTTACTATGCAAGAAGCCCCTTTTTCTGTATCCTTATCAGATTTGCTTCCACTCTGGTCCATGGAGTATTTCAGTATCCTATACAAGTAAGCCTCCAGGTCTGACTCATTTTTGTTCTCTATCATTGTTAAATGATCCAAGATCTAAAAAGAAAAAAAAAAAGAAAAGATGACGGAAGCGCTGTAGGGATTACATGAACATCCAATTTAAAAGTACATGACTAGTGACTGCTCTAACCTTGGGCCCTTTCAGCTTGCACAGGGAGTGAAGCAGGGTCTTCAGTGTCCTCATAGGAACCCAGTTCTTACATTGCTTCAGCTTCTCTTTGGGAAAGGCCTTCAAGAAAATGTGGACATCCAGTAGAATCCGATCCAGATTGATGCTATTAACGGTTTCCGGAAGAACACGCACCATTCTCCACAGACACTGGAACGAGAGGTTGACTTAAAGCAAGACAACTCAAGGAACAAGCATTGGATTATATAAGGAGAGATGACACAAAACCATCACTGAGCCATTTCACTCTGCTACCACATGCAAGCACATGCTGTGTTTGTTCAAGTTACACCTGCACTGGTACACGCTTTCTCCTTGTAACTGGCTGTGCTGTATCCAGGTCCTTCTTTAGAGCTGATGCATTAAAAGTAGTGCTGACTTCTCTACCAATAACAGGAGACTGAATCCTTTGTGTGAAGGAGTTCCAGCAGATAGGGCATATATGCTATGTATGCTCACACACAGCACAAGGTCTTTAGGTTTAACCTCGTTAAGAACGCCTAACCTGTCTCTAAATCATGCAAGTTACAAACCAGCGTCATATTATAAAAAAAGATTGCACTGATGCTTTAAACGCAGAGATTTGCATATTCACTCTGCCTGTCCTTAGAGATGACAAAATACAAGCCAGCTCCAGCCTGGATGGCACAGTGCTGTGCCTCAGCAAATAAGCTACACACTCTGTAGGGCACTCGTATTAGCACACACAAGCTTCTGTAAACTATTAGCAGGTGTTAAGCTCCCTCCTGGCAAACACGAAGTCACTATATGTAACATCTAATTATAAGATTATAATTTTGTAAGAGTTATGAGAAACATATCAAGTTGTGGTCACCAATTACTTTCTATTTTTTAAATATATCTGTTCTTTCAGCTGAGTTGCTTTGGATAAACCAAGTAAGTTTAAAACCTCTACTACAGGCTCACCTTCATGACAAGTTCTGAAAACTTAGGAGAGCTGGCTGTTGCTAGCAGACTGTCTTGAAGCAAAACAAGCAGAGCACTAGAAGGAATAAGTTTATAATAGTTACACAGGAAACGTACTACACACACACACACAAAAAAAAAAGATGCTAACTCCCTGCAGGATACCACACCAGAGACTGGGGTTAGTCCAGCCATTTATGTCATGTGGTATAATAGCTCGCTCTTCTCAGTGTACGACAAGAGTTTCAGAGGCAATCTGCCGAACTACAAAGCATACAGAATCTTACTAAGCTGGTTCTTCAGCCTGCCTCCAGTCAAATTCTGATCACCACTGACCATCAGCCATAATTCTTCATTAGCCAGCTGAATGACCCTACAGACCTTGCTTACAGAACGACTAAAACAACCTTAGCTGCTCAAGTAACACACAGAACAGGTGAAGAGAAGTAGTTATTGTGCAATTTTTATTATATACCTCAACATGTTGGTCTGGTCAGACTTTTCCAGAACTTTCAGTACCAAGAGGTTCACTGATCGGATGACCTGCACACCCTTGTCAAGGTCTTCAACCCGAGAATCCAGCAGTAATGTAATAAGACCGTGCATTAGGTCCTTCAGCACACCGGTGGAGGCCTCTCGAGCCAGACTCTCTATCTGAAATAGCTACAAATTGAAGACAATATCATAAGCTTCCCCTGCACGAAGTGCTTTAATATAGCAATTTCTCTAGACTACACTGTCAAACCATTTGACATCCCCACCCCCAAAAAACAAAAATGCAACTAGGAAGGAAGTTATTTCTACTGTAACTTCTGGAAATACTTAGGCTACCAACTAAGCACTCAAAAGTAAGGAATATTAAAACAGAGCTCAATAAAAATATTAGAGTGGCTGTATTTTGTAGAAACAACAAATAGAACTTCTTCCCTTCTCCAATTTCTCATTCCCCACTCCCTCTCAAAAGGTGCATTTGCAAGCAAACAATTAGCAACAAAGCTTCATAACTAAGACTCAACAGTAAGGTAGCCCCGGTACAGGTCAAGTATGGACAGACATTCCGTTCTCTTTCAGCTTCTGCACAGAAATCATTTGCTCTTCACCTTAACTTTTAGGTCAAAGCCTTACCGTGATCATGCTCCCAATAATACAGCTGTAAAGTCTGACTATCTCATCTTTGTCTAGCTTCTCATCTGCCATGTGCGTGTTGTAGATTAGCCGAAGCTGCATGAAGGTAGCTATTAGGAATTGGTCGATGTGGCCAGACATAACTTCTACTTTGTATTCCTGTCTGAGGACCTCATCAATCTACGATTTAAAAACAAAACAGCCAAGTAAAGTCAACGTAATGCAAACAGTGCAAAGTAACTACAATTTAAAAACCTTTCTATAATAAAGGTCTTGCCCTGACCAACTTATTTGCCAAAGCACGTATATTCCAAGCTTTCACCCGAAATCAACAGCCACAGACTTCTATTCCTAATCCCAATACAACCAATTGATCTTTTAGGGCTGCAATCTTATCCTGTACACAAATGAGAACATGAAATACTGCATTATGGATTCCAGAATTAATAGCTTTAAGAAGTCTTCTGGATAAAATCTTTTTAAGTGGTTAAAGCCACACTAGAAACATGTAAAAGCTACGAGGCAAGACAAATCTTTTGCTGAGGATTGTGAGAACAGTTCACGTTTAAAAGTTAAGCCTCACTGTCTTAATTGGCTTTTTCAAACTTGTAACACAGAGAGTTGACAAAACCAGACACACACTATTTTTTCTTTAGCGCTTCTGTGTTAAGAGTCTATTCTACATCACCCACGTGGAATTTCTATTGCTATTGCGAGTCAGATGGCCCCTGTGCACTTAGTTTTGTCATCAGGGAGATTCTGAGGAGTCCATGTCACCCGACATGATTACTCCACCGCAGTGCAACTCATCACCCTCGCAGACAAATAGTTTAGTATAGTGTGATTAGCTGATACCTTAATTCTCTTACCTGTGCCAGACCCTTGATGCTTGTATTTATATCACCACTGGCTACTTGGGAAATGACAAAGTTGATAGTAGAGGCTATGCTACTGTGCATGTCATCGAAGTGTGGGGACACAGACCGGATTCTAAACAGTTGAAAAAAACAGGATTCATTACTCTTTGGAGAGAGAGCGCTTGAATTCACACTGAACTGCTATATTTCAATGACTGTTTAGAGACAAGGAAAAGGATTTCATTCTTCATGGGGGATGCTCAAAGAAGGAATCATTCCTTTTAACATAGCTATTGTACTACTTGATGCATTTACAAACTCAAGATCCTTTCACTATTAAAAAAAAACAACACAACATAAGCAGAACTCAGGTCTTTCATTAGAAATAACTGCTCCCCAGATTCCAGAACAGTACAACAGACTGTCGCTTTGACATCTCTCTTGAAATTAGCTGACACTACCTTCTTGTGTAAACAAGCCTGAATGTAGAAAATAGCATGGTCAATTCAGCTTCCCAAATTACTTTTTAAGCAGCCCTATTGGTTTCACTTAGGAGTTAAAATTAGACTCACTTGGGCTCAGGAATCAATACTGGCTCAAAGATGTCATCTAGTTTGTGCTGTACAAGTGCTGGCATCTCACATCTGACAGCACCATTGTCATTTTCAATTTCATCAAGATCCAGCTGAAATTCCCGTGGAACTGTATGCGCGGTCTCAGAGTGACTGCCCATGTTGCGATTTTGGCTACAGAAACCAGGAGAGAAGTGTTTATTACATATACACACACAAGAGGCAAGAGTACTAGCACTAGCATCCACTGGTAGCCCTAAAGCTCTCATCATAGAATAGCACAGATTTTCGAGTTCTGATTTTATTCAAGCCCCCTAATAATCCCCTTTGTCCTTCCCCTAGCTATCAGCAAAACAAGCTTTTATAGGCCAGAAGAGCAGCTGCTAATTATCTGCCTTCCCAATTTGTCTTATAACCCACCGTGAGACCCTCCCCCCAGCATTGACTGGTATGCACTGGTTCATTCTGAGAGATATCTAGCACAGTTTAAAGTAGCATTAACGGAATATAGCATTAAAAGTTCATGAGTGATTTTTTTTTTTTTTTTAAATGATGGCGAGGATGCGGATGTACTTCGCAACCCTGCAAGCTCATCTGAACCTAGGGCTCCCAGCATCTCACATGACTTGTGCTGTGTATTAGCTTTTTCAAAGAAATGTTCTAATGCACAATTATCAGTAGGGACTTTTATTCCAAGATAATGAGCAGGTGGCAAGGAACACTGCTTCTGAGCTTTTTGTTTCTGGTACTGTTGCCCCAGGCTCTACGATTCACACATGCTCACCCAGTTCTGTGCTGTATGTCTGCCCTAAGAAGTAAAGAACAGGGTCCAATCAACATCACGTTTCATGTAATACATAGGAAGTTCTCCCAATATTTTTAACAGCTGCCTAATGTGGAAGTGCCATGCCTGCCTGCAGTTTGATCTGTAGTCACCTTGGCAGAAACATGTATTTTTGGTGTCTTTCTTTTCCTTAAGTCAGAGACCTATAAGTAACCTAGAACTGGCCACAGCAAACCTGTCACCCTCCGGAAGGGATGACCAGGATAGAAACTGAAAAATACAAGAGCCTTGCTACCAAGGAGTTAGTGGGCAGTACTTACATCCTATAAGTGCGATACATAATTCTGTCCATGGAGAAGCAGTGAAAAAAGGCACAAGACCATTTAGAAAGATTTCAAGACAGACAAGACAACAAAAGTTTCAGACATTTTGTTTTACATTATTTGGCCAATTTTCACAACATGCAAAGATGGTGATAGAAGAACTAAAATAACGTCGCCACACATGATATTGGCACATGAACTATGCGGGTTTCAGACCGTAATTTATCATTACATACTTGAGTTTGGAGGACATGTCCTCAGCTGGTCCCTTCCGCAGCATGCTAGCATTAGCGCTGATGTTTTGAGTACGCTGAGGTTTCTCCTCCACCTGTCTCACTGGAGCGGCAGACGGTCTCTTGGCTGACCGTTTTATTCTTTCCTCTAGCATGCTCATGTCTTTATCAGAAAGCTGTAACACACAACACTTCCACTCAATTTGAGTTGTTTGGATTTTAGAAGTCTTGGTTCACCCACAGGAGATATAACACTTATTACTGCAGACTGAAGCTCTCCAATACCACGGGTAGGAACTATTGATACTACCATCTAGCAGCCATCTAATAGGGCCACTCTGGACTGGTAAATGCTACTTCAGGAGCTAATTAACCCATATTGACAAACTGTAGTACTGAATACAGCCTATATAATTTCCAAGAAACAACTCATCGTGAATTTAAACTATGGTACTATCCATGTGTTTCTAACTGTTGCTGGTGTTGTTGCAAAACCACAAACAAAAAATCCCCACCTAACATGTCATACCCCCTATTAGGAGCCCACGGACCCTGCCACAGAAGCCAAGGTCCTTCTAACAGTTGACCCATAATTCACCCTGAACGCAAGGTAAGCCAATTGGAAAAACTCCAACTCGTGGAGAGAAAAGAATCACGTTTATCTGCTTACCTACAGGACTGAAGGTTACCAATACCTACATCTGAACAAAAGCAGCCATGACAGTTTTGTGGAAGTTCTCTCCAGCATCTCTACAATTTTGAAACCTTCCTGAAAAGCCATGCATTTTGGGACTAGATAGACCATACTGAAGTTCAGAAAGCTGTGGTTAAAAGGGACTGAATGGCTCAGGTGTTACAGTTCCTTTCTTAGTCCATTTGCTTTTGGATTTTCAAGCTTATGCAACACTGAGGAGGGGGGAGATTTCACTCTGAACAATAGTTAAGATGGGAATCTAAAATGTTAATGAAAATGCAACGTTAACGTGACTCTTATTTTCTGTGGTAACCATCTCAATAAGAATTAAATGTCAACATTTCAGAAGCTTGAAAAGGAAAAAAAAAAAAAAAAAAAACAACAGCCAGCCTTGCTTCCCTGCTCATTGCACTCTATAAAATATCCCTCCAATAGCTTGTATGTACTTTGGCATATAATACAACACAAAAAATTAGTCCAGGCATTAACATACCTATCATACTCCGGTCAGTTTAAGGGCTGCTAGAAACACTACCAAGAAGTAACCTAAATATCATTATAAATCACAAGTGTTACTTGTACAGTTGACTATAATTCAAGTTACTCTTTATAAACAATTGAATTCCCATGGAAGCCAGCACTTTGCTCATTTCTTCCAATTTAGTTTTTCATTCATGAACACACAGGTTATAGATCCCACAGTCTGGAATCAACCAACTAACTTTTAGAGGATCTATGGTGTAGCGAGTTATTTTCAACATTAAAAATGCTCTTGACACCAATCATGAGGAAAATCATGATAAACCCCTACAAAAGTGTAAGGATTTGAGAAAAAAAAAAATTAAGAAAAGCTTATTTCCAGTTTCACTCACATTTCCGATCAGCTTGAACACTTGGTCGCCATGAACATTATAGACAGTGACAATGGTGTTCAGTGCAGCATTGCGCACGGTGTTGTCCCTGTCACCAATATGAGTTGCCATTTCTTTTAAGGCTTTTCCTGGAGTTGGCTGGCACACGTTCATGCCGTACGATTCAACCAGACATCCAAGCTCTTCCAGGCATTCTAAAGGAAGAAAATGACACAGGCACATTCAAGTTTAAAGCTGCTGGGAAAAGAGTCCTCCCAATTTCTGTGCCACTTGCACAACTTTGACATTCGTCTACAGTGAATGTTCATCTCAATGCTGATGACAGATATACTCCAGGTGATTTATGGGATGAATAGTAAACTAAAAGGTTCAGACTGCTTCACGCAGCATTTAAAATCCATAAGTCATTCCTATACCCTTCAAATATTTCCCACTACCATATACAAGCAATGTTACAGTTAACTTCACATCTAGGTAAGTTTAGATGGTTGTGAGCTTGCAACGCTGTATTATGTATATAATTTAACTTTCTGGTTATAGCAGGATGTGACATTCCCAAGGTGACTAGGGAGTTGTTTGAACTACCAACACCACACCGCAAATAATTTCTATAATAAAGTTGAGACTGATGTACAGTGTAGAGACATTTCTTTCAAAAGTCTTGATCAGATTAACTGCTTCCATTAGTCACCTGGACAACAGCACTGTCACTGTTCTCCCCAGTACTGTTTCACTAAGACAACAAGCCTACGCAAGGGAGACTCGTAATCTTAATGCTGATAGCAATTTAACAGATTGCTCATCTTTAGAAGATACAAAGGCACCAAAAATAAAAAGCAAGATGATACTACTTTAAAATCTGATCCTTTAAACACTTAGAAGCATTTGTATAAAATGCTATATATAAGTAAATCTCACATTCCACCAAATGTTACGATGCTGTTTTATTTTGCATGTTGAAAACCCCAATTTCAAGCACTTTGCAATCTCCCAGTTCATTGTGCCATATCCCACCTGCACGCTGTTTTGAGTTTTTGGATTTTGTCCCCTCCATGATGAAAGTGAACATCTTGCTGGCTGGATAGATGAGACACATCCTGTTCAGAATGGCACGTACATCCTTGCGGATGACATCTTTCGGTTCTCCTACCTAGTGGAAAAGTCAAAAACAAAGAAGAGAAGAAATAATATTTTAAATGGTCTCACGATACTGTCCATTACTCTAAATGAAGTTAAGAAAGGCAAAATTATTCTCAATGCCAAAATCCTTTTTGGTAAATGGCTTTTGAAGGCAAATATGCAATATAGAATCATAGAATCACTTAGGTCAGAAAAGGCCCTTAAGATCATAGAATCCAACTGTTAACCTAAGACTACCAAGTTTACCACTAAACCACGTCCCTAAGAGCCATGTCTACCTGTCTTTTAAATACCCCCAGGGATGGTGACTCCACCACTTCTCTGGGCAGCCTGTTCCAATGCTTGACAACCCTTTTGGTTAAAAAATTTCTCCTAATATCCAATCCAAACCTCCCCTGGCACAACGCAAGGCCATCTCCTCTCATCCTATTCACCTGTTACTTGCGAAAAGAGATTTAACACCATTCACAATGTATTTGGAATGAACATATTACAGTGTTTGATGGTATCCTGCTATATTCCTCATGAAAAATAAGGTGAGTTTCTACAGAGTGAACCATACCTTTAGGATAAGGTATGGGATGAAAGAGGATGCTTCATTTTCAGTAAGGTGATACTCTTCTTGACTCAGCAAATTGAAAAGCAACTTAAGGTATTCAAGCGTTTTCATCAAAACACTTGTGTTGGTATCAAAGAACCTCAGGGTAAGCCATTTTAAGATCAGATCCAGGCAGCTGATGACTCCATCTTTTTCACTCTCCAAGTGCTTGAAGTGAAAGAAAAAAAAAAAAGGAGGTTGTGCAAACTGAAACACACTGTTCAAGAAAGAACAGACAATAAGGAAAATCTACACCTGGTAAGATGGTCTACATTTATTGGTTGATTCCTAGAAGCATAAGTACCGACTTTTAACTTTACAGCTTTCTGAGATTCTAAGAGAAGTGAGGAAATTTTCCCTTCTCCCAGGAAATATTAATACCAACTTCATCATTCCTTTGAAAATTATTTCTTATAGACGTTAAGGTTTCAACGTCACAAAACAATGACCCTTGGCTCCTCAGAGAGTTTCTATTTGATTTTAATTCAAGCAGAATCTTTGATAGCAGAGAATAATTCTATACAATTGTCGTCTACTACCACAGATCCAAATTTACCTCAATCATAACAGCCAGTGCTTTGTTGTGGTGCTGAAAGTCTGCATGAAACATCTCATCCTGTAGCCATTTGGCCACGCAACTGGACATCTGAGTTTTTAGCTGCTCGATATATTCGTCACGGGGAGTAGTGAAATTCCACTTCAACACCTGTAAAAGGCAGCATTTGTAACTCAAACCAAGCAATACAGATTCTTCCTGAAAGAATCTGCAAATTGCATCCCTTTTAATTCTGCTTTAGAATTAGTTTTCAAAGTCTTCTCATTATTAACAAGTAATGGCAAAAATTCAATGGTGTTTGCTCACCTTGGCCTACATGGAAGTTTTCTCTATATGGAGTGATTTTCTTTAGATCTTAAAGTAGTTGTTTTTAAGCTATAGATAGACCTATTTACTAGCAAGTTACAGATAACATGCACGTTTTAAGTAACAGATTTCCCTACAGAAGACAAGCTTGATAAGCAGGGCTGTTCAAAATAAATACATTAAAGTATTTACAGTGTATCCTAGAACTCTGAAGCTAGCTGACTGTTTTCAGGTAAAAACTTGGCGATACTTCACAACTGAAGACCATCTCTCGGAAGTTGTAAAAAGGCCTTTGGCTTTCACTGAGAGTGTATAAATGCACAAAATTTGGAAATCAGAAGAGAAACACCACAGTAAATATTGGTGATATTGGTGAAAGTAACTGAAGAACTAGATAATCAGTCCAAGGGATGGACAGAGACTCATACTTTCTTTCACGCCATAGCATGTACAATTCTAAATTAAAAACCAAAAGAATGAGTTAAAGTTACACTCCTTGAAAACTTGTGAATACATTCAGATTTTTCTCACCTTCAGACCTTTCTCATCTTTCATCCTCTGTTCTTTCCCATTTGGGACTATGATGAAAATAGGACCCGATTTATCATCGTCTTCCTTCAAATTAGGCTTGCTTAGCACTTTTTTCCCCTGTACACCCTGAAAAAAGCCAGGTATTAACAGGCAACACAAGACACACATATGCCTCAGTCCTCACAATTGCAAGCATTAGATCCCAGCCAACCTCATGCTGCCTATGTGTACAAGAGCCAGAGAGAAGCTGGAAGAATAATGTTGATTAGATTTTTAAAAGTATGTGCTCTGCTGCTGTGGAAGCAATATCCATGATAGCGTGCACAGTAGTACCCTGTGAAATAGGACACATCGCTCTCAACCAGTGTGCTAGTCACCCACACGCATCCCTACCACCCAGCATGGTACCTGTTTGATAGATTTGCTTTTTGTCAGACTGGTACTGCCTTTACTGAGGGTTGTATTGGCTTTGGACTGGCTGGCATTGCCCTTGGACATACCACTATTAACATCTGACTGCTGTAAATAAGCCACAGAAAAGGCTTTGTTGTTATTAACTCTTAAAGAGATACCATTCCAAACCTTTTAATGCGTTCACAGCAAAGTCATTAATTCTAGCATCACAGTTTTGACAGAACACATCGACTTAGACTAATCTACAACATCCCTCAAGGTTTGTTCCCTTCATTCCTGCAATGAATCTGGACCTACATCATTGGTTCTTCTTACACAACGGAGGCAACAGAACTGTAGAACATTTTGTGTTTGTTTTTTTTTTCCTATTTATACACATAGGATGAACTTTAAACTTCATAGCAAAAAAATTACTGTAACACAAAGCAACAGAAAACCCTAACCACAAATCCAAATGTAATCAGTTCAGATTATTATTATTACGCATTTAAGCATCTTCCTTCCCTTTTTGCACTTGTGATTGAGAACTTTTTACCCTTCATACTGCAAAGGAGAGATTAATTTCTTCTGACACATGCGTTCAAAATTACTGCTCAAAGTATAACGTTGGAACTGCAGTGGTAAGAATGAATTCTCAGCAGCACGAAATCAAGGAGGCTACGCAGATTTAGAATATGGACTGAGCTGCTCACAAGACTGCATTTTTGACAACACAGACTTTAAGAATTAAATGAGTAATGACAAGAGTAGTGTTAAGTAGGTGATAGAGGAACACATGTCATTTCCGAACTCAGGCAAGCATAAAGATTTTCAGTAAAAGCAGTCCTTAGCAAGATCTATACTCTTCTACGTATAATACATTAAACCAGCTACAGCTATTAACTTCATGGAAATTATTTTATACAAAATGAGATCAACATACCTTAGCTTTAGAGGAGGGTCCTCCTGCTTTGGCTTTTTTAGCGTCAGGCTTGGATTCCATGGTATTGGACCCCGAATCTTCAGCAAGTGCTGGAGAAACGAGAGACCATTTCAAACTACCAACAAGCCCGTTTTAGGTCAGCACAGTTTTCCATTCTTAAGACAGAAGAAAAACTGCTCATGGATGCAATACGCTTATCACACAGAGCTCTGAGGATTTTAGATGCGCGAGAAGTTCCTTAAAATCCATGTAGCATACAAAGCTTTCATAATTAAGATCATAATATGTTAGCAAGTTTGTCATTCTCAAAGCAATGTGCGCACACGTATACTGTGTGGGCTAACGTCTAGAGCTGTAGTTGCACCCAGTTTGAGCCGGCAAACTAGCCTCAGCAGAGGGATAAGGCAAGACTGCTTCTTCAAATCACTTTGACTGTCCCCTAATCCCGTTACCCACTCTTGCATCAGCCACACAGTAGCTGGAGCCCCACAGGGAATTACACTGAGGAAACATTCCAGATAAAAATTCATTTGAAAACGTTTTAAAAAGTGTTATGCTAAAATCAGATTAGTATTACCAAACCCACCCTCCCTCTAGTCCACGGGCTTTAGCTTCAACACCAAGCAAATATTTGTGAAGAGCAGCTGACAGATGGTTGTGTGGAAAAGAAAAAGCCTCCTACATTGGAAGTTGACTCAAGTGCAAGTGAGACCAGAACCGCAGAACAACTCACTAGATCACAAGGCTGTGGGTAACCCTAACTATGCTGAATTCTTCTCCTCCTGCTAAATATGTTTCTTCCTCTAGCATGTTAAAAAGTTTTAAAACCCACCCTTTTCTCAGTCATTTCACAGAACGCAAGAGAGGTTACCTGATGCAGGCTGGAATTTGGCTGGAGGTGCTCCACCCACTGCTCTGGAAGATGCTTTAGCAGGAGGAGCTGGTTTGGCTGGCATGTTGGCTTTGGCTTTCTCAAGCATGGCCAGTACCTGGTCTTTGGAAGTTGGCTAGAGAACGGAGTGGGGAGGAAAAAGAATTGAAAAATTTGGAAAGATTAGTGATAACAATTACTAATACACGCCACAGACAAGGAAAGTAACAGTAGTTTGAAACAAACTATTCACTGTTTAGCATGTTCCAGGACCCTTCTCTGAAAACATCAAGATTTCCAGACATTTCTGTTCAGAGATAAAACACCCTTCCATAAACTTTCTTCTGCAAGACCTATAGGAAACGTGAACTAGCATCTGTTCTAGGTGAGCAGTCCTGTGACATTAATGGAGTGTCGTAACAGGGATTCAGCACCCAAGGGTCCATAAGATAGCTTCTAGCAATTTGGAGTATCTCAAAGCATGCGTTCAGAGGCATACAGCTGGACAGCAATTGCTACAGAAGATTTTTTCAGAAGAAAAGCAGAGTGAATAAACATCAGGCTCCTGAAGTGATAAACCTGTGGTGGCTGTAGTCTTCCTGAAGCAGAGAAAGCTTTAACTCACAGCCCCCTGATACTATTTTCAGCCCCTCTGAAAATACTCAATGCAGACAAGCTTATATGACTCAAGACATGAATCTTGAGACAAATCATGAGATTGTGAGTGTGACTTGTTAATATCCACTCCTTCAAGGTCACGTTATCTAATCTTAGTGACAGGAATACCTTCAGCTTGCCGGTGGCTTTCGCCATCTTCTCAAAGCCAAGATGCATCATAAAGAATGGCAGGGCATCCTGTGCCTTCTTACGCACATCCCCATTGCGATCTTCAAGGCAGGAGTACAGGTGAGGCACGCACAAGAGTAAGTCAGAAGGAACAGAACGAAGGGTAGGCAGCTTCTCAGCCAACCAACCAAGAAGCTGAAAGTTTTAAAATAAAAATTTTTGAAGAAGCGTTCACAGTGCTCCATCAGGCCACAAAAGGCTGAATAGCAGTCCTTCATATACCTCTACATAAGTAGGAAAAAATCCCACCCCAACCTTTGTTCGGGCCAATATTCTTAACCAACATCACTTCTCCTGCCAGTAATCAAAAGATTTTTTAAAATTAAGTACAGTATGCTAATAGGCAGCTGTCTTAAAACTCGGAGCCTGGTCTCTTAAGACTGCATGGGTTGTTTCTTCCTTTTGAAAGTAACATCAGAATTTCAGCTGCACTTTATCAGCCTCAAACATATTAATGCCTCCGCTTCAGTTCTGGTCTTCATTACCATGTGGTTAATTTGAGGGAAAACACACTAGCTCTTAAAACGCTGATTAAAAGAGACAGAAGTTTCATTTCAGAGGCAGTGAAATCTGTATGAAAGCTGTCATGCAGGAAGAAAGCTCGCTATTAGCCTTTTGAGGTTTAACAATTTTATGTCAGTATGAAGACACAGCTACTTGTTTGCTCATGTAATTGTAGCTTTGTGTCATTTCAGTCTGTATCGATAACCATAATCCATAGCAAGTCAGGTTATTTTCATTAGACACACATATGGAGAAGTTTACTTAACAGAAGCCTACCTCTTGTCTTAGGAAAGGATTTTCTTTTTTGAGCTCTGCAGACAGGTCTTCCCCTTCCAGCCACTCTTTCATGCCAGTTTGTTCAGCCCAGGCATTCACAGTTGCTAGTGCAGCAGCACGAACGTTATTCTGTAGTAAGAACAAGATTTAAGAAGAATAATCCTAAAGAGTGAGAAGATTACAACAATTCACCCTTCCCATGAAAGGAAAAAGCTTCTACACAACAGGCTTCAAAATCTCTATTTTTATTCATTGTTTGATAAGTTTAAGATTCAGAAGAAATCAGTTTTAGTGATTATTCAGCTGCAAAAATCACCAAATCAGACCCTGTACTTATCTACCATCATTAAAAAAAAAAATAATAAAAAGGGACACAGGGTATCTTTAAAAGCACTTTGTACCTGCTACCATTCATTGATGAGAATTTTGGGAGTCTCCTAACTCTCAAACAAGCTAAAGAATAAGGTTAGTGATTTATGCAATACTTAAAATAGACTTAGTACATTCATAAATCAAGGCAAGTGGGTTATGGAGCCTGTTTTAGGGCACTCTTATTTAGGACACACACGATCAAAAGTCAAGCCAGGAACAGGGGAGCCCTCTAACTCCTACCAATTTCCATCTTTACTGCTTTTTTCCAAGCAAAATGTATAACAGGACCCTTTTTTGAAGCAGCTATGTGAAGTTACGAGAAGTCAGATGGAATACTTTAACAGCCTGGTTGTTCAAAACACTATCAGTACAGACATGACTCTATAAATATGACTCTCTCCTATAAGCTGAATTTCTGAGGTGAGCCGATAATGTAACAGATTCATTTAGCTTTAGTATGAATCAATTTTAAATGCACCCGTAACATCCAGGCATGTATCTAAACAAGAAGCGAGCATCCTTGCAAACAACTTGTCCCATCTTTAATCTCATTGAGGAAAAGAAACAAATCATGTGCTTGCAGGTAAATAGACTCTCATCGGCTTGACAAGGTCTTGGCTACCTTCACCCTCTTTATCAGGTAGTGGAGCGACAGGATGAGGGGTAATGGTTTTAAACTGAAAGAGGGGAGATTTAGATTAGATACTAGAAAGAAATTTTTCACTGTGAGGGTGGCGAGACACTGGAACAGGTTGCCCAGGGAAGTTGTGGATGCCCCATCCCTGGAAGTGCTCAAGGCCAGGCTGGATGGGGCTTTGAGCAACCTGGTCTGGTGGGAGGTGTCCCTGCCCATGGCAGGGGGGTTGGAACTAGGTGATCTTTAAGGT
Source organism: Numenius arquata (assembly GCF_964106895.1). NCBI lineage: Eukaryota > Metazoa > Chordata > Aves > Charadriiformes > Scolopacidae > Numenius > Numenius arquata. Next base: position 40,823,457 of record NC_133581.1, on the reverse strand, counting down.
CCCTTCTAACCCGAACCATTCTATGATTTTATGATACAGTCACCACATTTCATTTAAAAGCCGATTATGATACTGACTGGGTTTATTTACAAGCAGGAGAATACATCTCAGGCAGAATATAAATTCAGGCACACATTCATATTTGGATAATAAGTTGGCATTTTGGCAAGAACCTTTTAAATTAATTTGTAAGCCTCCAAAGAAGTTTTAATTACCATTCACCTCTCAAATGCAAGTCCAAACAGCAATAGTTATTCTCAGGCATAGGTCAGATAGCAAGCGGCAAAAAGGAAAGATCTTGATCTTGTTGAGTGTCCTACCTTACTATCTCCAAGGACTGTAATGACAGGAATGCCCAAATTTTTCACATGCTGTTTGATATTGGGGCCCATTGCTGTTGCTAGCTGCTGAAGGATGCTCAGTGTTTGTTGCACCTGCACATAAACAAAAAGTCTTTGAATAAAATACCGTTACAACCACGTGCACAAAAATTCAAGTCGTATGGGGAAAAGCAACACTGCTGTACCCCTAGACTTTACTGCTCAGTGACTTCTATTCCAGACTATTCATCCCACAGACAGATAAATTATTTCTATATTCTGAGTGAATTAAACTTTAACTAAAATTATTTTCAAACAAGGGACACTTCCCTTTTGTCAGAAGTGGCATTATTCAAATTTAATTTTCAGGGTTTGTTTTAGACTTGCTTACATAACATTTAGAGCAGAAGTAGATTTTCCCTTTTTTGAAGGCTTTTTTTAATACAAAGCAAAGGCAAATATTTATAAAAACAAACATATGATCTAGAAATACACGGTTCACTGTTTTCCAACTGTTGACTTCATGACATTGTAACACTGAGCAATAAGCAAGGTTCAGAAACCACAAATAGTTTGTCTTAAGTTCTACGCTGGAAACAGCTGAAACAGAATTTTGACTAACGTACCAAGATTTTATTGGAGTCATTGAGACGACTCTTCAGAGCAGCTGGAAGTTCTCCTATGTTTGGCTGTATGAACTTAGCATCATTTATTATACTTGTGACTTCATCTAGACCTTCCTTTCTGATCTTCCAGTTTTTGTCCCCAATCTTAGACACTAGTTCAGCTGTGATTTTATCACTGTAAGAGAAAAAAAGTAAAAAGCCCATTTTCTCAGTTATGTGTCTCTTAGTATTCAACCACAGATTTCTGCTTAGAAAGTGTTTATAAACACTGAGTTTTTAATTACAGTGGAAGCATGTCTTCAGGTGGTAGAATCCACCAAACCTACCCGATATCTGTTCTTGGCAAGAGATCCACAACATCATTCACAACATCCTCCTGTTCCTCTTCCTCACCATCATCCCCACTTCCCCCACTGTGCCTGGAAATGCCGCGAGTTGGGGCCGGTGCCGTCTGCCCTTGCATCTGGCAAGCAACAAAATCAGCAGAAACAGTTATTTTACAGGTTTTTTTCATTTGACATTAAAACCAAAAACATTTGCATGATACAATGCGCTGTTCGAGGGCGACAGGCTTCTAAAACGTTATGCTGTTCAAACAAAACCAGAAACTGTGGAAGTTCGTCATGAAAAAAAGTGGCTATTGACACAGCTAGACATACTGACTTTGCAGCTGCTTTCACTTAAAATATCTGGTTTGATGACAAAGATACTGGTTAGACCATAATATTACTACAGATTCCAGCTACTGAAGTTTCCAAGTAGTTTTAATGATAGTGGATATTAAGAGAGCTATACTCCATACCTTTTCAAATTCTGCATCTATCTGGGAGAGAAGGGCTGGCTTCTCATCCTCAAAAAACATTCGCAGAGGAGGTCCCACATAAAGATACATGACTCCCAGCAAGGTAATGGCGGAAGTCCTTACAGCCTGTCAGGGAGAAGATAAAAGCACTCAGTCTTCAAATTAAGGATTGAGAATAAATCAGGATTGAAATTCTAAATTTACTCACTGGGTTAGTTGCAGCAAGAGCCGTCTTCACGTTACTGATGAAAGCTTTGACATTCAGTCTGTGGGAAAAAGATACCCCCCCATAAGTAAAAGGCAACACAGGAAGCATCAACAAAAAACTAAACCATCACAGTACACTAAAGAAAGAAATATGCCATGAAGAGATTCATACAACTAATTTATAAAATAATATCAGAGGTACAGTGCAGACAGTAGCCATTAAATTACTACTGAAATAGATCTGTTTGGGGAACAGCCTACTATGAAAATCAATAAAGTAAACATAAGATAATTTATATCAAAGACTGCTATTATTACAGCTGGAAAGCTTAAACTACACCACCCACACGATTGCCAGGACTGAAATCCCAAGGGATGACTCTACAATCATTTTAAACACCTGATACATGGCTACATAATAAAGATGAGGGGTGGGGGTTTTTTGTTCGTCTGTCTCAGGATCTTCCAGAAAAAAGGCACAAATTTCAAAAAGAAATTTCCAAGAGAAAGAAAGGAAGGTTTAGAAGATTACTGACTCTTCTATACCACCACTGACTTCAACAGCAGAGAAAACAGGCAATCATGGAAGCTTCCTTTGTGCAGCCTCAAACACTGCTGTTCCAGTATCATAGATCACCCTGCTAGAAATACATACTTTGGGGAGAATATACTGAAGAAGAGAGTTTATTTTCCAGACTTAATCAATGTTACTATCTATTTAATACAAAACAACCGAGATGGGCATAGTAACTGCCCAAGCAGTTAAATAACTTCGTATTTGAAGCGTTCACTGCTTAGAAATCTTGTTCTCAGGAGTAAACTGTATTACATACGCTTGACCACATTCAGTTAAGACACTGGTGATTAAAAATTAAGGAATGCTATTCCCCGATTCTGATGGACAATCCATTTTTTACCCTCACGGCACCAGATGCAATAATGGCTATTTTGTGGGCTAAAACTTCAACCTGTTATCAGCCTCAATATCTCACCCAAGGAGAGCAATAAGCATGCAGATACATACTCTTCTGTAGGCTGTCAGGTTGGTTTTTTTTTTTAAACTGTAAAATATAGTGATCCACCTGGGTGCAGGTGTAAAATAGAACAGGAACAGAGTCATGCAATGCCAGAGCTCCTTGCCCAACCCACTCCTATAGTATATAAAGTTTAAGAAAAATGGTCTTCAGAGAAGGCCAAATGAGGCATTCAGTAGTGTAATAGTACCCTATCCTATTAGTAATGTCAGATACTTTCATTTACACATTTAGAGCTAGAAGAGCACCTGACAGAGCTAGCATCAGAGTTTAAGAAACAAGAGTTCAGATGCAATTGCAGCCAACCTCTTCAGACCAATCTGACAGCAGCTTCTAATTGTAGATTATTATTATATGTATATTATAATTGTGTAGCAACTAATTGTAGATTAGAAACATTTACATTCAAGTTTCTCTTAGCAATTTACTTAGAAGACATACCCAGAAAAGCCAAACTCTTTAATTGCATTTGAAAGCCAGTTCAAAGTTTCAGACTGATTTTTAGGATTCTTTTGAGAGAAAGCCATAGCCACAACCTGGAACACAAGAGAGTTAAGTGTAAATTTCCACTGGCAAATCAGGTGACAAAGCAAAGTAATGAAGGAGTGAAGACACCTGCAAAAAAACACAGAGCACTGCAAGTAAACAAAAACAGCTGGGGTAACATACCAGGAAAAGACTGTTGTGCCACTGCAGCACAATACAATTGCAACCAAACTGATCCAGAAGTTCCTGAAGTACTTACAGGCAGCCAGAGATACCTTTATTATGGACGTGCACCTGCTTTGGCAGTATTTCAGTAAAATACTGTTTTATTACTCTTTATTTCCTCTTTTGGAGGAACTTGCATTTAACTTCTGCCTTAGTTTGAGAGCAAATAAATCACTTTGAAGCAACAGAGAAAAATCTAAGATATAGGATTTTCTCCTCAGACTGAATACCCCAAACAGCGTTTCTGGTTTGATTTACTGGAAGAATACCTTTGCCGCTCACTCACCTGCTCAGCGGTCCATGGCAACTGACACGCCTCTGCTATTGCTGTCATGGCTTCTTTTGCGTTACTCCCACATTTCACATCACCAACCTTGTCTACAAGACCATCCAGCACAACCTGGGCTGAAGTTTTAGAGAAGTTTCCTTTCTGTGCAATCAGTGCAACTATATGCAGTTTCATCTGCATCACCTGGAATGTCCATAACGGCAAGAAAGTTACTCATGTCATCAGGTATTTTAGACCAAATTTTTTATTCTATATATTTTTTATACATATATATAAAAATAACTATATGTATTTGTGAGTAAACACAAATGTATACATAAAATACATATTTGTGTGTATACACACAGAGAAATGTATATATACACATTTGAATATATGAAACGGTGTTAACACAGACATGTTTATGTACACAAATACATATTTTATCTACACACACTTGTTTATATATGTTTTTGTGTATCTACATACAAATACACATTTTTCTATCTATACATACACACACAATCAATAAACTGGGCAGCCATTATCTACTTTTAGATCTTATCTATACAGGTACCCACACACATGAACATACAAACATATATACATAGATATCTTCAAGTGTTGTCTCTAAGTCTCAACCATCAGCGGAAATAAAATCTAATTTCAGAGTTCATCTTCTCATTGGCTACAGATACAACTGTGGTCATGGTGCTAGGACCATCAATGACATATATGCACCTACCTTGTAGCTGGAAACAAAACTTACATTAAATGACAACACGGGCTGTTAAAGGATAAAGCATTACCTGAAAATTTGTTTCCTTCCAACCAGGTTTCTTGGCCAGCATTCTTACTAGAGCTTGGCAAGGCATTTCACTTCTCTCCATAAGCTCAACAGCCTAAAGGACAAACATTAAGTCAGCCAGCGGGTCACCAGCGATACAAAACCCAAAACCCAAACAGAAGTTACCTCCACTGACCTACAAATATTTTCTTAATGCTGAACTAAGTTGCAGAAATTCTCAGCATGAGAATTTACCTGAAGAGCGTTACTACAAGACCTGCTTTTACAAGAAGCCATTTTACAGGGACTAAGGCAACATTTAAACTACAGCATTCACATTGCTACACTTTGTATATTCTTTAATTAGAGTGTCCTTACAACCACTGTTGGCCATTTCAGCCCTGGAAATTTAACTTCACTAAAAAAATACCCAAGGTTTGTTTTTTATTTTTTCCTCAGTGATGAACTATACTATGTACCTTTCACACTGGAATGCTGACTATACAGCAGAAAGTAAGCCTGAATGTAATCTAAATTACTGTTTTCACCTGTTGTCAGGCTTATTCATTCCACTGAAACTCTAACATCTTTGCATTTGAGTAAAGCTGGCTTCTGCAGCAGCATCTCAGTGCAGCCAGTCACCATTTCATTATTTGTCACCTTTTCCACTGAAGTATTAAAACTCAGTCCCAACGCTAACGGTGCAGCGGTATGAACTATTTGTACATCTACAGTTGATGCCTTACCGAATGTGAGCTCTCAGAGCTCTTGTGACAGATACCATGGGAAGAAAGCCAAGTTTCACGTTTGAGTGGCACATGATGCTTTTTTTGTTTGTGACTACATGAAGCACTCGCCACCAGCTGTGAAGACTGCTGGTATTGGATAAGGCTTCAAACATCCACTATTTGCCAACTGAAATTTTGGTATTATGATCAATTGCTGCATAACATACAATCAGCAGGGATTTACTCGTGACTGGCTTTGCCCAGTCATTGCAAAACTTTCTGTTTAAACCTAGTTGTTATCTTTGAGATTAAGTAATTTAGAATTACTTAGTGTTTTAAAAACACCTCTATGCATCCTCAATCCAAATACCAATATTTTTGACAACAACGTAACTACCTACATTAAACTGAAAGACTTACTCCACTATTGTTATGAAATAAGAGCCAATATAAAGCATTTAAGACACTTCGTCTTTTGCAAGTATTGTTTAATCCATCTGAAGTGCTGACATATCACTACTACTGGTGTGTCTTTTAGAAGAGCTACCCAGGCCTAAAAGGTTGAAGAAATTATTGCCTTATTTCTCTTTCCCTACCTGCCTCTCTTCTTACCGACTGCTACAGCTTACCTTCTGAAACTCCTCCATGCAGGCAAGCCTCTCTTTCCAGTTACCACTATCCAGCTGCTGGATACACGAAGCTGGAAGGACCGCAGCAGCTTTCTCCTCACATACTTCTATCTGCAGACAGATCAGAACAAGGTTAGCACCCCACTGCACCCCTTCGGGGGGCCGGGGGAGAACAGCCTTAAGGACAGGTAATATACTGGAATTACCCTTCCACTGTGGTGCATTTACAAGATATGAAAAGTTTTCTGTTGTAGGCTGAAGGATTTTGTATGGATTACAGTTTAGGAGCCTTATGAATTTAAGGAGCTGCTAAGTTGTACTGCAACAGAAAAGTGATCCCTGAAAAGTATGATAAATCGCACAGACAGTCAAAAATAATCTTGAGAAACCACTAGCTACTTATAGAATCAAGCAGAGGTAACTGAAAATTTGCAAGATAATTTTGTATGAAGCCTGAGTAAACATTCACAGCAATTAATTACGGGTTGATAAGGCTGGATGAGAGAAGACATCTCTTCTGCATCCATTTTAGGAAAATAAAAAATTAAAGTTATTTAGTATATGTAAAATGACAAAAACTTCCCTTGTTTCATTGGTGTTTGTATCACCTTCAGGAAGTGTATACTCATTTTCCACTGTATAACTAGCAATATAAACTGGACACCTAATGGAAAGCATTCATTCTAAGTGACTCTCTAAAGACCACTGACAGTCCAAAAAACTTGCTGATATATCTAACAACGCTTTAATAGCTTTTTGTTACTGTTTGACTACAGATAGCTTAGTTTACCCGATTCTCTACCAAGAGGACAGGTAGATGCTCAGTTAACACGCAGAATTCAATCACTGTCTTGAAGTGTAGTTTAATATGAAAAGCACGGAATAAACTTGCATCAGTTCATTTTATTACTACTGTATTCTCCTTCAGATTTCAATCCAAACTCCAGAATACTGTATTCTCAGGCTTTTAATACCAGACACCTTCAGCAAATCACGCATCCAAAATTACATATCAAGTAGTCATATTGTTATTTTTTTCACCTGTTCCTACTTCAGGGACAACATGATATACCCTAATAATAGGGTAAATATAAATTAGCATGATTTATTGTTTACTGTCTTGTATGGTCTAGTATCAACAACAGCCTAAAGAACGGGTTCATTTACAGGAATACATTGAGCATCTATTTTGTATTGCTTTCCTTGCCCTAACAAAAGAAATCAAAACAACTTTAGTGAAAAATTCTGTAGTAGCTGAACAACTGATTAACCAAAGCTACTAATACAAAGGACTTGGTATTTCAGAAAATAGCAGAATACTCACAGAGAGCTCCGATTCAAATATTTCTTTGGTCTCGGGACCCTTCTTGCCTTTAGCCCCAGCACCTCCCATTCCTGTAGCTGCAGCTGGTTTGCCTTTCTTGGGTGGGCCCCCAGACTAGAAAGGAAATGGACAAGTTAGCCAAGATCAAACAGGTCTCTACTTCATCAGATACTAGAACTACTGCTCTTTTTCCACACATACATATTTTTTGACATTAGACTGTAGCTCTGTAGTACCATAACAGCTGTAGGCAAAGAAATCGTTTTCTGCTAGAGCTAGCTTAATTTATATGTTGCTTTCAGCCTACCATGTTTTATAAAACATGTACAGTAACAAGGACACACAAGACAATGGAAGATAAGGTATGGGGGGAAGAGGTTCTAGGGAAAAGAGTTATCAGGGCTCATTGAGAGAGCTTTAAACTAGATTCGAAGGGGCACAGGGATGTAACTGGGCTTGCTAGAGAGGTGCCTGGGTGTAGCAGCTCAGCACTTGTGGGGCAGTGGGCTAGTATTTTTGAGAACCAGAAGGTCTATCATCCCTCAAGCGTGAAAACTACACGCTCAACTCCCTCTCTGAAATGCTTATACACCAATGCACATAGCATGGGGAACAAACAGGAAGAACTGCAGATCTGTATGCGGTTGCAGGGCCATGATCTCATTCCAATTACCGAGACATTGTGGGATAGCTCACGTAACTGGAAGACTGTCATGGATGGCTATGTCCTTTTTAGGAAAGACTAGGGCCACCAAAGCCAGGCGGTGGAGTTGCTCGTTATTTGAGAGAACAACTGGAATGCATCTAGCCCTCCCTGGGGGCGGATGAAAAGAGAGTTGAGAGCTTGTGGGTGAGGATTAAGGGGCAGGCCAATATGAGACACACTGTTGTGGGTGTTTATTACAGGCCACCTGATCAGGATGGGGAAGCTGATGAGGCCTTCTACAGACAGCTGAAAGTAGCCTGTCAACCACAGGCCTTGGTTCTCATGGGGGACTTCAGTCAGCCTGGTATCTGCTGGGAAGGCTACACAGCCAGGCATGTACGAGTCCAGGAGGTCCCTCCAGTGTACTGATGATAACTTCTTCACTCAGATGGTGGAGGAACCAACAAGGAGAAGTGTACTACTGGACCTAGCTCTGACAAACAAAGAAGGACTGGTGGAAGGCATTAAGGTTGGGGGCAGCCTTGGCTGTAGTGACCATAAAAAGATAGAGTTCAGGATCATGGGTAGTATGAGCAAAACAACAGGTGGGATTGCAACCTTGGGCTTCAGGAGGGCTAACTTTGACCTCTTCAAGAAACTGCTTGGAGAAATCCCATGGGTTTAGCCTGTATATACTACCTTCCAGAGCCTTATTGTTCAAATTATTTATGGTAACAAGCTAAAAACAGCACTGAAGAAAATAACACTTAAGTAATAACCTTGCTAGTTATAAGAAGAGTCATAGTAATATTTGGCTGAAGTCAGTATCACCATGGAGCACATTAATGTTCCAACACCTGAGGCTCTTCTGAATGTCTCCAGTGGTCTATCACTATTTCAATATCAAAATCTGGTATTAAGATGTAAGTGACAAGGCAGTTTGTGTCATTAAAAACTGAAATTTCAACAAGTCCACGCTCAGAAAGTCCCAGATTCTTTTTGCTGTTGGGCTCACCCACTCCTACAAAAGGACAGCAATTCCTCAGTGGAAGGAGACATTCAAGAGGCCAGTACGTAATTATTCAATGCAAATCACAGACAACTGTGATTGTCAGACAATCTCTTGGCAATCTCTCTTACCTTCGCAGTGGGCGCTTTTTTCAGTGATCCTGGTTTGGTTGCTGCATCTTTCGTTTCTTTATCTCCACCAGGCCCTGAAACAGCAGGGGTCTTCCCAGTAACAGGTTTGCCTTCTTTTTTCTCAGCAGCTCCTCCCGTCTTTTTACCATAAACCAGTTCTACCTTCTCAGCACACTCTTTAATCTGACAAGCAGTTAAAGAGAAAAAAAAAAAAAAAAGCTATTAAAACTATTTAGCTACCACAATGTACAGTGTCCCTTCAACAGCAGTAGCTCAAACTTGCCTACTCCAGAAAAAAAATAAATGTGAAGAGTTTAAGTTGTTTACTTGACAAAATTTTTAATCCTGTGTTCCTCACAGGAATGTTAACCAGTCAGTGGCATCAGCCACCACTGTATCGCTAGAATAATTTTTCTAGTTCAAAATGAAGCGCATTTGTACACATACAAAGCATTGAGATGCCCCTGATACTTATAGAGGCTCTAAAAACTAATTCTTAGCACCTTAAATTATAAAATCATTTAGACAAACTTGTCACCTTATGCAAAAAACATGAAAACTTTGGTGTTGGAAAGTAAGTCTTTAATACCAAAACCTGTCTAGTAATATAGAATTACACCATATGGCCATGACCTAAAACCCTAAGCTTTGTTTCAGCCATAGAAAGTGCTCAAGAACAAACACAACCCCCACAACCAACCAACCCCCAACCTAAACC